>NC_074666.1:9795754-10170754 GCF_029448725.1 Salvelinus fontinalis | reverse complement strand
AGATCACATTCACTATAATTGCTGAATATTTTGGCTCAATCTGAAATTACCTTTAAATGTCAAGCAAGCATTACTCAGATCTTGTGTGGATCGGAATGATTCCCGACCTTACTCCCCTATCCCTGGTTCGAAACGTAGACCTGTGACCTAACAAATACACACATTATTTGTAGATTATTTGATGCATATACTGATAACTAATTACGTTTTATGGTTAAGTTCTTGTCTGTCTTTATTACGAAGAAAAATAACTTGAAGAGCAATGTTGTAACTATTCTACATGTACCTTCCAATTGTTCACTGTCATACTCCTCGCTTGTTCTTCATTTCAGTGTTATTTCAGATGTTTCTCTACTCTTTGGACATGTTTTAAATCATACACTAGAATCTAGTGACTAGATTGATTTACATTTGACGTTTTTGTCATTTAGCAGATGCTCTTATCCACAGCGACTTACAATTAGTGCATTCATTTTAAGATAGCTAGGTGAGGCATCCTCATATCACAGTGGTAGTAAGTACATTTTCCCTCAATAAAGTAGTTATCAGCGAAGTCAGTGATAGTAGTTTGATGTGTACTTTCCCTGCTGTATGTCCTGCTGGCAGATATGTGATCAGCACGTTGGAGCTGATGGTGGCAGAGGACTATATGATTGTCTATTTGAACGGAGCCACGCCCCACAGGAGGATGCCTGGAATGGGCTGGCTCAAGAAGTGCTACCAGATGATTGACAGGAGGTAGATTGCTTTTTACAATGTTTGATTCATGGATGAGTAGATGGATGGATTAATTATATTTGTAGTATGAAAAAGTGCAAGGGGATAGTCAGGACCACGGGATAAAATGTGATAGGATTAACATGTACTTACAGTTGAAGTCGGAAGTTTACATACACTTAGGTTGGAGTCATTAAAACTCGTTTTTCAACCACTCCACAAATGTCTTGATAACAAACAATAGTTTTGGCAAGTCGGTTACATCATCTACTTTGTCCATGACACAAGTAATTTTTCCAACAATCGTTTCAGACAGATTATTTCACTTATAATTCACTGTATCACAATTCCAGTGGGTCAGAAATTTACATACACTAAGTTGACTGTGCCTTTAAACAGCTTGGAAAATTCCAGAAAATTATTTCATGGCTTTAGAAGCTTCTGATAGGATAATTGACATCATTTGAGTCAATTGGAGGTGTACCTGTGGATGTATTTCAAGGCCTACCTTCAAACTCAGTGCCTCTTTGCTTGACATCAGGGGAGAATCAAAACAAATCAGCCAAGACCTCAGAAAAAAATTGCAGACCTCCACAAGTGTGGTTGATCCTTGGGAGCATTTTCCAAATGCCTGACGGTACCACGTTCATCTGTACAAACAATAGTACGCAAGTATAAACACCATGGGACCGCGCAGCTGTCATACCGCTCAGGAAGGAGATGTGTTCTGTCTCCTAGAGATGAACGTACTTTGGTGCAAAAAGTGCAAATCAAACCTAGAACAACAGCAAAGGACCTTGTGAAGATGCTGGAAGAAATAGGTACAAACGTATCTATATCCACAGTAAAACGTGTCTTATTTCGACATAACCTGAAAGGCCGCTCAGCAAGGAAGAGCCACTGCTCCAAAACCGTCATAAAAAAGCCAGACTACGGTTTGCAACTGCACATGGGGACAAAGATCGTACTTTTTGGAGAAATGTCCTCTGGTGTGATCAAACAAAAATAGAACTGTTTGGCCATAATGACCATCGTTATGTTTGGAGGAAAAAGGGGGATGCTTGCAAGCCGAAGAACACCATCCCAACCGTGAAGCACGGGGGTGGCAGCATCATGTTGTGGGGGTGCTTTGCTTCAGGAGGGACTGGTGCACTTCACAAAATAGATTATGTGGACATATTGAAGCAACATCTCAAGATATCAGTCAGGAAGTTAAAGCTTGGTCGCAAATGGGTTTTCCAAATGGAAAATGACCCCAAGCATACTTCCAAAGTTGTGGCAATATGGCTTAAGGACAACAAAGTCAAGGTATTGGAGTGGCCATCACAAAGCCCTGACCTCAAGCCTATAGAAAATTTGTGGGCAGAACTGAAAAAGCGTGTGCGAGCAAGGAGGCCTACAAACCTAACTCAGTTACACCAGCTCTTTTTGGAGGAATGGGCCAAAATTCACCCAACATATTTTGGGAAGCTTGTGGAAGGCTACCCGAAACGTTTGACCCAAGTTAAACAATTTAAAGGCAATGCTATCAAATACTAATTGAGTGTATGTAAACTTCTGACCCACTGGGAATGTGATGAAAGAAATCAAAGCTGAAATAAATCATTATCTCTACTATTATTCTGACATTTCACATTCTTAAAATAACGTGGGGATCGTAACTGACCTAAGACAGGGAATTATTACTAGGATTAAATGTCAGGAATTGTGAAAAACTGTATTTTTCACAATTCCTGACTGAGTTTAAATGTATTTGGCTAAGGTGTATGTAAACTTCCGACTTCAACTGTATTTCCCCATGTGTTCAACTGTAATAACATTGTATCATGCCACCACACACAAACACTCAATATGATCATTTTTATGAATGTTTGGTTACAGGCTCAGGAAGAATTTGAAATCCTTCATCATTGTCCACCCGTCCTGGTTTATACGGACCATCCTAGCCATCACCAGGCCCTTCATAAGGTAAACACATGTAGACAGTGCCTTCAGAAATGATTCACATCCCATGACGTTTTGTTGTTACAAAGTGGGATTAAAATTGATTTGGCATTTTTTTTGGTCAACGAGCTACACAAAATACTCTAATGTCAAAGTGCAAGAAAAGTATAACATTTGTAAATA
Source organism: Salvelinus fontinalis (assembly GCF_029448725.1). Classification (NCBI taxonomy): domain Eukaryota; kingdom Metazoa; phylum Chordata; class Actinopteri; order Salmoniformes; family Salmonidae; genus Salvelinus; species Salvelinus fontinalis. The sequence goes on along the minus strand of NC_074666.1, from coordinate 10,167,910 downwards.
TTAAAAAAAAGACAAGAATAGGAAAACTAGTATATCTTGATATATTAAATCACTTTGGGCAGTGATTACAGTTGTGAGTCTTTCAGGATGTCTCTAAGAGCTTTCCACACATGGATTGTGCAACATTTGCCCATTATTATTATTTTTTATTCTTCAAGCTCTGTCAAATTGGTTGTTGATCATTGCTAGATAACCATTTTCAGGTCTTACCTTAGATTTTCAAGCAGTTTTAAGTCAAAACTGTAACCAGGACACTCAGGAACATTCACTGTCTTCTAGGTAAACACCTCCAGTGTAGATTTGGCCTTGTGTTTTAGTTATTGACCTGCTGAAAGGTGAATTCATCTCCCAGTGTCTGGTGGAAGGCAGACTGAATCAGGTTTTCCTCTTTGCCTGTGCCTCGCTCCATTACTTTTATTTTTATCCTGAACAATCACAAGCATCCATGTCTTTGTCTTGTTCCCGTGTCTTATCCCGTGTAAATAACCGGTCTTTTTCGTATATATCTTAATCTCACTTTCTATCTACGAACTAAATATACTTTCCTGCAACCCACCTCATCCAATGTAGTACGGATCTGCTATTTTTATTTCTTATAACTGGAACTTCCATCAGGAGCTAGCCAGCTAACTAGCTACTAGTCTTTGTTAGCCACGGCTAGCAGTCATCACCTTTTTCCCGGTCATCAGCCAGCTTTAGCTCGGACAACACCTGCCAGTCTGCACAGCGCGATATCAACCAAGAGAATATCGGACTGTTTCTCTCTCCCATATCACCGGATTCCTACCACTCTAGATCATTACACCGGATCATCGCAGCTAGCTAGCTGCAAACGAGTGACTATTGTTAGCTAACGCCTCTGTCCTGAAGCAAGCAGCAGCTAGCCTTGAGCTAGCCTCGAGCTAGTCCCCTCTACCAGCTAATTCTAGGGCTACAATACCTCCTTTGCCAATTGGCCTGGTCCCTTTATTGTCGACACGGAGCCCCTCCGATCCATCAAGAATGGACTGCCGACGTGATCGCCCGATGTGGTCTCAACAGGCTATTCTGTTACGATATCGCCGCAGAACCATCTACTAGCCCCGGCCCACTAGCTTTTCTGAACGCTGTGTCCCCTGCTTGCCTAGCGTAGTAGTGACTAGCGAACGGCACCCTGACTCACCTATTGCTGCTCTTTTGACCCTATGATCACTCGGCTACACAGCTGATGCCCCCTGGACTGTTTCAATAACACTGTACCTCATTTTGTTTACCTGTTGTTGTTTACCATTTTACAATCTACTGTAGAGAGAGCCTGCAGAGTTCTGGCATGCTATCCAGGTCTGTGCCCAAACAGTTCGAGCTTCTACTTTTTAAAATCCACCTTTCCAGAAATAAGTCTCTTACTGTTGCCGCTTGTTATAGAATCCCCTCAGCCCCCAGCTGTGCCCTGGACACCATATGGGAATTAATTGCCCCCCATTTATCTTCAGAGTTTGTACTATTAGGTGACCTAAACTGGGATATGCTTAACACCCCGGCCGTCCTACAATCTATCAATGCCCTCAATCTCACAGAAACTATCATGGAACCTACCAGGTGCAACCCTAAATCCGTAAACCCGGCCACCCTCATAGATATCATCCTGACCAACCTGCCCTCTAAATACACCTCTGCTGTCTTCAACCAGGATCTCAGCGACCACTGCCTCATTGCCTGCGTCCGTAATGGTTCCGTGGTCAAGAGACCACCCCTCATCACTGTCAAATGCTCTCTATAACACTTCAGCGAGCAGGCCTTTCTAAGCGACCTGGCCCGGGTATCCTGGAAGAAAATTGACCTCATTCCGTCAATAGAGGATGCCTGGTTATTCTTTTAAAGTGCTTTCCTCACCATCTTAAATAAGCAAGCCTCATTCAAAAATGAAGAACTAAGAATAGATATAGCCCGTTGGTTCGCTCCAGACTTGACTGCCCTTGACCAGCACAAAAACATCCTGTGGCGTACTGCATTAGCGTCGAATAGCCCCCGCGATATGCAACTTTTCAGGGAAGTTAGGAACCAATATACACAGGCAGTTAGGAAAGCAAGGGCTAGCTTTTTCAAATAGAAATTTGCATCCTGTAGCACAAAGTTTTTGGACACTGTAAAGTACATGGAGAATAAGAGCGCCTCCTCCCATCTGCCCACTGCACTGAGGCTAGGAAACACTGTCACCACCGATAAATCTATGATAATCGAGAATTTCAATAAGCATTTTTCTACGGCTAGCCATGCTTTCCATCTGGCTACCCTTACCCCGGTCAACAGCTCTGCACCCCCCACGGAAACTTGCCCAAGCCTCCCCCATTTCTCCTTCACCCAAATCCAGATAGCTGAGGTTCTAAAAGAGCTGCAAAATCTGGACCCCTACAAATCAGCTGGGCTAGTCAATCTGGACCATCTCTTTCTTAAATTATCCGCCGCAATTGTTGTAACCCTATTACTAGTCTGTTCAACCTCTATTTCGTATCGTCTGAGATCCCTAAAGATTGGAAAGCGGCTGCGGTGGGGATGATCTATCCTACCCTGCCTTGCTAAAGTCTTCGAAAGCCAAGTAAACAAACAGATTTACCGACCATTTCGAATCCCACCGTACCTTCTCCGCTATGCAATCTGGTTTCCGAGCTGGTCACGGATGAACCTCAGCCACGCTCAAGGTCCTAAACGATATCATAACCGCCATTGATAAAAGACAATACTGTGCAGCCGTCTTCATCTACCTGGCCAAGGCTTTCGACGCCGTCAATCACCGTATTCTTATCGGCAGACTCAACAGCCTTGGTTTCTCAAATGACTGCCTCGCCTGGTTCACCAACTACTTCTCAGATAGAGTTCAGTGCGTCAAATCGGAGGGCCTGTTGTCCGGACCTCTTGCAGTCTCTATGGGGGTGCCACAAGGTTCAATTCTCAGGCCGACTCTTTTCTCTGTATACATCAGTGATGTCGCTCTTGCTGCTGGTGATTCTCTGATCCACCTCTACGCAGACGAGACCATTCTGTATACTTCTAACACCATTCTGTGTTAACAAACCTCCAGACAAGCTTCAATGCCATACAATACTCCTTCCGTGGCCTCCAACTGCTCTTAAATGCAAGTAAAACTAAATGCATGCTCTTCAACCGATCACTGCCCGCACCCTCCCGCCCGTCTAGCATCACTACTCTGGACGGTTCTGACTTAGAATATGTGGACAACTACAAATACCTAGGTGTCTGGTTAGACTGTAAACTCTCCTTCCAGACTCACATTACGCATCTCCAATCCAAATTGAAATCTACAATTGTCTTCCTATTTCGCAACAAAGCATCCTTCACTCATGTTGCCAAACATACCCTCGTAAAACTGACTATCCTACCGATCCTTGGCTTTGACAATGTCACTTACAAAATAGCCTCCAACACTCTACTCAGCAAATTGGATGTAGTCTATCACAGTGCCATCCGTTTTGTTTCCAAAGCCCCATATACGACCTGTATGCTCTTGTTGGCTGGCCCTCGCTTCATATTTGTTGCCAAACCTACTGGCTCCAGGTCATCTATAAGTCTTTGCTAGGTATAGCCCCGCCTTATCTCAGCTCACTGGTCACCATAGCAGCACCCACCCGTAGCACGCGCTCCAGCAGGTATATTTCACAGGTCATCCCCAAAGCCTACTCCTGCTTTGGCCGCCTTTCCTTCCAGTTCTCTGCTGCCAATGACTGGAACGAATTGCAAAAATCACTGAAGCTGGAGTATTATATCTCCCTCACTAGCTTTAAGCATTAGCTGTCAGAGCAGCTTACAGATCATTGCACCTGTACACAGCCCATCTGTAAATAGCCCACCCAACTACCTCATCCCTATATTGTTATTTATTTTTTTGCTCTTTTGCACCCCAGTATCTCTACTTGCACATTCATCTTCTGCACATCTATCACTCCAGTGTTTAATTGCTAAATTGTCATTATTTTGCCGCTATGGCCTATTTATTGCCTTACCTCCCAAATCTTACTACATTTGCACACACTGTATATAGACTTTGCTATTGTGTTATTGACTGTACGTTTGTTTATCCCATGTGTAACTCTGTGTTGTTGTTTGTGTCGCACTGCTTTGCTTTATTTTGGCCAGGTCACAGTTGTAAATGAGAACTTGTTCTCAACTGGCCTACCTGGTTAAATAATGGTGAAATAAGAAAATAATTTTAAAAAGCATACCCATAACATGATGCAACCACCACTGTGCTTGAAAATATGGAGAGTAGTACTCAGTAATGTGTTGTATTGGATTTGCTCCAAACATAGCACTTTGTATTCAGGGCAAAAAGTGAATTGCTTTGCCAAATGTTTTGCAGTATTACTTTAGTGGTTTCCTTCCTCTCCGGCAACTGAGTTAGGAAGGATGTCTGTATCTTTGTATTGACTGGGTGTATTGATACATCAACCAAATTGTAATTAATAACTTCACCATGCTCAAAGGGATATTCAATGTCGGCTTTTTTTACCCATCTACCAATAGGTGCCTTCTTTGCGGCGAGACATTGGAAAACCTAACTGGCCTTTGTGGTTGAATCTGTGTTTGAAATACAATGCTCAACTAAGGGACCTTACAGTTAATTGTATGTGTGGGGTACAGAGATGAGGAAGTCATTCAAAAATCATGTTAAAAACTATTATTGTACACAAAGTGAGTCTATGCAAACTATTATGTGACTTGTCAAGCAAATGTTTACTCCTGAACTTATTCAGGCTTGACATAACAAAGGGGTTGAATACTTGACTCAAGACATTTCAGCTTTTCATATTTAATTAATTTGTTTTAAAAAATTCAAACAACATAATTCCACTTTGACATTATGGGGTATCCAGTGACAAAATATCTAAATTTAATCAATTTTAAAATTCTTGCTGTAACACAACAAAATGTGGAGAAAGTCAAGGGGTGTGAATACTTAATGAAAGCATGGTATACACTGAGTGTACAAAACACCTACTCTTACATGACATAGACTGAACAGGTGAATGCTATGATCTCTTGTTGATGTCACTTTAAATCAGTGTAGATGAAGGGGAGGAGACAGGTTAAAGAAGGATTTTTATGCCTTGAGACAATTGAGACATGAATTGTGTATGTGTGCCAGTCACAGGGTGAATGGGCAAGACAAAAGATGTTAGTGCATTTGATCGCGGTATGGTAGTAGGTGCCAGGCGCACTGGCTTGTGTCAAGAACTGCAACGCTGCTGAGTTTTTTCACCCTTAACAGTTTCCTATGTGTATCAATGGTCCGCCACCCAAAGGACATCCAGCCAACTTGACACAACTGTGGGAAGCATTGGTTTCAACATGGGCCAGCATCCCTGTGGAACGCTTTTGACATCTTGTAGAGTCCATGACCAGATGAATTGAGGCTGTTCTGAGGGCAAAAGAGTTCTGGCTACTATGGTGTGTTTCGTGTGTATGCTTTGAAAGTAAATGTGTATATCTACATGTTACCTCTTGGTGGGTTGGGGGAGAAAAGATAAGCCATTCTAGTTAAATTTGTCTTTTGTTTCTGTTAGTCTTTAGTGACATGGATAGAAGTACAGTCTGCTGTCATTCTGATCTAAGAATATTACTCCTGCTTATTATAAAGAAAAAATACATCTGTTTAACTTTGTAAAGTAATGGTGTGTTTAGAATTATTTTTGTTGTATTAATGCTATTTAATCTCTCCTCAGACTAATATTATTCTGTTTGTCCTGTGGGTACCTTTGCCACTGTTCCACCCATTGTGTATTGCGCTGTCATGCTGACTCAATATTAGAAAGGTGTTCCTAATGTTTTGTACACTCAGTGTACATTTCTCTGTTCAAATAAAATAATCTGGCAGATAAAGATAGCAGGAGTGTGCACATCCACTTACATATGTGTGTTTGTGTGTTTTGTCACAGCACCAAGTTCAGCAATAAGATAAAGTATGTGAACAGCCTGGCTGAGCTGCAGGAACTCATCCCCATAGAGTACGTCCACATCCCAGAGTGCATCATTAGGTGAGCCCAGTCTACACATCCCTCTCTCCCTTCTTCTCCTCTCCTCCTCTTCACTGTAACTGACTATCTTCCGTTGTCAACTCTCACCCCTTAGCCTTGACGAGGAGCTGAAGGAAGCGGCGCTGAGCTCGACGTAAGCATCGACTCCCTTCCCTTATTATTAAGGCTGTAGAAACAGAAACTATATACCCCCCATGTCTGTTCTCTCTTAACTACACTCCCATCTATCACATGATCCTGTTTAAGATCAGAAAGGCTTGTAGGTTGGATCAGCCTTCTCACCTGTGTGTTTGTTCTGACTACTTTCATACTCTGTAATAATATGTAAATGTGATAAATGTATCCCGCAAGGCATTTGTCTTCCATGTATTACCATAATCTATGGTTTATTGATGATTAATTATGGTGATATATCACAGATGGTGAATAAGATGAGTCTGAGAAAGAGATGTAGAATTCCAATGAGAAACATACTCGTTTGACTATATTTGGTTCGGCCTTCCCCACAAGGAATACCATTGATTCAATATGGTCCACAGAATGTAGCCCTTGATATATTTACCACTGCACCCCAGATTCCCTTCTGACTTGTTTTCCTTTTTCTTCTGTAGCGTGAGCAGCTTCCTCCAGGGACCTGAGCCGACGTCTGGGAGACCAGAGTCAGTAAGACCACTAAAGCTACTTGTTTAAGTGCAGTCTGAAGAGAGATGGCCTTGTCTGGCTTGTCTGTCTTTCATATAAACACTGAGGCTGCGTCCCAAAATGGCACCCTATTCCCTATAGGGCCCTGGTCAAAAGCAGTGCACTATATTAGGGAATAGTTTGCTATTTGGGATGCTGCCTCTAACATTACTGACTCTGTTTCATTGGCTTCTCTTCCTCTGCAGAGCCGATAAAACCAACACGAACAGCTCCTAGACAAAGTTGTGTTCAACACCACTGGAAATGGATGGTTGTGGCTTCGCTTCAAAATGGAATTTCACATTGTTTTAAAACTCCTGAATGTTTCGTACACTAGAAACAGTAAGACCGATGTACTATTCCTGTGTGTTTGTCAGACACGGAGACGACTATAAAACACTCCATAATCCCTGTTAGCACTCAGACTCAGTATTCTATAACACCACCATAACATTCATCTACAACACCATTGACAGACTTTAGATTAGCACCAGGGGTTTCTTAATCCTGGTCTTTGGGACCCACAGGGGTGCACGGTTTTGTTTCTTCCCAGCACTAACACACCTGATAGCACACCAAGGTCTTGATGATTAGCTGATTAGTTGAATAATCAGGTGTTTGTGCTGGGTTGTAACAGAATTTGCACACAGTGGGTTGCCCAGGACCAGTATTAAGATGCTTGACACTGTAAATCCACGTACATGATAGTTTGTTAAGGACAGAATAACAAATGGTCTCTCACAGTACAGTACATACTTCCATTCTTAGCATCGAAGTTAATGTTGTACTTTGGTAATAATGCATGAGCAGCAGTGAAGCAATAATATCTCATCCTTTAAAGGTAGACTCAGTGGACTGACGTTGCCACGAGCAGCACAGCATATATCGAAATGAGCGAGATGCAAGACTTCTCTCACAGTATCTGTGCAGGTCCACGCTTCACGGTGTCCACAGCATGGTGGCCACAGCCACAGGACCAAAACAGCGGGGAAGTTTGAGTTTCACGCTTCATTGCTCTTAGTTCTTGTGGAAATTGACCTACTATGCTGTTGACTTTCTGCATCTACATCATATCGCTGAGTCTACCTTTAATGTTAGTCCATCTGGGATTTAGACAAGTCATTATGTCCTTGAGACAACAACACATCAATGATGGTATGTCAAAATCAATCTGACATATCGATGGCATGATAAAACCTAGTCCCCTTAGGAAATGACCAAGTTACACGTCTCAATCTTTTTTGTTGTTGTTGATCTTATTACTCTGGATCTTGATGAAAGTGTTTTACCACTAAAATCTCTAGATGTTTTCACGTTGAATTAATCTGAAATAGAGAGGATGCCGTGTGTAACCATAGAAATATATTTCTGTGTGTAACCAAGTGATAATGTGTGAAAACAAGCTGTCAGTAAATTGTGAGAGCATGTCCTTTCAGATACCTGTCCTATAAGTGGAGCGTGCTGTGTGTGTTGTGTGTCTGTGTGTCCTGTCAGTGTGTGTTTCCGTCAGACTTTCTACATATTCACCGTCTAGGGCTCTTGCTGCACCAAACAGGATATGACCTCAGAGTGGGACAGAGAGAGCAGCGTGGGTCTCTGTAAAGCACAATTTCGCATCCCATGTGTGGGTGTATGTGTGTGTGTCAATGCATGTTTCCTCAGATTGATGGCCTTCAACATTGTGTGTAATATGATGGAACACTAAAATCAATAAATTGTTTTACGCTGAGCAATTCTCCTGTGTTTTTCCTCACGTGCCATCTATGCCAATGTCAGTTGCATTCATTTGTGAATTAAATGATGAATTTGCATCCTTATTAGCCATACTTGAAGGTCATTTACCTTCCTATCACACCACCAGGGTGATATTCTTTAAGGTTTAGGGCTGGATTTAATGTGTATCGCAGAAGTATTGAGGGAAAATTTGCGATGGAAATTTAAAAGGCAATGTTCCTGCGTTTGCGGAGACTGCATTCACAGTAAACGCTGAATATGTCGGCTCAATCTAAAATTACCTTTACATTTTAACACAGATCTTCCACGAAACAGATTGAATCCAGCCCTTAGCATTACTTATTGGATAAGTCCAGGTAGCTCCTCCCTGATTGTCTATTCTTCCATTTGGTGCCAAATGTATACAGGTTGGCAGGTTTTTTCAAGTCTCTCTAGAGATGTTTGATCGGGTTCAAGTCCAGGCTCTGGTTGGGCCACTCAAGGACATTGAGACTAGTGTCAAAACTATTCCTGCATTGTCTTGGATGTGTGCTTAGGGTCATTGTCCTGTTAGAAGGTGAACCTTCGCCCCAGTCTGAGATCCTGTGTGTAACCGATGTGAAATGGCTAGCTAGTTAGCGGTGGTGCGCGCTAATAGCGTTTCAATCGGTGATGTCACTCGCCTTGAGACCTTGAAGTAGTGGTTCCACTTGCTCTGCAAGGGCCGCGGCTTTTGTGGAGCGATGGGTAACGATGCTTCGTGGCTGACTGTTGTTGATGTGTGCAGAGGGTCCCTGGTTCGCGCCCGGGTCGGGGCGAGGGGACGGACTAAAGTTAAACTGTTACATGTGCGCTCTAGAGCAGGTTTTCATCAAGGATCTCTATACTTTGCTCCGTTCATCTTTCCCCTCGATCCTGACTAGTCTCCCAGTATCTGGCACTGAAAAACATCCCCATAGCATGATGCTGCCACCACCATGCTTCACTGTCGGCATGGTGCCAGGTTTCATCCTGACATGATGCTTGGCATTCAGCCCAAAGAGTTCAATCTTGGTTTCATCAGACCAGAGAATCTTGTTTTTCATGATCAGAGTCCTTTGGATGCATTTTTGCAAACTCCAAGCAGGCTGTTATGTGCCTTTTACTGAGGAGTGTCTTCCGTCTGGCCACTCTACCATGAAGGCCTAATTTGGTGGAGTGCTGCAGAGATGGTTGTCCTTCTGGAAGGTCCTCCCATCTCCACGAGGAACTCGAGCTCTGTCAGAGTGGCCATCGGGTTCTTGGTTACCTCCCTGACCAATGCCCTTCTCCCCCGATTGCTCAATTTGGCCCCTAGCGGCCAGCTCTAGGAATTGTCTTGGTGGTTCCAAACTTCAAATTTAAAGAATGATGGACGGCACTGTATTCTTGGGGACCTTCAAAAATGTTTTGGTACACCTTAATGCCTACTTTAAATGAAGTAATGTGAGCTAAACATACAAATATAACATGCATTTCTTTAGAATACTGATGTTACGGTCCCCACTACAATGACAAATACATGTTGATGAGTTTAAGAACCAGACATTGAAATGGGTTTAGAATATGTATGAGGAAATGGAATGACGTCAGGAATGAGCATGGACCAGATAAACAAAGCCAAGGGCAGCAGATGAAGTTTGGCTTGGAGTCTCAAGTAGAGGGAATGGTGAGCCAGAGGGCGGTGCTGGGGCCAGCAGTGAAAACATCAAAGCAACCAACTCACTGAACTGAAAGAAAGCCACAGGAGGGTGGGGGGGGGGGGGGGTCAGGAGCCACGGGAGAGGGGGGCAGGAGCCAAGCCACAGCAGGGGGGGGGGGCAGGAGCCAAGCCCCAGGAGAGAGGGGGGGGGGGGGGGGTGCAGGAGCCACGGGAGGGGGGCAGGAGCCAAGCCGCAGGAGCCAAGCCACAGGAGGGAGGGGGAGGGGGGGGGGGGGTGTAGGAGCCACGGGAGGGGGAGGGGGGGGGCAGGAGCCAAGCCACAGGAGGGGGGGGGCAGGAGCCAAGCCACAGCAGGGGGTGCAGGAGCCACGGGAGGGGTGGCAGTAGCCAAGCCACAGGAGAGAGGGGGGGGGGGGGGGCAGGAGCCAAGCCACGGGAGGGAGGGGGGGCAGGATGGGGGGGGAGGAGCCGAGCCAAGCCACAGCAGGGGGGGGGGAGCAGGAGCCACGGGGGGGGGCAGGAGCCAAGCCACAGGAGGGAGGGGGGGGGCAGGAGCCAATCCACAGGAGCGAGGAGGGGCAGGAGCCAAGCCACAGGAGGGGGGGGGGGGCAGGAGCCAAGCCACAGGAGGGAGGGGGGGGGCAGGAGCCAAGCGACAGGGGGGGCAGGAGCCAAGCCACAGGGGGGGGGGGCAGGAGCCAAGCCACAGCAGGGGGGAGGGGGGGGGGGCGGCAGGAGCCAAGCCACAGCAGGGGGGGTGGGGGGTGCAGGAGCCATGGGAGGGGGGGGCAGGAGCCAAGCCACGGGAGGGAGGGGGGGCAGGATGGGGGGGCAGGAGCCAAGCCAAAGCAGGGGGGGGGGGGGCAGGAGCCAAGCCAAAGCAGGGGAGCCACGGGAGGGAGGGAGGGGGGGGCAGGAGCCAAGCCACAGGAGGGGGGGCAGGAACCAAGCCACAGCAGGGGGGGGGCAGGAGCCAAGCCAAAGCAGGGGAGCCACGGGAGGGAGGGAGGGGGGGCAGGAGCCAAGCCACGGGAGGGAGGGGGGGGCAGGAGCCAAGCCACGGGAGGGAGGGGGGGCAGGATGGGGGGGGCAGGATCCAAGCCACAGGAGGGGGGGCAGGAGCCAAGCCACAGCAGGGGGGGGGGTGCAGGAGCCACGGGAGGGGGGGGGGGGGCAGGAGCCAAGCCACAGGAGGGAGGGGGGGGCAGGAGCCAATTCACAGGTTGGAGGGGTGGGCAGGAGCCAAGCCACAGGAGGGGGGGGGGGCAGGAGCCAAGCCACATGAGGGGGAGGGGGGGGGGGGCTGGAGCCAAGCCACAGGAGGGGGGGCAGGAGCCAAGCCACAGGAGGGAGGGGGGGCAGGATGGGGGGGGGGGGCAGGAGGGGGGGGGGGCAGGAGCCAAGCCACAGGAGGGGGGGCAGGAGCTGAGCCACAGAGGGGGGGGCAGGAGCCACAGGAAGGGGGGGGCAGGAGCCAAGCCACAGAAGGGGGGGGGCAGGATCCAAGCCACAGGAGGGGGGGCAGGAGCTGAGCCAAGCCACAGGAGGGGGGGGAGCAGGAGCCAAGCCACAGGAGGGGGGCAGCAGGAGCCAAGCCACAGGAGGGGGGGGGGGGGGGGGGGGCAGGAGCCAAGCCACAGGAGGGGGGGGGGCAGGAGCCAAGCCACAGGGGGGGGGGGGGCAGGAGCCAAGCCATAGGAGGGGGGGTCAGGAGCCAAGCCATAGGGGGGGGCAGGAGCCAAGCCACAGGAGGGGGGGGGGCAAGGGCCAAGCCACAGGAGGGGGGGAGGGGCAGGAGCCAAGCCACAGGAGAGGGGGGCAGGAGCCAAGCCACAGGAGGTGGGGAGGGGCAGGAGCCAAGCCACAGGAGAGGGGGGCAGGAGCCAAGCCACAGGAGGGGGTGGGGGGGGCAGGAGCCAAGCCACAGGAGGGGGGGGGGGGGCAGGAGCCACATGAGGAGGGGCAGGAGCCAAGCCACAGGAGGGGGGGAGCCACAGGAGGGGGGGATCAGGGGACAAGCCACAGGAAGGGGGAGCAGGGGCCAAGCCACAGGAGGAGGAGCAGGCACATATCACTGGCTGAGAAGGTGAGGCACTGCAGGGGTGGCGTTCACAGGACAAGTGGGACTAGAGGCGAAGTTTGAGGTAGTCATTGGTGGAGAGGGAGGTTGTGTCAACATGGGAGCAGCGGTCACAGGCCAGCCCGAGGTGGGAAGAGGACCTCACTGGCAGAAAGAGGGGGGGAGCCACTGCAGCACTCACCGGGCTAGTGATCCCTGGGGGGAAGAGAGTGTCGTCACTGGCAGAGAGGGGATGAGCCGCTGCTGTAGCAGTGGACACGGCGCCAGCTGGAGCTGAGAGGGGGAGCGCTGCAAGAGGCTGTGATAGTGCAGGCTATGTAGCCGGGAGGCCAGAGCGGCCAGCAGTGAAGACTGGAACAGATAGACGGTCGGTTCACTGAACTGGGACAGGGTCGCGGCTAGGAGGGCCAGGGACCGGACCGCTGTGGTGGCAGTGGGCACATAACTGACTGAGTAGGTGGGGAAGTGAGAGGTCATTGCTGGCAGAAAGGGGAGACGGTGCAGTGGGACCAAAGGGACAGTGAGAGTGGGAGGAGGGGGGGGGGCAGAGGCTGTGAAGATAGGCAAGGTAGGCAAGGTAGCCAGGAGTCAGCGAGACAAGGAGGGAAAGAGAGGTCAACACTAGCAGATAGTGGGTGAGCCACTGCCGGAGCAACGGTCACAGGGCCAGTGAGACCCAAAAGGAGCCAGAGGCTGTGAAGAGGTAGTCAAGAGGCTAGAGCAGGCAATGGCCAGCAGAGACAGAGCATGAGAGGGGAGTAGAGGAAGCAGTATGCTGAGAGATAGGCCATCGCTGGCAGATGGTAAGTGAGCCACTGCCTGAGCAACAGTCACAGGTCCAGTGGGACCAGAGAAAAATAGTAGCAAGAGGAAAGGGAGCTGGGGGGCCAGAGCAGCTGTTGGATGCAGGTAGTTCACTGCCGACATGGAGACCGGGGCAGTGAGAGGTCGCAGGTCGCTCATCAGGTCGCAGTTGTAAATGAGAACTTGGTTAAATAAAGGGTAAATAAAAATATATAACTAAAAAGACAGCAGGGGAGAGGAACGTGTAGCTGTGTCAGGTATTAGAGACGGGGGAGTGAGAAAGCTGGCCTGCTGGGCCACCAGGGGGAGCTGTAGCTGCAAGGACTTAGGCTGTGTCGGATGCCAAGTTGTAATCGGAGGCTGGGAGAGAAGCCACGTCCGAAAATGGTTTAGGGGCCTGGGTTGAAGTCTGAGGCCTTATCTGAGACTTGGAGGCTGAGTTGGTGGTGTTGGAATGAATATGCAGCAGTCGTATCAGGGGATGTCATGGTGGCTCTCGGGTGAGTGGTGTCATCATGCGGTAGGCAACAAGGGTGGAGGTGGTTGTGGTCCCGGCAGGAGGGGCAGCCATAGCCAACTAACCGGAGAGAGGGAGAAGTAGTTTAGTAGAAGTAAAGGGGCACAAGAGATCAAAATAACAAGTGAGAACAATCATGGCTGGACCATTAAAGAAAAAAGTATGCAATATGATACCGTGTGGCCTGCAGTCACATGAAGTGTGGCACACATGACCCTGGACACACTTTAATTAATGGCATAATGAAGAGTGCCAAGCAGCTTTTATCAATTACCCTTAATGTGAATGGAAATTAATGTTTTGTGTTACAAAATGAATTATTGTACTGATGATGGTTGAATAGCTGGGACTCAGAAGCGATGATTGTCAGCACGGCCTCACAGGTCCACCAAGGAGCGGGCCATGCGGCTTGCATGTGGTCGGGAGATGCGCTAGTGCGTTAGGTGAAGCAGGGTAGTGGATAGTCGGGAAATGCCCTCAGGAGAGCACGATGGGAAATAAGCCACGGAGCTGGCCGGATTGGCGGAGGGGAAATGTGGTGAAAGCAGGTAGCTTGCTGGTCCGTGATATGAGAAGAACAATGGATATAAAGAGACTGAAGACAGCAATTGAAAACTAAATAAAACTCTAAAGAATGAAACACCAAAAGCGAGGTTGAGAGACAAACAGAGTAGAGGTTAGGGAGCTAGCCTGATGGGAGCATGTGTGAGCTGCAACAAAACATTAAAATTAACTTGTTATGCGGCGACTCTTGATAAGGCTGGTCATGCACAGAGCTGTGCAATGTGACATTGCAGAACAAAGAGGAGGAATGTTAGTTTGGTCAGGCTTAAGTAGGGTGACAGGTGATTAAGGATAGTGAGGACAGGTGGGGAGGCTGATTAGCAATGATTTGCAGATGATGTTTGTTGAGGAGCTGCTTTAAAGGCAACTAGTTAAAGTGTTGCAAACAGGCGTGGAGGCAATTGGTAGCAGCTGGTGCTAGTTGAGTTGCTAGGGAGCTACTGTACATTCAAGGTAACTAGTTAAAGTGGTTGGCATTGAGGAACACACTGTCCATCCTGCAGGTAGAGCAGGGCCTTGCGTACCACCTGACAGCAGAAGCAGCGCTGCGTGTCCACACACTGCACACACACACAGCTCAGCCGGCTGGCGAACGAGCCCGCTGGACACTTCAACACACACACCTGCTCTGCCGACAGGAACCGCCCTGAGAGGTGCACAGGGAGGATACGGCCAGAACACACACTACCACGGTCAGAAAGAATGGAATGCTTTAATGCAGTCAGAGGACTGCAACTGAACTAGTGAGATGTGCTTATCTTTCTCGTTTCACAGGGTTAGGCTGACCTCAAAGGAAACAAACACTACACACACAGTCTGACACTACACACACTGACAAATTGACAGGCAGAACTATGGTATGACAGACCACTTACACAGGTTTTACACTGGTTCTCCTCCTCTCCTGAACACGAGTCACATGAGGCATGGCAGGCCTCACACTCTCCTTCCCCTGCAGGGGAAAGATCACACAGTACCAACGAATGATTCTCATTATAATCATAGCCTACAACCACAGTCGGTGGGATTAAAAAGTTGCTGTTACAAAATGCCTTCACTGCAGCAAGGTACATCATCAATGTGACAAACTCTCTTGCAGGGTAAAGTCAAGACTGCCATGTTCTTTAGCAATCATCTAACAATAACCTGTGTAATGAAATACATTTATGAAATTGCACTGTGAGTGCGGTAATATTCACTTTGTACCAAATGGTTTTCGCAGTATAGGTGAACTTCTGAATACCCCCTTATTTGGTTATTTTTCCAGTAAAGTGATCCTTTAAATCTCACCACTGAGGAAGGTGTTAGCAGGGCAAGAGTCCTGGTCAGAGACACACTCCCCTTCCTCCAGGCTCATCCCCTCCACACACCCTCTTCCTCCAGGCTCCTCCCCTCCTCACACCCTCTTCCTCCAGGCTCCTCCCCTCCTCACACTCTCCTTCCTCCAGGCTCCTCCCCTCCTCACACCCTCTTCCTCCAGGCTCCTCCCCTCCTCACACCCTCTTCCTCCAGGCTCCTTCCCTCCTCACACCCTCTTCCTCCAGGCTCCCCCCCTTCTCATACTCTCCTTCCTCCAGGCTCCTCCCCTCCTCACACTCTCCTTCCTCCAGGCTTCTCCCCTCCGCACACCTCCCCTCCTCAGACTCCCCTTCCTCCAGGCTCTCCCCCCTCACACAACACACAATCGTTAATGTTGGGACCATTACACGTCACACAGTCAGATTGACACTCCTCACACTCCTGGGTGTCCTCGTCTCCGTAGAAACCGTCTGGATGCTCTGGCACACACTTCCCCTCTGGGTGGAACAGAGCATACCTTAAAACATTCAAGAACACACACACACGCACACCCAATCCTCACCTGATAAGAAGAGGTCGGTCTGACACCAGTAGCATTCGTGTTCGTCACAGCTAATACACTTCTCATCACACGGCACACAGGTCATCTCCTCTATGCTGTATGTCTTCGCTGGGCAGTTCTTGTAGTAGCCATCTTGGAATTTAAACCCATGGGAGAGGTTGGTTTGTGTCATCTTCCACACTTACCCATAGCTTTACATATCACACATTAATTAAGAGTTGGGGTCACATTTGATAATATAAGGGGAGTTTCATTAACATTAAATCCACATAAAGGGAAACAGCACCCCTGTTATTGTTTTTGTTTTGTTGCTGAAACAGAGAAGAGGCCCAATGTGGTAAGAAAATAGCTGTACACTATCTGCTGTTTTATCGCGCGTGCAATTATACTTTTTATTCAAGCTTTATTTATCAAGGTTCGTTTAAAATTGATATATAATTTTCAAGAGACACCTGGTCCAAGACAACAGCAGCAGGGAGTGAAAAAATAAAACTGTGTTTGTTGTTCGAAGTAACTTCTTGGTTGTTGTAATATCGCAAACGGAGGTGACAGTTTCACCGTTACAGATTCCAGCTTTAAGATTAAGAACATCTTTTGTAACATTTTCATTCCTATTTACTTGTAAAAGCTGTCAGTGCAGGATAGGCAATGCCTGGGGTTATCTGAGGAACACACTCAGACATCCTCTCATCCTACTTCTCTCCCCATGGCCCTGAACAACCGTGCTCAAACTGTTAGATAGGAGTTCAGGAAAGGTTCACATGGGATAGACTAACTTACACAGCACTTCTTACAGCCCTCCTCACAGGCCAAAAAGTCATCCCAATTTGGATCCTCCACCTTACCTTCAAGAGAGAGAGGGGAGAGAGGTGTGTGTGTGTGTGGGGGGGGGGGGGGGGGGGGGGGGGGGTAAGCATTTCACTGTTAGTCCACACCTGTTGTTTATGAAGCATGTGATGAATACAATTAGATTTGATTTGACAGACAAACATACAGAGAGAGCAACACAGACAGATGGGCAAAGGGGAATTACGATTCTCTATGGAGACAGAAATGCTTTTCTTTTTCATGTTCATACGTTATGCAGAAAAAGGCATTATATAATAACAACATCAAACATCACAACATTCTGGCTCTGTCTGTCACCTTCTCCACACTAGTCGATTGCAGACTCCATCAGTGATGTAGTAGGAGGAGTTACAGCGCAGTCAGTGGTCCATGTTGAATCTGAGGGAAACAAATAGACAGACAGGCAGGCAGGTAGGTAGACAGATTACACAAATTAGTCTGTTACAGTAAAATATAATTTTGTTAGTGGTATAAATGCGATCAATCAATCAAATGCATTTATAAAGCTCTTTTTACATCAGCCAATGTCACAAAGTGCTATACAGAAACCCAGCCTAAAACCCCAAACAGCAAGCAATGCAGATGTAGAAGCACGGTGTGTTTGTTTGTCCCAGAGCCGGAGCACATGTCCACTGGTCCATGCCAGTTTGAATGACAGCTGTCCTTTGCCCACACCAGTGTCACAGCTGGTGCAGTTGGCAGGCCCTCCATCCAGGCACTTGGCACAGGTGTGGTCACACAGGTGGGACTGCCACAGCTGATACAGTCCTCACCATCGACTTACCTAGAGGGGCTACAGCTGATACAGTCCTCACCATCGACTTACCTAGAGGGGCTACAGATGATACAGTCCTCACCATCGACTTACCTAGAGGGGCTACAGATGATACAGTCCTCACCAAAGACTTACCTAGAGGGGCTACAGATGATACAGTCCTCACCATCGACTTACCTAGAGTGGCTACAGCTGATACAGTCCTCACCATCGACTTACCTAGAGGGGCTACAGATGATACAGTCCTCACCATCGACTTACCTAGAGGGGCTACAGATGATACAGTCCTCACCAAAGACTTACCTAGAGGGGCTACAGCTGATACAGTCCTCACCATAGACTTACATAGAGGGGCTACAACTGATACAGCTCCACATAGACTTACCTAGAGGGGCTACAGATGATGCAGTCCTCATCATAGACTTACCTAGAGAGGCTACAGCTGATATAGTCCTCACAATAGACTTACCTAGAGGGGCTACAGCTGATACAGTCCTCACCATCAACTTACCTAGAGGGGCTACAGATGATACAGTCCTCACCATCGACTTACCTAGAGGGGCTACAGATGATACAGTCCTCACCATAGACTTACCTAGAGGGGCTACAGATGATACAGTCCTCACCATAGACTTACCTAGAGGGGCTACAGCTGATACAGTCCTCACCATAGACTTACATAGAGGGGCTACAACTGATACAGCTCCACATAGACTTACCTAGAGGGGCTACAGATGATGCAGTCCTCACCATAGACTTACCTAGAGAGGCTACAGCTGATACAGTCCTCACCATAGACTCACCTAGAGGGGTGTCTTCTGTCTTTGGGCCTGTACACTTCAGACACGTGGCGTCACATGCATGGCACTTCCCATGGCTTTCCTGGTACTCTTCTACATGGGAAACACAAAGGCACTGAGTTCCCTGAATTCCTATCAGAACTTGTAGTCATGGCAAATAATAGTATAAATATCGGACCACCATCTTTTTACATTAGCAATCGCAACAAATCATTTGCTTAGACCCCAATCAAGGATTATCAAAAGCCGCGCTACAAATTCGAGGACAACCCAAAGATTCCATTGATGCCCTTACAGACTCCCTTCCCTTACCCAAGGACGTCGAAGTACAAAAATCTGTTAACCACCTAACCGAGGATCTAAACTTAACCTTGTGTAATGCCCCAGATGCAGTCACACTGCTCAACTCCCCCCAAAAATAGCTGTATTCGAATACTCATACTAACCGTACTAACTGCACCATTTTGACGTAAATTGAGTACGCACTATTCTTATTGGTCATAGTATGGATATAGTTAGTATGCCAAAAGTTCCTGGATGTCGTACTAAATACGCCAAAATACAAAGTATTTTAGTATGTCGTACTAGTATTTTAGTATGTCGTACTAGTATTTTAGTATGTCATACTAGTATTTTAGTATGTCGTACTAGTATTTTAGTATGTCGTACTAGTATTTTAGTATGTCGTACTAGTATTTTAGTATGTCGTACTAGTATTTTAGTATGTCGTACTAGTATTTTAGTATGTCGTACTAGTATTTTAGTATGTCGTACTAGTATTTTAGTATGTCGTACTAGTATTTTAGTATGTCGTACTAGTATTTTAGTATGTCGTACTAAATACGTTAAAATACACTATTTCCGTGCTTTTAGGGCCCATAATGCAATTCTTCAGAAAATGGCTGTGGCTTCACAACGTTTTCAGATTTGAAGAAAATGGCGGAAAATATGCAGCTAATGTCTGACTAGAGCGGATACAAATTAATCGCTTTAACTAATTATGACAAATGTTAAGAAAAGATTGAGCAATGTAATAAAGTAATAACTTTTCAAATAAGTTACATTACACGTTATGTTGGCTTTTCAAATAAGTTACATTACACGTTATGTTGGCTGTCAATTTGTTAGCTACGCCTCCAACTCAATCATTAAGTTTGCAGATGACACAAAGGTAGTAGGCCTGATTACCAACAATGATGAGACAGCCTACAGGGAGGAGGTGAGGGCCCTGGGATAGTGGAGCCATGAAAATAACCTCTCCCTCAACAAAACAAGGAACTGATCGTGGACTTCATGAGACAGCAGAGACAGCATACACCCATCCACATCAACAGTGGAGAAGGTGAAAAGCTTCAAGTTCCTCGGCGTACACATCACTGACAATCTGAAATGGTCCACCTACATAGAAAATGTGGTAAAGAAGGCCCCTCAGGAGGCTGAAGAAATTTGGCTTGGCCCCTAGACCCACAGGGTCTCACAGCTTTTACAGATACACCATTTTTACAGATACACCATTGAGAGCATTCTTTCGGGCTGTCTCACCGCCTGGTACACAACTGCACCAGCCTCAACCGCAGGGCAACCGCAGGGCTCTCCTGCACCGGCCTCAACCGCAGGGCTCTCCAGAGGGTGGTGCGGTCTGCCCAACTCATCACTGGGGGCACACTGCCTGCTCTCCAGGACACCTACAACACCCAATGTCACAGGAAGGCCAAAAAGATCATCAAGATCATCAAGGACAACCACCCGAGCCACAGACTGTTCACCCCACTATCTTCCAGAAGGCAAGGTCAGTACATGTGCATCAAAGCTGCATCAAAGCTGGGACCGAGAGACGGAAAAACTTCTTCTATCTCTAGGCCATCAGACTGTTAAATAGCCATCACTAGATGGCTTCCACCCAGTACTATGCCCTGAACGTAGTCACTGTCACTAGCCGGCTACCACCCGGTTACTCAATACTTCACCTTAGAGGCTGCTGCCCTATGTACATAGATATGGAATCTCTGGTCACTTTAATAATGGAACACTGGTCACTTTAATAATGTTTACATACTGTTTTACTCCTTTTATATGTATATACTATATTCTAGTCAATACCATCCTATTCAACTATTGCTTTATATACACTATTCTACAGATATACTAAATATTCAATACACGTACTGTCCATAATGTCTATACATCACATATATATACTGTATTTTTCCGGACTCCGACATTGCTTGTCATAATATTATATATTTCTTAATTCCATTATTTTACTTTTAGATCTGTGTGTATTGTTGTGAATTGTCAGATATTACTACACTGTTGGAGCTAGGAACACAAGCATTTCGCTACACCAGCAATAACATCTGCTAAATATGTGTATGCGACCAATAAACCTTGATTTGAGCTGGATGGAGAGAGAGAGAAAGAGAGAGAGGGATAGAGAGAGAAGAGAGGCAGAAAGCGAGGGAGCTAGAGAGAGCAACCATTATCTAGGCTCAGTGTTCCGACCCAGAACACACACTCCAAAATGATATGACAAAGATAGGAGTTTGTTTTGTTTGCAATAGATTTAGAATCTCTGCGAGTGTGTGAATTAGTATTCTCTGTGGCTGAGATGGAGAATCACTGTGTACGGAGTAGAAATGCATGAGTTGGTAATTCAGGCGTCATCAGAGGGATTGGTTGTGCCTGGTTTGCGTTCCGTACAGATGTTCGCAGAGGTGCATCTCAAGCAGTTTCCACTGCGCTTCTTGCACACATTCACATCTGTGGGGAAAACACAACAATAGAAGCATTCATATCTGCTAAATATAAGTCCACTCCAGTTGAAGTAAATGCATTGTTCATTATGCATGTATTCCGTAGAGACATCATCTTGTTTTTACAACATTATACCATAATATCATAAAAAAACCTGCCTACACATTATTCTCTACCCCTCCCAAGTCACCAGGATCCCAAAATGGGACCACAATAGGGACATACAATGGAGATATAATGGCCTCCCTACACTACTGGTGGGAGGAAACCTGTCTTCATCTCTCAGCCTCACAACATAGGGGGCAAGTCTGAAATCACCTTCTATACCTTATACAGTGCCCTATTTTGGACCAGAACTCTATGAGACTCTTGCCAAAAGTAGTACACTACTTAGGCAATAGGGTATCATTTGGAATGCATCCCGGGACATACCGTGGTCCAGGTAGTAGTTGTTGCCACAGCTGACCACGCAGCCATTGGTTCCCATGGTCAGATGGTGTCAAAAAGGGTTCTCCAATGGGGACAGCCGAATAACCCTTTTGGAACCCTGGTCACTGTGACTGCTCGCATAGTTCTCACAGGAAGAGAAGTACTTTTTACAGCGGTGTCTGTCACACCAGAACCCTGCCAGGCACGCAGACACACACATCCTATAAGAGAAAAAGCACATGCTTCGTTGGTTGGTTGGATGATGTTGCATTACTAGGATTGTCTCCACATGGGACAAATACTGAATATTCCATCCTACAGATTTCAAAGCCGCAGAGCCGCACTGTATATTGTGAGATATGGATAAGAAAATAGGATTACAAAAGAGAGGTTGCAGCGTGAGGA
This sequence comes from Salvelinus fontinalis, assembly GCF_029448725.1. NCBI lineage: Eukaryota > Metazoa > Chordata > Actinopteri > Salmoniformes > Salmonidae > Salvelinus > Salvelinus fontinalis. The sequence goes on along the minus strand of NC_074666.1, from coordinate 10,145,968 downwards.
TTTGAAAAGCTACTCCTTAAACACATATAACTATGATACAGGCTACAATTAGTAGTTGGATTCCGTTGGCTTGGCTATAAAAGGGTGTAATAATTGTGTTGTCTTTTACCAGAGTTGTTCTGTGACAGCAGGTAAGGTGACTCACCTCTTTATTCCTCAGTGAGGTGACCACCATCAGTTGGCAGGTCTGCTGAGCGGGCTTACTCACGCCGCAGGGAGTATGTGTTCTCTGAGGTGCCATAAAGCACTAAAGAACACTCAATTTCCATGTGGACAAGAGAGGAAACAAACTATAGTTTCTCCTGATCACATGACCTGACCAGGATCAACTAGGGCCCTGAGTTTTTCCTGGCATGGTCACATGATCAGGAAATACCCTAGGTCCTTACTCATGAATTGCATTATTTGATATCTAGTGTACTTGTTGTGGTATTGAATGGTGGTAAAAGTATAGCTTGGCAGACCTGATTCACTGTTGTCCTTCTGTTGAGAGGTAGTATCCAGGAACTCCAGACTCCATTCTCCTGCTGCTTTCTCCTCCCAGCAGTGAGTGGTCAGGAACTTCCATCTCTGGAAGCCTTCAGTAGAGTGGTCAAGAGGCCTGGACCAAAACACAATGGTGTAATACACTGAGTGTACAAAATATTAAGAACACCGGGCTCTTTCCATGACATAGATTGACCAGGTGAATCCAGGAGAAAGCTATGATCCCTTACTGATGTCACTTGTTAAATCCACATCAATCAGTGTAGATGAAGGGGAGAAGACAGGTTAAGGAAGGACTGTTAAGCCTTGAGACAATTTAGTCATGGATTGTGTATGTGTGCCATTCAGAGGGTGAATGGGCAAGACTGTAACATAGACTGAAGCCAGTACCAGGAAGTGAGAATGACTGTGACCCCCAGCTTCTCCATGAAAGCCTTCCATACATGTGATATGAATTGGGGGCCACGATTTGAGACAATATCCTCCGGGAAGGCCATAGTGCTGAACGACATGCTGGAACAGTGCCTCCGTGACCTGGAGAGCGGTAAGTAGACCAGAGAGGGATGAAACGTCATGATTTAGAGAATCTTTCCACTATCATCAAAATTGTGGTAAAACCAACAGAAGAGGCGAGATCAGTGACAAAGTCAATGGACAGATGAGACCAGGGATGCTGAGGCACGGGAAGGAGTTTCCCTGCTGTTGTGTTCCGGGGGTATTTGGATTGGGCACATACGGAACAGGAATTGACATAATGAGTGACTTCCTGCGCCAAGGTGGGCTACCAGTACTTTCCAGATGGACTAAACAGCTGGTGACCAATGTCTAATATTAAGGTAGTCTCTAGGTATTGTTCACCTGAGGTAGAGTACCTCATGATAAGCTGTAGACCACATTATCTACCAAGAGAGGTTTCATCCATATTTTTCATAGCCGTCTTTGTACCACCACAAACCGACGCTGGCATGAAGACCGCACTCAACAAGCTGTATAAGGCCATAAGCAAACAAGAAAATGCTTATCCAGAAGCTCACTCCTAGTGGCCGGGGACTTTAGTGCAGACAAACTTAAATCCGTTTGACCTAATTTTTTTGTCACATGCAACCAGAGGGAAAAAACTCTAGACCACCTTTACTCCACACACAGAGATGCTTACAAAGCTCTCCATCGCCCTCCATTTGGCAAATCTTACAAGCAAAAACTAAAGCAGTAAGTACCAGTGACTCACTCAATACTGAAGTGGTCAGATGACGCTGATGCTACGCTACAGGACTTTTTTGCTAGCACAGACTAGAAAATGTTCTGGGATTCATCCGATGGCATTGAGGAGTTCACCACATCACTCACTGGCTTCATCAATAAGTGCATTGACGATGTCGTCCCCACAGCGACCTTACGCACATATCCCAACCTGAAGTAATTGATTACAGCCAACACCCGCACCGAGCTAAAGGCTAGAGCTACTGCTTTCTAGGAGCGGGACAATAATCCGGATGCTTATATGAAATGCTGCTCTGCCCTCTGACGAAACATCAAACAGGTAAAGCATCAATACAGGACTATGAAGTAGGATTTAACCAGGACAGATTAAATCCTACTTCACCGACTCTGACTCTCGTCGGATGTGGCAGGGCTTGCAAACTATTACGGACTACAAAGGGAAACCCATCCGTGAGCTGCCCAGTAACGCGAGCCTACCAGATGGGCTAATGCCTTTTTTGCTCGCTTCGAGGCAAGCAACACTGAAGCATGCATGAGAGCAAGAGCTGTTCCCGACGACTGTGTGATCACACTCTCCGTAGCCGATGTGAGCAAGACCTTCAAACAGGTCAACATTCACAAGGCCGCAGGGCCAGACGGATTACCAGGACGTGTACTCAGAGCATGTGCGGCCCAACTGGCAACAGTCTTCACTGACATTTTCAACCTCTCCCTGAAATAATAGTAATACCTACATGTTTCAAGCAGACCACCATAGTCCCTGTGCCCAAGAAAGCGAAGGTAACCTGCCTAAATGACTACCGCCCAGTAGCACTCACGTCGGTAGCCATGAAGTGCTTTGAAAGGCTGGTCGTGGCTCACATCAATACAATCATCCCAGAAAACCTAGACCCACTCCAATAGATCCACAGATGACATAATCGCACTCCACACTGCCCTTTCCCACCTGGACAAAAGGAACACCTATGTGAGAATGCTTTTCAATGACTACAGCTCAGCGTTCTACACCGTAGCTTTCTACAAGGTAGTGCCCACAAAGCTCATCACTAAGCTAAGGACCCTGGGACTAAACACCTCCCTGTGCAACTGGATCCTGGACTTCCTGACGGGCTGCCCCCAGATGGTAAGGGTAGGTAACAACACATCTGCCACGCTGATCCTCAACATGTGGGACCCTCGGGGGTGCATGATTAGTCCCCTCCTGTACTCCCTATTCACCCACGACTGCATGGCCAAGCACGACTCCAGCACCATCATTAAGTTTGCTGACGACACAACAGTGGTAGGCCTGATCACCGACAACGATGAGACAGCCTAGAGGGAGGAGGTCAGAGACCTGGCAGTGTGGTGCAAGGACAACAACATCTCCCTCAACGTGAGCAAGACAAAGGAGATGATCGTGAACAACGGGAAAAGGAGTCCCGAACACTCCCCTGTTCACATCGACGGACTGTAGTGGAGCGGGTCGAGAGTTTCAAGTTCCTTGGTGTCCACATCACCAACAAACTATCATGGTCCAAACACACCAAGACAGTCGTGAAGAGGGCACAACAACACCTTTCCCCCCTCAGGAGACTGAAAAGATTTGGCATGGGTCCCCAGATCCTCAAAGCATTCTACAGTTGCATCATCGAGAGCATCCTGACCGGTTGCATCACTGCCTGGTATGGTAACTGCTCGGCATCCGACCGTAAGGCGCTACAGAGGGTAATGTGTACCGCCCAGTACATCATTGGGGCCAAACATCCTGCCATCCAGGACCTATATACTAGGTGGTGTCAAAAAAGTGTCAAAGACTCCAGTAACCCAAGTCAGACTGTTCTCTCTGCTACCACATGACAAGCGGTACCGGAGTGCCAAGTCTAGGTCCAAAAGGCTCCTTAACAGCTTCAATCCCCAAGCAATAAGACTGCTGAACAATTAATCAAATGGCCACCTGGAATATTTGCATTGACCCCCCCCCCCCCCTTTGTTTTTTCACACTACTGATACTCGCTGTTTATTTTCTATGCATAGTCACTTTACACCCACCTACATGTACAAATTACCTCGACTAACCTGTACCCCTAACCTGTAGTTTATTTTGTAAATATTTTCTTAACTCTATTTTCTTAACTGCATTGTTGGTTAAGGCCTTGTAAGTAAGCATTTCACGGTAAGATCTACTACACCTGTTGTATTCGGCGCATTGTGACAAATAAAATTTGATTTGATTTGAATGGTGCGGGTGATACCTGGATGTCCAGCGACAACAGCTGTGTGCACCCAGGTCAATAACCGATCCCATATCCCTGTGGGAACATAGATGCGCTCAGGAGGACAGGTGGCAGGTGCGGGTTCCCTCTCCAGGGCCTTGCGAATGCCCACATCTATGTCGCAGAGCACGGGGGCTACGACTTAGGTCAATTACCGATCCCATATCCCTGTGGGAACATAGATGCGCTCAGGAGGACAGGTGGCAGGTGCGGGTTCCCTCTCCAGGGCCTTGCGAATGTCCACATCTATGTCGCAGAGCACGGCGGCTACGACTCGAGAGGGTGGGATTATGGGTGCACTCAAGACAGGAACCTCTCCCGAATCGTAGAGACGGAACAGGGCATCAGCTTTGATGTTTTTCTTTTAACCTGGGCGATATGTCAGCGTGAAATCGAATCTGGTGAATAAAAGGGCCTACCTGGCTTGGTGCGGGTTCAGTCGCCTCGCTGTCCATATATACTCCAAGTTCTGATGGTCGGTGAGGATGAGAAATGGCTCCTGGGCGCCCTCTAGCCAGTATCTCCACTCCTCTAATGCCAACTACACCGCCAGGAGCTCCCGATCGCCAACATCATAGTTTGTCTCTGCAAGATACAGCTTTTTTGAGTAATATGCACATGGATACAATTTCTGTGGATTACCTTGACGTTGGGACAGGACAGGCCCCACACCTACTTCTGAAGCGTCCACCAACACCATGAAGGGCAGTGAAGGATCTGGATGTTTAAGCAATGGGTGGATGTGAAATGACCCTTTAGTAGGTGGAAGGTTTCATTGGATGAACACGTGGCTGTCCCTCTGCTCCTGTGGACCCCGGGTAGAATGTATTGGACACCACTGAAACTGGTGCCCTTCCTGTCCGCCATAAGGACAGAGCCCCAGCTGTCTACGAGGGCGTCGTTCAGCCGCGGAGAGACATGTGGCCCCCACCTCCATGACTTCAGGCTCTGACTCGGAATGATCAACGGAGGAGGGAGAGAGGCGATGGGGGAACCGATGCCCCCGAAGAAGGTTATCCAGATGGATGGCCATCGCGATTACTTGCTTGCTGGGTCGATTTGTGATAGAGAATCCTCCACTGTTTGGAGATGATGCCTCTTGAGTAATGTTGAAAGAACACGGGGGACCTCATCCGTAGCCGTCCCCAAATGAGCCAGCTGGTCATGGTGTTGATGAAGGAGGTGTCCCTGTTCGCCGACCATCTGGGAGATGTCTTGGTTAACTGCTGCTTCCATTTGTTGAGGTAGTATTCTGTAACGTAGACACAAGGATTCAGGAAGCAGGTGCAGATAGTGAGTTTAATAATAACAAACATGGAGCGATACAAACCAAGAGAAGCGTCTGATATAGAAACGTAAAGAATTCTACCTGATGACTGATAACAAAAGAGTGCTATATAAAGGGTAAGTAATCAAGGGATTAATAAAGTCCAGGTATGACTGATGATGAGTCTCAAAAGATTTACGTGCGTTTGAACGGGGTATATTAGTTGGTGCCAGGGGTATATTAGTTAATGCTACTGGGTTTTTCATGCTCAACAGTTTCCCGTGTGTATCAAGAATTCTCCCCCACCCAAAGGGCATCCAGCCTACTTGACACAACTGTGGGAAACATTGGAGTCAACAGCATCCCTGTGAACGCTTTTGACACCTTGTAGAGTCCATGCCCTGACGAATTGAGGCTTTTCTGAGGGCAAAAGGTGGGGGTGCACCTCAATATTAAGAAAGTGTTCTTAATGTTTTGTACACTCAGATCCTACATATGGTGCCATTATGACCAGGACCAAAACGCAACCATTGCATGATATACTGCCACTGTGACCCAAACCAAGATTCAACATAGGCCTTGGTACACTGTCACTTCTGGATTCTCTCCAAATACAAAGTTTGTCAGTACGTTTTCATGCCCAATGTCATCCGACGTCCACATGAGTCCACGTCCCATGCCATCTGTTGTGTGATTCTACATTTCCTATTCATTTGGCATTGAGGGATGTATCTGGCTTCTACAGCAGATGGCGGGGGACATGGACCACGTTTTAGGTAAGAAAAAACCGGACAGACTAATTTCGAACTAACTATCACTTTAACTCACTCAGTACATCAGCCAGTTAGTATCATCAAAATATATTTAGAGTTTGTTATGAGTGGGTAGGGTGACCATACTACAGTATAATACCCTTTTCACACTAATATGCCAACCTGAACCGTATTGTGTTGGCTCAGATAGTCCCTTTTCACACTATCGTTTTCCTGGTTCCAGCAACTATGGGTGGATGTGTAACCAGGACAGCTCAGTACAGTTCAGCTCGGTTTGGCCCATACGTGTGAAATTAGTGACCTGGAGAGGAGAGGTCACCTCTGTGACTCTGGGTGATAGTGACTTGGATGACGACGTGCTCCAGATAGACAACATGCTGCAGGGGATGGCTGGAGCAGCCAGTGGAGTCATACACAGACCTCATCACAAGGCCTGAAGAAATAGTTGTGTTATGAGAGAGAGCGCGAGGGGGGGGGGGGGGGGGGGGGGGGAAGAGAGAGAGGGGGGAGAGAGGGAGAAAAATAAGGGGAGAGAGATAGAGAGAGGAGAGAGAGGGGGGGGAGAGAGGTGAGAGAGAAGGGGGAAAGAAAGAGACAGGGGGATGGGTAGAGAGAGAGGGGGAGAGTACGAGTGCGGGGGGAAGGGAGGGAGAGAGAGAGGGGGATGGAGAGAGAGAGAGAGATGGAGAGAGAGAGAGAGAGAGAGAGAGATAGAGGGGGATGGAGAGAGAGAGAAGGAGAGAGAGAGAGAGATAGAGAGAGAGAGAGAGAGAGAGAGAGAGAGAGAGAGAGAGAGAGAGAGAGAGAGAGAGAGATGGTGCTTAATAATTATCTGTGGAGATGGATATGCTTCAGAGAAAATAGAGGATTGTATCCATGATGGGTAGCAGCCAGTCCCGTTCCTGCTGTGTTGGATGGTAGCCTCTTCACACACATGCTGGGAGAGGACCAGTCTCCATCGCTCAGCCTTCTTAACCGTACTCTCTGCATTCAACAGCCCAAATTCATACAGGTTACTCACTGCCAATGAATGAATGAATGAATGAATGAATGAATGAATGACTGAATAAATAAATTAATGACTAGATGGAAGGATGGAAGTGTGGAGGAGAAATGTGTAGTCTGGAGACAGCCTTGAATTGTACATCTTGTCACATACAATCATTGGTTCCTTGTAGGTGCTGGGTAGAGATATGAGGGGGAGACGGTCATGACCCTCTCCTCAGACCTTTTGGCAGAACGCCCAGAATATGTTCTATAAGTTAAGATAGGATACGGTGCCAGACACATGCAGGAACCAACCCTATGAACAATTCCTATGTAGTTTGTCTGTGTAAGCAGTTTATAAAATAACTAACGGGACTGCTCACTTCAGACCGGTACTCACTTCAGCTCACTTCAGACCGGTACTTTATGCATCTAAGTTTGACTGTGACCTCTGGAACTTGCGGTTAATAAAGAATGATTCATTTAAGATTGACTTCAGGTGTCTCTGGTGCTAATTTCCACGACAGAAGTATGCATGGATGGAAGGATGCATAGATGGAAGGAAGGAAAAATGCATGGAAGGAAGGAGGGAAGTATGGCTGGAAGGAAGGAAGCATACATGGTTGGAAGGAAGGAAGGAAGAACGAATACACAAACAAATCAATAGACTCAATCAATGAAGCAATTAGTGAGCCAATCTGATAGGAAAGCCTAAATGTGGTTGTTTGTCATTTGTTGTGTAGTGTTACAGTCATGGTTGTTCCTTTTAACATCAAGTCCTTCTAAGTTCCCTTGAATGTTAATAGAAAATGACAATAGAAATATAACTAAAAGAAAGCCCCTTAATTGCTCTGTGGCTAAGTGTTAAAGGAACAACAACTACATGTTTGGTTAGCACAGAGTATGGGGAACAAATTCAATCAAACCAGATACCCTTGTATCCAGCTTCGTTGTAGTGCCAGTCATGGGCTCTGGTGACTGGCCTGTGACATTCTGACAATAATGTATAATATTTGCAGCCCAAGTTTTAGCCTATAACTAGGGCCTGTAACTAGGGTCTGTAACTATGGTCTGTAACTATAGGGACTGTAACTATAGGGCCTGTAACTATAGTGCCTGTAACTAAGGCATGTAACTAGGGCCCAGAGTTGTTACTGGTCAGATCATCTAGTCAGGAAAACCTCCCTGTCCTACTTATATTATTCTCAGTACAGTTAGATATCAGTGATGATATCTTTAGGAAAGTACATTAGTTGGGTGGAGATTGAGGTCCCAGAATGCTCCTTCTTGCTGCCTTGTTGAAGGTCTAGCGTTACTTGGCAGATAGAAAGAGTAATGCTGTGTGACTATATAATCAAATAGTTTACTATGAAGATGCCTAAAATGCCTAAAAGACTCGAGATTGTAATTGCTGCCAAATGTGCTTCAACAAAGTACTGAGTAAAGGGTCAGAATTCTTATGTAAATGTAATATTTTCGTTTTTTATTTTGAATACATTTTCACAAATTACCAAAAATATGTTTTTTTAGAATAAGGCGGTAACATAAGAACATGTGGAAAAAGTCAAAAGGCCTGAATACTTTCCAATTGCAATGTATGTATGAGGAAACAGGCTATACGTACGACATCAAACATATTGAATATGCATATGAACCAGGGTTGGGGTCTATTCAGAAAGTAAACACAATTACAATTTCTAAAATGTCCTAATTGAAAGCATTGAAGAGAATTGGAATGTCAGTATACTTCCTGAATTGACTGTAATTTAAATGGAATTGACCCCAACCCTGATATGAACATAATATATGAGCATAATTGTGGGCAAAACATGTTTACTTTATCAAATAGACTGTTTTTGCAAAACTGCAATGAGACAGAGATTTTTCCTGACAGTGTCAAATCAAATCAAACTTTATTTGTCACATGCTTCGAATACAACAGGTGTAGACCTCACCGTGAAATGCTTACTTACAAGCCCTTAACCAATAGTGCAGTTCAGAAAGAGTTAAGACAATATTTACCAAATAAACTCAAGTAAAAAAGAATAAAAAGTTAAACAATAAAACAACAATAACGAGGCTATATACAGTGGTGTAAAGTACTTAAGTAAAAATACTTTATAGTACTACTTAAGTCGGTTTTTTGGGGTATCTGTAATTTGCTTGACTATTTACATTTTTGACAACTTTTAATTTTACTTCACTACATTCCCTAAGAAAATATTGTACTTTTTACTTCATACATTTTCCCTGACACCCAAATGTACTCGTTACATTTTGAATGCTTAGCAGCACAGGAAAATGGTCCAATTTACGTACTTAGCAAGAGAACATCCCTGGTCATCCCTACTGCCTCGGATCTCGCAGACTCATTAAACTCACATGCTTCTTTTGTCAATTATGTCTGAATGTTGGAGTGTGCCCCTGGCTATCCGTAAGTTAAAAAAATAAGAAAATGGTGCCGTCTGGTTTGCTTGATATAAGGAATTTGAAATGATTTATACTTTTACTTTTACTTTTGATACTTAAGTACATTTTAGCGATTATATTTACTTTTGTTACGTAAGTATATTTAAAACCAAATACTTTTAGACTTTTACTCAAGTAGTATTTTACTGGGTGACTTTCACTTTTACATGAGTCATTTTCTATTAAGGTATCTTTACTTTTACTCAGTATAACAATTTTCCTCCACTGGCTATATACAGGGGGCACCGTTACCGAGTCAATGTGCGGGGATACAGGTTAGTCAAGGTAATTTGTTCATGTAGGTAGGGGTGAAGTGACTATGCATAGATAATAAACAGCGAGTAGCAGCAGTGTAAAAACAAATGGGGGGGTTGAATGTAAATAGTACGGGTTGCCATTTGATTAATTGTTCAGCAGTCTTATGGCTTGTTCAGCAGTTTTATGGCTTGGCATTAGATGCAGTAAGGAGCCTTTTGGTCCTAGACTTGGCACTCCGGTACCGCTTGACATGCGGTAGCAGAGAGAACAGTCTATTGCTTGGGTGACTGGAGTCCTTGACAACTTTTGGGGCTTTCCTCTGACACCGCCTAGTATATATGTCCTGGATGGCAGGAAACTTGGCCCCAGTGATGTACTGGGCCGTACGCACTACCCTCTGTAACGCCTTATTGTCAGATGCAGAGCAGTTGCCATACCAGGTGGTGATGCAACCAGTCAGGATGCTCTCGATGGTGCAGCGGTAGAACTTTTTGAGGATCTGGGGACCAAGCCAAATCTTTTCAGCCTCCTGAGGGGGAAAAGGTGTTGTCGTGCTCTCTTCACGACTGTCTTGGTGTGTTTGGACCATGATAGTTAATTGATGATGTGGACACCAAGGAACTTGAAACTCTCAACCTGCTCCAATACAGCCCCGTTGATGTTAATGGGGGCCTGTTCGGCCCGTCTTTTCCTGTAGTCCACGATCAGTTCCTTTGTCTTGCTCACATTGAGGGAGAGGTTGTTGTCCTGGCACCATACTGCCAGGTCTCTGACCTCCTCCCTATAGGCTGTCTCGTCGTTGTCGGTGATCAGGCCTACCACCGTTTTGTCAACAGCAAACTTAATGATGGTGCTGAAGTCATGTTTGGCCATGCAGTCGTGGGTGAACAGGGAGTACAGAAGGGGACTAATCATGCACCCCTGAGGGGCTCCAGTGTTGAGGATCAGCGTGGCAGACGTGTTGTTGACTACCCTTACCACCTGGGGGTGTCCCGTCAGGGAGTCCAGGATCCCGTTGCAGAGGGAGGTATTTAGTCCTCGTCATCTGTGGATCTGATGGGGCGGTATGCAAATTGGAGTGGGTATCGGGTATCCGGGATGATGCTGTTGATGTGAGCCATGACCATCCTTTCAAACCACTTCATGGCTACTGACGTGAGTGCTACGTGGTGGTAATAATTTAGGCAGGTTACCTCCGCTTCCATTTTCTCTCCTCCACCAAACTTTACAGTTGGCACAATGCATTCGGGCAGGGAGGAGGTCAGAGACCTGGCAGTTCTCCTGGCATCCGCCCCCACCATGTGGCCTAACCAAGGAAAACTCCTTGCTCTAGCAATGAGCGATCTGTACATTGTCATCTAAATTTGACTTATTTAGCAGACACTCTTATCCAGAGCGATTTACAGAAGCAATTTGGCTCAAGTGCCTTGCTCAAGGGCACATTGACAGATTTTTCCCCTCGTCGGCTCGGGGATTCAAAACAGCGACCTTTCAGTTACTGGCCCAACACTTAAACTGCTAGGCTACCTGTCGCGCAGACGTCATGGCTGGAGTCATATCTGGCCGTGGGATCATCATCATTCCCATTGACATCATGACGGGCAAAGGGGTCCTAAGATACACTGACATAAAAAAAAGTTAGTGGCCAATTGGCCTTTATTCCTCCATTCTAGTCTGGTGCTTTTTCTTCTATCACACCAGTCCGAACCTATTTACTCACAAATCAACCAGGCGGTGTCTGCAGACGAAAGTAGACCAGACATTTAGCTTGAATTTTAATACTCTGCAGTGACCTTTAAAATATCCCGGCCAAGAGCTTTGACTGCATATTGTCTCAGCTCTGGACTTTTACATTCGGGACATTTGCCAAACCCCTTCGAATTAGTGGATTCAGCTATTTCAGCCACACCCGTTGACAGGTGTATAAAATTGAGCACACTGCCATGCAATCTCCATAGACAAATGTGGAACCATCATAGGATGCCACCTTTCCAACAAGTCAGTTTGTCAAATGTCTGCCCTGCTAAAGGTGCCCCGGTCAACTTTAAGTGCTGTTATTGAAGTGAACATTTCTGGGAGCAACAATGGCTCACACAATCTCACAGAACAGGCCAGCCGAGTGCTGATGCCCGTAGTGCTCAAAAAACATCTGTCCTCGGTTGCAACACTCACTACCGAGTTCCAAACTGCCTCTGGAAGCAACGTCAGCACAATAACTGTTTTTTCGGGAGCTTCATGAAATGGGTTTCCATGGCCAAGCAGCCACACACAAGCCTAAGATCACCATTTGCAATGCCAAGCGTCGGCTGGAGTGGTGTAAAGCTTGCCACCATCGGACTCAGCAGTGGAAATGCGTTCTCTGGAGTAATGAATCACGCTTCACCATCTGGGCTTGAATCTGGGTTTGGCGGATGCCAGGAGTGTCACGTTCCTGACCTGTTTTCTCTTGTTTTGTATGTGTTTATTGGTCAGGGCGTGAGCTGGGTGGGCATTTCTATGTGTTGTGTTTCTATGTTGGGTTAAAGGGTTAATTGACCTTGTATGGCTCTCAATCAGAGACAGGTGTTTTCGTTTTCCTCTGATTGAGAGACATACATAGGGAGGTTGTTTCTCACTGTTTGTTTGTGGGTGATTGTCTCCTGTGTCAGTGTTTGTCGCACCATACGGGACTGTTCGGTTTGTTTTTGTACATCGTCATTTTGTGTAGTCTATTTTCCCTGTTCGTGCGTTCTTCGTGTTTAATGTAAGTTCGTCGTCCAGGTCTGTCTACTCCGTTTGTTGTTTTGTTAGTTTATAGTGAAGTTCGTGTTTTCGTCTTTTCTTTAAATAAATTATGTATTCACAACCTGCTGCGCCTTGGTTCAATCACTACTCCTCGTCTTCGGTTGTAGAGGAGGAGGAGAACCGTTACAAGGAGAACACTACCTGCCCGAATGCATTGTGCCAAATGTCAAGTTTGGTGGAAGAGAATAATGGTCTGGGGCTGTTTTTCATGGTTCGGGCTAAGCCCCTTAGTTCCAGTGAAGGGAAATCTTAACGCTACAGCATACATTGACATTCTAGACCAGGGGTGTCAAAGTCAAATGGACGGAGGGCCAAATAAAAAATTTAGCTACAAGCCGAGGGCCGGACTGTTCGAATGTTCATTGAAAATTTTTTAAATGACGCATATAGTCTAGTGAACCTAATTGAACCTACTGAAAACCTAACAAATATATTCCAATATGATCAGATAAATAAAGCAATATTTTCTTATGGCTCTGTCAGTAATCTTTAATTTTCAACAGACACAAAAGACAAATTTCCTTTATATAAAAATCCCCATAACATGAACATTAAATGAAAGAAACCGGTATTCAAGGCACCATCAGTAGCCTATATTTTCTATTTTAGCAAAAGTGGGCTAAATTTACTTCAAAGAAAAAAACAATAATAGCAATTTTCTATCATCCACTCAACTGAAATATTTTTAAAATATAATTGGATTGAAATACAATAAAATAAAGTGCAAAAATCTATTAATCAAAAACAACACTTTGTTTAAGGAGAAGTAACATGCAGTGAAAACAAATATTAAACTTTAACTTTTAAACTTGAACTGAGTAAAAACTCTAAATATGTGATTGCACAGTAATGTTCACTTGTTTGAGGTTGAGGGTGATACTTGGTGGTGTCCCATCTTTTCCACAAGTTCATCAATGTTCGGGGTAAGGCTCTGAGCTGAGGAAATCCTCAGAATTGAGTGGAGGTGTTCAGCAGTAAGTCGACTTCTGTGTGATGTTTTGTTCAGGTTCATCAAAGAAAACAGTTGTTCACACAGGTATGTGCTGCCAAACATAGACAACGTTTGAGCAGCCTGGATGCGCAGCTGGGGCATTGTGTCGGGGAGGAAACGGGCGAACTCCGCAGCACCCACTGCCGCATATTTTGCCCTCAGTGCATCATTGCATTGGAGGTCAATCAACTCCATTTGGAGGTTTGGTGGTGAGCTTTCCACGTCAACAGCAAATGGGTTACCGAGCAGTTCCAACCTGCTTTTTTGTGCTTCAAAGTCAGCAAATCGGCGTCGAAAGTCAGCGGCAAGCATACCTATTTTATCAGCCAACTGTGCGCTCGGGAACGCACTGGTAGAGAGCTTCTCTTTCATGGTCTGGCAGCTGGGAAAGTGGCTCAAATTTTCTTTCCGCATCTGCGTCTCCCACAGAGTCAGTTTGGTTTTAAATGCCTTCACTGTACTGTACATATCAGAGATGACATGATCCCGACCCTGCAGCTGCAAGTTCATTGCATTCAGATGACTCGTAATGTCACACAGAAAAGCCATTTCACACAGAAACATTTCGTCTCGGAGTTGTGTTGTGTCTTTCCCTTTGCTGTCCAAGAACAGACAAATCTCCTCACGAAGCTCGAAACATCTTTGAAGCACCTTTCCCTGGCTTAGCCATCGCACCTCTGTGTGATAAGGCAAATCACCATGCTCCGTTTCTAACTCCGTCAGAAATGCCTTGAACTGGCGGTGATTCAAACCTTTGGCTCTGATAAAGTTAACTGTGCGCGTGATGATGCTCATTACATGCTCCATTTTCAAGGCTTTACCGCACAACGCTTCCTGGTGTATGATACAATGATAAGCTGTCAGCTCACCTGTCGCGTTTTCCTCTTGCATCTTTTCCCGTATCTTCGCCACCAGTCCGCTCCTGTGTCCACACATCGCAGGTGCTCCGTCGGTTGTCAAACCCACGAGTTTTTCCCAAGGCAGCTCCATCTCATTTACACATCTTGACACCTCTTCATACAAATCATGCCCCGTAGTTGTGCCATGCATAGGACGTAAAGCCAAAAACTCCTCTGTCACGCTTAGGCTGGAGTCCACTCCGCGGATGAAAATTGACAACTGGGCAATGTCAGAAATGTCGGTGCTCTCATCCACAGCCAAGGAATATGCAATGAAATCTTTTCCCTTTTTCACAAGCTGCTCTTTTAGATTGATGGACAACTGGTCTACTCTCTCGGCAATGGTGTTTCTGCTCAGACTCACATTTAAAAAGAGTTGCCTTTTTTCTGGGCAAACTTCGTCACAAACTTTAATCATGCAGTTTTTGATGAAATCCCCCTCCGTAAATGGCCGGGCTGATTTAGCAATCTCTTCTGCCAAAATAAAACTGGCCTTGACAGCAGCCTGGCCTTGTGATTTGGCTTTTTTGAACAGAGCCTGTCGAGATTTGAGGCCTCGTTTTAATTCCTCTGCCTTTTGTAGCCTTTGTTCCATGTCCATATTCTTGTTTTTGTCCGCGTGTTTCGTTTCATAATGTCGTCTCAGATTATACTCTTTCAGTACCGCCACACTTTCTCCACACAGAAGACACACAGGTTTTCCAGCTACCTCCGTGAACATATACTCCGACTCCCACCTTGTTTGAAACCCCCGGTTCTCAGTGTCCATCTTCCGTTTTGCCATTTTTGATGGGTATCTGAAAGTTAATTTTACTGTGATGCTGACGACTGCTGTGCCAATAAATATTGAAATGAAGCAGCCTACTGCTCGGTGCGTCACCGTTGCATTGTGGGAAATGTAGCATTGGTGCGTGTAAAAGATCTGCGGGCTGCCGGCTTGCTGCGGTCTGCGGGCCGGTTCTAATAATAAATCAAGATCATCCCAGGGGCCGTAAAAAACCTTCTCGCGGGCCGGATGTGGCCCGCGGGCCTTGACTCTGACATATGTGTTCTAGACGGTTCTGAGCTTCCATCTTTGTGGTAACAGTTTTGGGAAGGCCCTTTTCTGTTTCAGCATGACAATGCCCCTGTGCACAAAGCAAGGTCCATACAGAAATGGTTTGTCGAGATCGGTGTGGAAGAACTTGACTAGCCTGCACAGAGCCCTGACCTCAACCCCATCGAACACCTTTTGGATGAATTGGAACACTGACTGCGAGCCAGGCCTAATCGCCCAACATTAGTTTCCGTCCTCACTAATGCTCTTGAGGCTGAATGGAATCAAGTCCCGTAGCAATATTGTCACGTCTGCTCCCGCTCTCCCCCCCCCCCCCTGGCGCTTGAGGGCGCCAGAATGCCTTGCATCACTCACTCCTGCTATCCATCACGTACACTGCCTTTCCTCGTCACGCGCATCAGCGTTATTGGACTCACCTGGACTCTCTTATCACCTGTTCATTTTCTCCCCCATATGTGTCAGTTCCCCAGCTCTGTTCCGCGCTTCTGCATTGATTGTTTTCGGTTTGCTAACGCTGTTAATGTCTCGTTCCATGTCCGTTATTTATTAAATGTTACTCCCCGTACCTGCTTCGTCTCTCCAGCGTCATCATTGTGACAGAATGCAGAAGCCATCACACGAAGCATCGGGGAGTACTGGCGTTCTGGTTGGTTTAGTGGCATCGGCTCTGGGTCACCACCGATGGAACCGGGGGTGCCTAGCCTGCTCGTCGGGCTTCCACGCCCGAGCAGGCTCGAGAGGTTTCCTTGCCCCGGTTGGCTCGGATGGCGCCCATCCCACGTCGGGTCTCAGCTGGATCGTCAGTTCTTGTCTGCCCAGCCGGTCCAGGAGTTTTTTGTTTGTTTGTTTTTTGTCGGTGACGTCGGGGGTGGATTCTGCCGCCGATGGAACCGGGGGTGCCTAAGCCAGCCCGTCGAGCTTTCATGCCCTGGCTGGCTCGAGAGGTTTCATTGCCTCGGTTGGCTCGGTGGCTTCCCATCCCACGTCACACTTCACCGGATCATCGGGTTTCCTCAGCGGGATCGACAGGCGTCTTGACTCAGCCAGATCGTCAGGCTCCCATGCCTCAGCCGGCTCGCCAGGCTCTCACGCTCCTGCCGGTTCGTCGGGCTTCCACGCCTCAACCGGCTTGCCCAGCGCCTATGTCTCGGCCGGTTCGCCCAGGTGGGACGCCGGGTGGCGCCCCTAGAGGGGGGGTACTGTCACGTCTGCTCCCGCTCTCCCCCCCCCCCTGGCGCTTGAGGGCGCCAGAATGCCTTGCATCACTCACTCCTGCTATCCATCACGTACACCTGCCTTTCCTCGTCACGCGCATCAGCGTTATTGGACTCACCTGGACTCACTTATCACCTGTTCATTTTCTCCCCTATATGTGTCAGTTCCCCAGCTCTGTTCCCCGCTTCTGCATTGATTGTTTTCTGTTTGCTAACGCTGTTTATGTCTCGTTCCATGTCCGTTATTTATTAAATGTTACTCCCCGTACCTGCTTCGTCTCTCCAGCGTCATCATTGTGACAAATATCATGTTTACTTGTTTAGTTGGATCATTATCTAGTACTTTAGTAATTGTTATAACTGCAAGGAGTCCTGGCAAAAGACAAAACAAAGGGGCATATGTGGGTAATGCACACAAACCTGCAGAATGTTTGTAAACCAAAGGCCAAGTTTCAAGTGTTAATGTCACATGCACAAGTACAGGGAAATGCCTTTCTTGCTGCTCTAACCCCGACAATGTAGTAATCAATAATACCTTTCAAATGACTTTAACATGTATCCTTCCTTTCTTCCTTGAGATAATCACTGATCTGTTTCACTTTACATTGCTCTCATCAATCATGTCACGTCAGATTAGTGATTACCTCAAGGTAAGAACAAAGGATCCATTTTAAAAGTGTTGCAACGGGCCCATTATGTCTGCAGTGAAGTTTGTGCCCTCGTCTGAGCTCAGTGGAGGGATAGTATAATACAATGCACCACAGAGTGCTCTACTGGGGGTCATTGAAGACCAGTGTCTGGGTCCGGCTCTGGTTCGGATTCTGGTTCTGATTCTGGGTCTAGTTCTGGGTCTGGTTAGGTTGGGTGGGGCCTGGGTGGGTGTGTTTAGTCCTGACATCAACTGAGTAGATGTGACTGGCTCTGGAGTTCCTCTTAGTCCTCTGATGGACCACCTGCTGCTGCATCCACTCCACCTCCAGAGACACGGAGGTTACAGGACCACTACTGTAAGCTACTTAGTATGGAATGCACACTTTTGTTTTGCATGTTTGCTGATTCTGCTGAATCCCTTACAGGTGAAAGGTCAAATTATATTCATATGTATTTATGTAAATGTAGTATGTCTTACGTGTGTGTGCCTGCGTGTGTGCAGGACGTCATGCAGCTGATCAAATATGTAGGAGGGTGTCAATAACACCTCCAGTGGACTCTAGTTACAGTACCTTGGTCTCCTTAGCGATGTGGCCAATAATGTCTTTGTTGGACACCGTCGACTGCTGTGGCGGAAACTATGAAAGTTGTTCAGTGATCCAATCTGAGGAAAGTAGGAAATACATAAACACACAATCATGTTTATGAATCTTAATGAGGTCCGCTGCTTTTTCAACTGTGGCCCCATGTCTAAATTGCTGATAAATAATGAAGCTGACATTGACATCAGTCATTAAAAAGGTTCCTTTATACCCCTGCTAAACATTCAGGCCATGGCAACCTGAGCCTTAGGTACTGAGCCATGGGCTGAGCTACACTGTGTGAACACTCCTTTCTGACAGCCAGGTTTATCATAATGCCACCATTACTGTTACGGCTTTCATATTCCTCCTCCTCGGACGAGGAGAGGCGAGAAGGATCGGACCAACACGCGAAGTGGTTAGTGTCCATAATTTATTAGCATCGAACTGAACACTATACGAAGCAAGATAACAAATAGAAAATCAAACCGACAAACAGTCCCGTGTGGCACAACTACTGACACGAGATACAAACACCCACAAAACACACGTGAAACCCAGGCTGCCTAAGTATGATTGTCAATCAGGGACAACGATTGACAGCTGTCTCTGATTGAGAATCATACCCGGCCAAACACAAACATCCCAACATAGAAAATGACGCCCCCCCTTAAGGTGCGAACTCCGGGCGCACCAGCATAAACTCTAGGGGAGGGTCTGGGTGGGCGTCTGTCCACGGTGGCGGCTCTGGCGCTGGTCGTGGTCCCCACCCCACCATAGTCAAACTCCGCTTCCGTGGCCTCCTCCCAATGGCCACCCTCCATGTCAATCCCACTATACCAAAGGGCAGCACCGGACTGAGGGGCAGCTCCGGACTGAGGGGCAGCTCCGGACTGAGGGGCAGCTCCGGACTGAGGGGCAGATCCGGACTGAGGGGCAGCTCCGGACTGAGGGGCAGCACCGGACTGAGGGGCAGCTCCGGACTGAGGGGCAGCTCCGGACTGAGGGGCAGCTCCGGACTGAGGGGCGAATCCTGGCTGGCTGGCTCTGGCAGATCCTGGCTGGCTGGCTCTGGCGGATCCTGGCTGGCTGGCTCTGGCGGATCCTGGCTGGCTGGCTCTGGCGGCTCCTGGCTGGCTGGCTCTGGCGGCTCCTGGCTGGCTGGCTCTGGCAGCTCCTGACTGACTGGCTCTGGCAGCTCCTGACTGGTTGGCTCTGGCAGCTCCTGACTGGCTGGCTCTGGCAGGAAGGCTCTGACAGCGCTGGACAGGTGGGAGCAGCTGGAGAGAGGACCCGGAGAGACAGCCTGGTGCGGGGGGCTGCCACCGGAGGACTGGTACGTGGAGGTGGCACCGGTTATACCGGACCGTGAAGGAGGTCACGCGCTCTTGAGCACCGAGCCTCCCCAACCCTACCAGGTTGAATGGTCTCCGTAGCCCTGCCAGTGCGGCGAGGTGGAATAGCCCGCACTGGGCTATGCTGGCAAACCGGGGACACCATCTGTAAGGCTGGTGCCATGTACGCCCGGCCCGAGGAGACGTACTGGAGGCCAGATATGTTGGGCTGGCTTCATGGCACCCGGCTCGATGCCCAACCTAGCCCTACCAGTGCGGCGAGGTGGAATAGTCCGCACTGGGCTAAGCACCCATACGACATGAGCAGTACGACGCCCTCTCACTCCACGGTAAGCACGGTAAGCAAGGAGTTGGCTCAGGTATCCTACCCGGCTTTGCCACACTCCGCGTGTGACCCCCCCCCCCCAAGAAATTTTTGGATCTGACTCTCGGGCTCCCAACCGCGTCGCCGCGCTGCCTCCTCATACCAGCGCCTCTCTGCCTTCGCTGCCTCCAACTCCGCCTTGGGACGGCGATATTCCCCTGGCTGAGCCCAGGGTCCTTTGCCGTCCAGGATCTCCTCCCAAGTCCACGAGTCCTGTGTCCTCGGTCTCTGCTGCTGCTGCTGTCTGTTACCACTCTGCTTGATCCTTTTGGGGTGGGTGTTTCTGTAACGGCTATCGTCATATTCTTCCTCCTCCTCGGACGAGGAGAGGCGAGACGGATCAGACCAATACGCAGAGTGGTTAGGGTTCATAATGATTTATTATAACGAAACTGAAACACAAAACAAATAAACGAAGTGCATAAACCGATACAGTACCGTGTGGTGCAACAAACACAGACACGGAAACAAACACCCACAAAACACACGTGAACCCAGGCTGCCTAAGTATGATTCTCAATCAGGGACAACGATTGACAGCTGTCTCTGATTGAGAATCATACCCGGCCGAACACAAACATCCCAACATAGAAAATCACACATAGACAAACCCACTCAACTCACGCCCTGACCAACTAAATAAATACAAGAAAAAGGAAAACAGGTCAGGAACGTGACAATTACGTACGGTATGTTAGCCTGGACCTAAACAAAATGGAACTTAGTTTAGTACACACAAAACAGATCATGTTTTTTTCAGGACCCGAATAGAGGGAAGGACAAAACAGCAAGAGTAGTGCTTTGGCTAATCCATCTAGGACCGTACTTCTGTTGTCATCCATGAGTAGAAATTATGATTCCCTGGTCCCATTCAAACTGTCGAAGAACATCTGATTAAGTTGTGAGATGACTGAAATAAATCTTTCGCACCAAATGCTGGGTTGTATGGATGACCCAACTGCTGGGTTATCTTTATAAGAGCAAGGTTGGGTTGTTGGTGATGGGTTATTGAGATATGACCCAGCGTTTCAGATCAGAAGACTCAAGGTGTGGCTTAATAGGGGCGTGGCTTTCAGATAGTTATTTTTGGCCACCCGTGAGAGTAAATGTCATTCCTGTTAATCTGTTCTGCTGTATTGTTATTACAATGTTAAGGTTGAACACTGACACTTTTGTAGCTTTAATGAGACTTACACAAGTGCATGAATTCCTCAACAGCCAATACATATCCCAATGTAATGTGCAAAAATATTCAAGGAACATTTACATTTGCAGAGTACAAACTTGATGAACAGGAATTACATTTATTCTCACAGGTGGCCACAAATAACCATCTGAAAGCCATGTCCCTAGTAGGCCATGCCTCCTGAAATTAACCTATGGATTATATTAAAAAAAGACCCAGCTGCTAGGTCAACCCAGCATGAAAGTAATATATTTTTTTTTACTGATGGTTAAATTAGCCCATGTTTGGGTATTCCAAACATGTGTAATCCATGTGTATACATATTGTGTAATCCATATTTCTCCGCTATGCTGTCTGCAGAGGCAGGTCCCCCATTTATCCTGACCGCCCAGTCATTTGTGTACATTAGCATTTGACAGAGTGGCACAAGAGTCCCCATTCAAAAAAAGCATGAAAATCCCACTATTCTGGGACAAAAAGGTAAATCCCATGTAGTTTTTCTCAGATGTTTTTACAAAACTTTACCCTCTAATTCTTTTCAATGTCTGAAGCGCCTTCACATACCGAGGAAGTTGTAATTTACTAAGGTAGGTCTACTGTATGAAAAAGGAAGAATACTAGCCTATCGGTAAATGACCGTGTTCAAAACATATCATGCAGAATTATACTTTCTCGATTGAATCTACCATTGAAGGACCGACTTCATTTAGAAAGCAGACTAGCCTAGATATCAGAGTGCCATCTTCAATGGCCCCGCACAATCTTCTTTCAGTCACTCACAGGTGATAAAATCAACTAGGCCTATTGGTCAAACGGCATATTTCACTATACTGTGAGTGTACAAAACATTAGGAACACCTGTTCTTTCCATGACATAGACTGACCAGGTGAATCCAGGTGAAAGCTATGATCCATTACTGATGTCACTTGTTAAATTCACTTCAATCAGTGTAGATGAAGGGGAGGAGACAGGTAAAATTAGGATTTTTAAGCCTTGAGACAATTGAGACATGGATTGTGTATGTGTTCCATTCAGAGGGTGAATGGGTTTTTAACACTCAACAGTTTCCCATGTGTGGACCATCAAGAATGGTCCACCACCCAAAGAACATCCAGCCAACTTGACACGAGTGTGGGAAGCTTTGGAGTCAACATGGGCCCAAATCCCTGTGGAACGCTTTCAACACCTTGTAGAATCAATGCCCCGACGAATTGAGGCTGTTCTGAGGGCAAAAAGTGGGTGCAACTCTATATTAGGAAGGTGTTCCTAATATTTGTACACTCAGTGTATGGAGCCTATGTGTGATTTGATTGACAACAATTATGTAATTTACAAATACTTTATCCAGCATTAAGAGTTAATAAATGGCCTAGCGTATGAAGGATTTAGTGACTGACACATGTTGACCGTATACTTTCAATCCCTCCCTTCGAAATGTTTAATTGTACTGTATGATTAGGCCTAGACTAGGCTTCTTTGTATGGCAGACGAGTAGCCTGATTAGTGAGGAGTTGACACCGCTGTCCTTGAGATGGTGCTAACAATGTAATTATGGCAGACTCAGAGATTGTTGATCTCTCCTACTCATTCAGGATCAGTTCAGGACAGTGGTAGTGGATAAACTGGAATCTACACGTCAGTTCAATATTATCGATCCCTATCTGTTATCCATTAAAACCATCATTTATTGTGTTAAAGAGAATTTGGCAATGAGGCCCTTTATCTACTTCTCATGAGTCAGACGGACTTGTGGATACCATTTTTATGTCTCTGCTTACAGTTTGAAGGAAGTTTCTAATTAGTGCTAGCACAATTGCTAACTAGTGTTAGCGCAATGACTGGAAGTCTATGGGTATTAGCAGATACCCACAGACTTCCAGTCATTGCGCTAACACTAACGGTAGTTAGCATTGACTAGCGAAACTAGGTCTGACTTCCTTCATGCTGGACAAAGAGACATACAAACGGAATTCACAAGTTCATCTGACTCTGGGGATGTAGATAAAGGGTCTAATTGCCAAAATTCCAAAGTATCCCTTTAAGAAGACCTTGAACTGACACCCTCTGAATTAACATTTCATTCTTAATCCATTCCCAGAACGTGATAATGTTTTAAATGTTTTGCTGATATATATACACTACTGTTCAAAAGTTTGGGGTCACTTAGAAATGTCCTTGTTTTTGAAAGAAAACAAACATTTTTGTCCATTAAAATATAATCAAATTGATCAGAAATACAATGTTTTAATGTTGTAAATGACTATTGTAGCTGGAAATGGCAGATATTTTATGGAAGAGCTACATAGGCGTACAGAGGCCCGTTATCAGCAACCATCACTCCTGTGTTCCAATGGCATGTGTGTTAGCTAATCCAAGTTATCATTTTAAAAGGCTAATTGATCATTACAAAACCCTTTTTCAATTATGTTAGCACAGCTGAAAACTGCCAAGCTTGTAGTGTCATACCCAAGAAGACTCGATGCTGTAATCACTGCCGAAGGTGCTTCAACAAAGTACTGAGTAAAGGGTCTGAAAACGTACGTAAATGTGATATTTCCGTTTTTTTTGTATACATTTGAAAAAAGAATCTAAAAACCTGTTTTAGCTTCGTCATTATGGGGTATTGTGTGTAGATTGATGAGGGAAAAAAACGATTTAATGTGGAAACACTTTGTTGCTTTTATGAATTTTGTCTTGCTGCTTTTGTTCTATGTTGCTCTGTCTGTATGCTATGTCTTGCTTGTCCTATGTTGCTCTGCCTGGGCTCACTGCTCAATGATTGTCTATATTGTAATTGTTTTTAATAACCTGCCTAAGGACTGCGGTTGAAAATTAGCCGGCTGGTTAAAACCGGCACTTTTACTGAAACATTGATTAATGTGCACTGTCCCTGTAAAAATTAAATCAACTCAAACTCAATCAGTTTTAGAATAAGGCTGTAACGTAACAACATTTTGAGAAAGTCAAAGGGTCTGGATACTTTCCAAAGGCACTGTATATTATAATTTCATCATTGAGCCAATGTTGATTTATTATTGATATTAATCATTCATTGTAATTCTGCATTGTGTATTCCATGTTTTGCAATAGTTGTGCTCGATGATTATTCATTGTTTGAGTTAAATGTGTTCCTTTTTAATTGGAGTATTAATCTAGTATTCCACTTTGGGAAAAAAACTAACTGGATGAAAGCTGAACAAAACAAAAAAAATGCACCTCTCGGCAGGCAGTCACACCACTTTGAAGTTATATAACATATACTGGGAGAGACTGACTTTGATGTTTAAAAACATTCCTTTCAAATAAATGGCAAATTCCTCTGGAAATAATTGTTAAACTGTGTTCTTGAGCACCTTGACTGCCCCGTGGGTAACTAAGGCACCAGTTCTCCTGCCTATTTATTTGGTTTGAAAAAGTCTTGCTGTAATGGGAACTTGTATTGCACCTCTAGTGTTCAGGTCCCTAGGGGTCAGTTGTTGAATGGAAATACACACAAAACATCTTGACGTCTGAAAGTCTTTCGTTTTTGTTTTCAGCAGTTGTTGCTTGCTATTAAAACCTTTGGATTGTTCAATTATTTGAATGTGTTTCCAGGGACCGTCTCGGTCTGAGACTGTGTTTCAGCAGCTATTGCTACTCTTTTAACCAGTAATAACTGCTAAAAGAAAATGGTTTAGCCCTCATTTTTAATATGTCCTTTATGCAGTCTAAAACACAGGCAATAGGCCAGGTTACTTTACCTACACAACCCCTCTAATTAAACGCACTAGCTACTGTGGCAAGTGGCTGCAGGGCTAGCCATATGAGTAATATAGTAAGTTAGTCATTACAATTCACAGCACAATGAATACCTCAACCCTTTATCCCTCCTGGTGATGGAAGCCAGACCTCTTTCAGACCCAGGGAATCCTGTTGTTGAAAAACCTGAAATTCACTGCTTTCATTCATCTGCTTACTCTGCCCTCATATTTAGCCTAACAACCAGGGCTACAAGTAGAACACAAAACGATTTGACGTGAACTATCATGACACAAGGCGAGACCCAGATGCAGACACAGGAGGCAGATTGTTGGAGTCTTACAATGTTTATTAATCCAAAAGGTTTATCTCCTTAAACGCTCTACAACAAAGCTTTCTTATTGTCCAACAAGCTTTCTCTGCCCCTAACCTTCTTCTGAACACCTCCACAACAAAGGTCATGTGGTAAGAGGAATGTCATGTTGTGTTGCTACTATGTTGTGTTGCTGTCTTTGGTCTCACTTTAATTAAGTAGTGTCTTGTCGTGATGTGTGTTTTGTCCTACATAAAAACTGTTTTATCCCAGCCTCCGTCCCCGCAGGAGGCATTTTGACTCTTGGTAGGCCATCACTGTAAATAAGAATTTGTATTTAATTGACTTGCCAAGTTAAATAACGGTTAAATACAAATAATAAATACAATTCTAATGACTCTTGCGTGGCTTGTGAGCATCATAGAGCAAAATGTCATGTACGTGTTAATGTTTGTGAGAGTATCAGCTTTTCATATTGTGGTCACAATAGTTTGTAACTCATACCGTTCAGACTTTGTAGACGTTTTTGTGAGAAGACCCGTTTTCGGGCATTCACTCTTTTCTCACAAATACGGCTCTAGTTCATCCCCCATTGGTATCAGCGGATGCAGAAGAAATAGACAAATCCAATGCATAAAACAGTCCAATGCAGTCTGTCGCTCACACACTGCTTAAAAGGGCTTGGAAGCACTAAATCACGCCAGCGTTACCATGGGATTCAAAGTGATTTATTTAACTGGGCTTTATTTACATATACTGACTAATGTCCTGGTATTTCTTCACTTGGTTGATGTGGGGGGTGGCAGGGGAGTTGACTTAGAGCCTGAGTTGACTTAGAAACTTGGCAGGTCGTCTTTTTAATGAATCATTCAAAGCGCACCTATGACATAGCCACTGCAGCGGCAGTACACATGTAGATGGCACTCGGATAAGTACGGCTGTTCTGCTTTTGAAATCCCTCCAGTACTCGGTGCTAGGAGATGTACCGGGCATTTTTTAACTCCCCGCAGTTAAGAAAAGTTTATTCTCCAGCTCCACTATGTGTCTGAGTGTATTAGTGTGCCTCTAATACAACGGTTTCAAACTCATTCCATGGAGGACCTAGTTTCTGCTGGTTTTTGGTTTTTCCTTTCAATTAAGACGTACACAACCAGGTGAGGGGAGTTCCTTACTAATCAGTGACCTTAATTCGTCAGTCAAGAACAAGGGAGGGAAAACCCGCAGACACTCGGCCCTCCGTGGAATGACTTTAGCACATGCTATAACACAAGGCTCAAATCTTGCATGAAATCCCGTATCTTTCCGCTAACCATTCAGTATTATATTATCATGTTTCCCCTCTCCACTGTAGTCAATAACGCTCATCGACCTGGCCAAGGCTTTCGACTCTGTCAATCACCACATTCTTATCGGCAGACTCAACAGCCTTGGGTTCTCTCATGACAGCCTCGCCAGGTTCACTAACTACTTTTCAGACAGAGTTCAGTGTGTCAAATCGGAGGGCCTGTTGTCCGGACCTCTGGTAGTCTCTATGGGGGTGCCACAGGGTTCAATTCTCGGGCCGACTCTTTACTCTGTATACATCAACGATGTCGCATTTGCTGCTGGTGATTCTCTGATCCACCTCTATGCAGACGACACCATTCTGTATACTTCTGGCCCTTCTTCGGACACTGCGTTATCAAACCTCCAGACGAGCTTCAATGCCATACAACTCTCCTTCCGTGGCCTCCAACTGCTCTTAAGTGCAAGTAAAACTAAATGCATGCTCTTCAACTGATCGCTAACTGCACCCTCCCGCCCGTCGTCCAGCATCACTACTCTGGACGGTTCTGACTTAGAATATGTGGACAACTACAAATACCTAGGTGTCTGGTAAGACTGTAAACTCTCCTTCCAGACTCACATTAAGCATCTCCAATCCAAAATGAAATCTAGAATTGGCTTCCTATTTCCCAACAAGGCATCCTTCACTCCTGCTGCAAAACATACC
This sequence comes from Salvelinus fontinalis, assembly GCF_029448725.1. Taxonomy (NCBI): domain Eukaryota; kingdom Metazoa; phylum Chordata; class Actinopteri; order Salmoniformes; family Salmonidae; genus Salvelinus; species Salvelinus fontinalis. The sequence goes on along the minus strand of NC_074666.1, from coordinate 10,119,125 downwards.
CTCGTAAAACTGACTATCCTGCCGATCCTTGACTTCGGCGATGTCATTTACAAAATAGCCTCCAACACTCTATTCAGCAAATTGGATGCAGTCTATCACAGTGCCATCCGTTTTGTCACCAAAGCCCCATATACTCCCCACCACTGCGACCTGTATGCTCTCGTTGGCTGGCCCTCGCTTCATATCCGTTGCCAAACCCACTGGCTCCAGGTCATCTATAAGTCTTTGCTAGGTAAATCCCCGCCTTATCTCAGCTCACTGGTCACCATAGCAGCACCCACCCGTAGCACACCCTCTAGCAGGTATATTTCACTGGTCACCCCCAAAGCCAATTCCCCCTTTGCCGCCTTTCCTTCCAGTTCTCTGCTGCCAATGACTGGAACAAATTGCAAAAATCACTGAAGCTGGAGACTCATATCTCCCTCACTAACTTTAAGCACCAGCTGTCAGAGCAGCTCACAGATCACTGCACCTCTACATAACCCATCTGTAAATAGCCCATCCAACTACCTCATCCCCATACCGTTATTTATTTATTTAAAAAAACATTTTTTTTTGCTTCTTTGCACCCCAGTATCTCTACTTGCACACTCATCTTCTGCACATCTATCACTTCAGTGTTTAATTGCGATATTGTAATTATTTTGCCACTATGGCCTATTTATTGCCTTACCTCCCTTATGCTACCTCATTTGCACACACTGTATATAGACTTTTTCCCTATTGTATTAGTGACTGTATGTTTGTTTATTCCATGTGTAACTCTGTGTTGTTGTTTGTGTCGCACTGCTTTGCTTTATCTTGGCCAGGTCGCAGTTACAAATGAGAACTTGTTCTCAACTAGCTTACCTGGTTAAATAAAGGTTAAATGAATTTAAAAAATAAGATAAAATACAGGGGCCTTCATCTTTCAGCTAAATGAGAAAAATCTTGGTGCAGCGTTACAGCTTAGGGGTGTAGTTAATGAAACCACTATTTAGGAAATATTATTTGACATCTAGCTTGCTCTGCGTCATTTCTTTGACATTTTGGCAAACCAGTACTTTGTGTTGCTGTCTCAGGGGTTGGTAGGATTTCTGTGTCTGCCTCTGACACCCAGACAGTTTTTATCACATTGATTGTGTATTGAAGTCCTTTGTTACGATCTGATGGAAGTGAGACTTAATTTCTCTATTATTTAACAGCTTAGGCTAATGACTCATATTAGCTTTGCTCTCCAGCACCTACTGCACAAGGGCAGTGTCAGTTGTCATATGGACTTCATGCACTTTTGCTGATGCCTCGAGTCAGAGTCAGTGAAGCCTATTAGCCACATTGCATTGGATTGCGTCGCTTGGGCCAACTTTGACCCTGGCATTGCTTCGAAGTGTCTCGAAAACAGACATTATGGTCATACATTTGAACCCATCACTCCTGCTTCACTCCTGCTTCTCCGTAATGACCCTCACAGAGCCGACCCCATCTGATAAACTCTGACATCTGCCTTGGAACTCACACCGACAGAGCAGAGCTGCATTGGCGTGAGAGGGGAGACTCTTTTGTGTATCACCCTTATCTGTTCCGCAGCACTGACAAAATGTCTTACCATACCGTTTTCCAGCCCAACCTGGCTGGCTTTTTATGCATTCCGAGCCAGTCTTCCTCTCTTCCCCTTTGTTCCTTCCTCCAGGCGGACCTCAGATCTTCTTCTCTGTTCTGTAAACCCTGCTCTGTCATCAGGATTACAGCTCACTGCTGTACAGGATTAATGACTGACAACTCTATACTCCTTACACAGAGCTAAGGAAGAGAGATGGGGATAGGCCTCTGGATGTGTGGGTGAGAAACAACTGTGTTGCTCTGTCTGAGAGATAATGTATTTTTCTCTGAGAAAAGCACAATACATGTGTCGGGGTGTGTGTGTGTCTTGGGGGGTTTGTGTGTGTGTTATAGGGGGCTAGTGTGTGTGTGTGTGTGTTGGTGGGAGGGTGTGTGTGTATGTGTGTTTATAATTTTAGGACTGCGGTACTTGCACCGCAAAAGTACATCTACTTATACTTTTATTTTCTTAACTCTTCTTGAACCGCACTGTTGGTTAATGGATCCTAAGTAAGCATTTCACGGTAAGGTCTACACTTGTATTCGGTGCATGTGGCAAATACATTTTGATTTGACTTGATTTGTATACCTCGCTGAAGTACAGCAGGATGGAGAGTTCAGTTGGTGAGCCTCGGGCCTCTATTAAACTGAGTTAGGCTGTGTGATGCAACGTCCCAGAATGTACACTACCGTTCAAAAGTTTGGGGTCACTTAGAAATGTCCTTGTTTTTGAAAGATTTTTTTTTTTTTTGTCCATTAAAATAACATAATATTTATCAGAAATACAGTGTAGACATTGTTAATGTTGTGTAGACATTGTTAATGTTGTAAATTACTATTATAGCTGGATTTTTTTATGAAATATCTACATAGGCGTACAGAGGCCCATTATCAGAAACCCTCACTCCTGTGTTTCAATGCCACGTTGTGTTAGCTAATCCAAGTTTAGCATTTTAAAAGGCTAATTGATCATTAGAAAACCCTTTTGCAATTATGTTAGGACAGCTGAAAACTGTTGTCCTGATTAAAGAAGCAATTAAACTGGGTTTGATTACAGGCTCAAAATGGCCAGAAACAAATAACTTTATTCTGAAACTCGTCAGTCTATTCTTGTTCTGAGAAATGAAGGCTATTCCATGCGAGAAATTGCCAAGAAAATGAAGATCTCGTACAACGCTGTGTACTACTCCCTTCACAGAACAGCGCAAACTGGCTCTAACCAGAATAGAAAGATGAGTGGGAGGCCCCGGTGCACAACTGAGCAAGAGGACATGTACATTAGAGTGTCTAGTTTGAGAAACAGACCCCTCACAAGTCTTCAACTGGCAGCTTCATGAAATAGTACCTGCAAAACACCAGTCTCAGTGTCAACATTGAAGAGGCGACTCCGGGATGCTGGCCTTCTAGGCAGAGTTGCAAAAAAAAAGCCATATCTCAGACTGGCTAATAGAAATTAATTATTAAGATTGGCAAAATAACACAGACACTGGACAGAGGAACTCTGCCTAGAAGGCCAGCATCCAGGAGTCGCCTCTTCACTGTTGACATTGAGACTAATGTTTTGCGGGTACTATTTCATGAAGCTGCCAGTTGAAGACTTGTGAGGGGTCTGTTTCTCAAACTAGACACTGTAATGTATTTGTCCTTTCAAAAACAAGGACATTTCTAAGTGACCCCAAAATTTGGAGCGGTAGTGTATGTGTGAGTGAGTGACTGAGTGTGTGAGAGTGAGAGAGAGAGAGAGACTCTGTGACTGTGTGAGGATCCATGTCTGAGTGCTCAGTGGTGGCAAAACATGCCAGTTCTCTCTCTCCAAATGTTCAGCCAAGTGTCCTATCTATCGACAAACAGGGGCATGTTGCTTGAAACCTGTTCAGAGTGTTGCACCCTGAAACAGTTAGGCTGTTGGGTTGTGTCTGTGAAGCCTTGAAATATCAATTCCCTCTCTGCTATATCTGCCACACTACATCTGTTCACCTACAACATACTCCATTCTCCTTCCTTCAGAGAACACTGTCTGGTCTCTATTGGGAAACTGGCATCTACATTTCTGTTACAAACAGGGCTGGTTAGAATCATTTGAATCAATTGCATAGAATTTAGAAGAAAACAAAGTGCCACTGTTGTTATCAAATATTTGTGTACATTGTTGACACAAGTATGTGTCACAATGAGAGAGACCATCACTAACAAGGAATCTCGCATGGTTTTTGTTGTTTGCAGTCTTAAAGCAGATGAGGCTTCTTTTTGTGAGATGGGCCCTGCAGCGTCCAGCAGAAGTGAGCTGTCTGCACAGCCATCTGGGGAACCATGATGCACTGCTTCTGCATCTCCTTGTGTTGGGTTGCGTAATCACATTAGATGCATAAATGTTTCGGGTCCTGCATTTAGGTCAACAGGCGTTTCACGGTTGACCTCATTCTAAGAATGTAACATTGTGACCATAACTACTGTTCCCTGAAGGAGAATTATCTCTGTGAACCAAGGCTGCCTTGGCCAACAGGGAGCCACAATAATCAATGGTAAGGCACCCACTTCAACATAGGCTGAATATGGCGGAAACGCGTAAAGGAGGGTCAGCGACCACTGGTGCGCCAGTCTGTCCGTTCCTGTTTTCTCATGATGTGTAAAGATTTACATCTTTAAAAGAGCGCCACGCCCCCTAAAGAATGCTACACGATTGTCAAGAGAACCTGTGCCGCAGACTAGTAGAGGAACAGTGCCAGCCGTCCCCAAGTCTAGCACACAAACTGACTAGAGCTGGGGCAGCCTAAGCAGGCACTGAGCCGTGACATACAAGACAACAAACGTGAGTATCTTTTGATTCATTGGGGCATGGTCGCAACCCCGAACCCAGCTTGTTAGTCTTCGTTGTTTCGGTCGCGTTAGCCATTTTGCTTATTGCTATTGCCAGGCCAAGCATTTAGAAGAATAAATAATTGTTCATGATTAGGAAACTTATGAGAACCATACAAACTTCAGTACACAACATCCAGGGGGTGACCACGCTCTATCACTAAGGGACAGTTTTGTTGGCACAACGTACAGTCTCGTGTTCCAATTTTTTGTTTTAGTAGAGTGAATCATTCCTGTTCACACAAGGTGAAAAGCGGAATAATTCAAGGAATGAATCCGAGGTTCACACTTATGAACTGTGGAAGGCGGGGCTTCCAGCGAGGAGCGCATTTCAGTGGCCTTGTCAGGCGTGATTGTAGATCCTTCAACCGAAGTTGCTAGAGTGCTACTCCCCATAGTATGTTGTACTGAAGTTGACTGACTGAAAGGGAACTACCTCTTACACGAGTCTTGCAAGAAGGGAAATCTGGTGAGATGTCTCCTTCAGAGAACCGGAGTTACATATTGTAACTCAAATTTCTCTTTCAGTCGTCTTGGTTTTACATCCCACTATGGGACACTTGCAAAACGCCCCGATTGCCAATAGCCCGTTTCCTGAGATGCCTGTTGTTGTACATGGTAATGTACCTGATCCATCCTACTCAGCTCCAGCGCCGAGGACTGTGTGTGCCAGGGAGGGCACAGTGTGAGGGGAACCCCAACGAGCCGCTGCACAAATCTCAGAGATGAGATGCCACTGAACAGTGCCCATGACGTGGCAATACCTCTAGTGGAATGTGCCTGGACACCCAGGAAAGAGTGCAATCCCAGACAACTGTATGCCTTGGTGATAGCCTCCACTACCCAGTGGGAGAGGCGTTGAACACAACTCCGAAATGGCCTAGTCCTGTCCATGTAGATGTGCAGGGTGTTAAAACCTTTTCTCAATAGGGGGTGCTGTTGGGACTTTGTAATATTTACGTTCCCAAATTAAACTGCCTCGTACTCAATTCTTGCTCGTACAACTCATTCTGCAGCACATTTCCTGTCAGGGAGTGAGATTTCAGAAATCGAGGTCCCTGTTTTGAGGTCAGTTTATAAGTCCCCATGTAAGCCATCGGGCTACATGCACTGCATACGCCTTCCTCTAGATGTCAGTAAGCGGGGAGAATTTGAATGGAGTGGATTGCGCAAACTGGTCCACTATAAATGATCATGGAACGGAAGTACCATTCTTTTCAACTGGGCATCTGGCGCAAGGGGGCATCACAATGGCGTCATGGAAACGCTTTCGTTTTAGCAGTTCTATATCTCCGGTCATGTTTTTATTCGTTATAGGTGTTAAAGACATCATAAGGTAGTTAATTTAAACCGACTTATAGCAGTTTATATCAGTTTATTGCGATTTTCCTGGATTTCTTTGTGACGCGCTTTCAAAAGTTGGACACCTCTCCAGTGGGTGGCTATCGTTAGCTGCTATTTCTCAATGAGAAGAGGACATCTTTCAACCAAAAGACGATTGTTCTGGAGAAAGGACACCTTGCCCAAGATTCTGATGGAAGCTCGGCAAATAGTAAGCAATCTTTATGTTGTTAATTTGTATTTATGTTGACAAATGTCAAATAATAATTCCTCCATGAATTTCGGTGCGGTCTCGCTTTAGCGCACGCTTGATGCTGACGTTAATTTAAAAAATGTAACACAGCGATTGCATTAAGAACTAATTTGTCTTTCATTTGCTGTCCAACTTGTATTTTTTAGTCAAGTTTAGGAATAGTTTTCGATTAGAATAGGTGCCTCTCCAAGATGGCGCCGGACAGATTGCTTGAAGTTTTGGCCACTAATCACATTGTATAACCACGAATTGTGCCGCTAAATATGCACATTTTCGAACAAACTCTATATGCATTGTGTAATATGATGTTATAGGACTGTCATCTGAAGAATTCTGAGAAGGTTAGTGAAAAAATTAATATATTTTGGTGTTTTATACGTTATCGCTATTTTTGACTTGAATCACTGCTGTTGTGATGTTTGCTATTGTGGTAAGCTAATATAACGCTATATTGTGCTTTCGCTGTAAAACACTTAGAAAATCTGAAATATTGGCTGGATTCACAAGATCTGTGTCTTTCATTTGCTGTACGCTGTGTATTTTTAAGAAATGTTTTATGATGAGTAATTATATAATACACAATGGTCTCTGTAGTTATTCTAGTTGCTTTGGTGAGAGTTGTGATGGTGGCTGCAATGGTAAACTATGATTTATACCTGAAATATGCACATTTTTCTAACTAAACATATGCTATACAATAAATATGTTATCAGACTGTCATCTGAGGAAGTTGTTTCTTGGTTAGTGGCTATTTATATCTTTATTTGGTCGAAATTGTGATAGCTACCTATGCAGGAAAAAAATGGTGGACAAAAAAAGTTGTGTCTTTTGCTATCGTGGTTAGCTAATAGATTTACATATTGTGTCTTCCCTGTAAAACATTTTAAAAATCAGAAATGATGGCTGGATTCACAAGATGTGTATCTTTCGTCTGGTGTCTTGGACTTGTGATTTAATGATATTTAGATGCTACTATTTACTTGTGACGCTATGCTAGGCTATGCTAGTCAGCTTTTTTACTGGTGGGGGTGCTCCAGGACCCGGGATTGGGAGGAAGTAGAAGTTTTAAGGCGCCACTGCACAACGTGTTAACCTCTAACGAGCCTCTACCCCGGATCCGGGAGCACCCCCCCCCCCCCCCCCCCCACACTGATTAGCATCGCTAGCATAGCGTCACAATTAAATAGTAGCATCTAAATATCATTAAATCACAAGTCCAAGACACCTAATGAAAGATACAGATCTTGTGAATAAAGCCACCATTTCAGATTGTTTAAATGTTTTACAGGGAAGACACAACATGTAAATCTATTAGCTAAACACGTTAGCAAAAATCACCATTTTTCTTTGTCCACCATTTTCTCTCAACACCAGTAGCTAACACCAATTCGGCTAAACTAAGATATTGATAGCCACTAACCAAGAAAAAACCTCATCAGATGACAGTCTGATAACATATTTATGGTATAGGATAGGTTTTGTTAGAAAAATGTGCATATTTCAGGTATAAATCATAGTTTGCCATTGCAGCCAGCATCACAAATCTCACCAAAGCTCCTAGAATTACTACAGACAGCAACGTGTATTACCAATTTACTCATCATAAAACATTTCTTAAAAATACACAGCACATAGCAATGGACAGACACAGATCTTGTGAATTCAGACAATATTTCAGATTTTCTAAGTGTTTTACGGCGAAAACACAATAAATCGTTATATTAGCATACCACATACGCAAACGTTACCCGAGCACTGATTCTAGCCAAAGAGAGCGATATCGTATCATCGCCAAAATATATAAATTTTTTCACTAACCTTCTCAGTATTCTTCAGATGACACTCCTGTAACATCATATTACAACATACCTATACAGTTTGTTCGAAAATGTGCATATTTAGCCATAAAAAACTGTGGTTATACAATGAAAATAGTAGCAAAACAAGCCTGGAAATGTCGGTCGCCATCTTTGAGTGATCTAGTTTTAATCAATAGCTAATCATATACTTGACTAAAAAATACAGGGTTGACAGGAATCGAAAGACAAATTAGTTCTTAATGCAATCGCTGATTTACATTTTTTAAATTATCCTTACTTTTCAAAACAGGTTGCGCCAAGCGAAGCTATACAAAACAAAATGGCGGCGTAAGCGTTTAACATTTTTCGACAGAAACACGATTTATCATCATAAATTGTTCTTACTGTGAGCTGTTCTTCCATCAGAATCTTGGGCAAAGAATCCTTTCTTGGGTCTAATCTTCTTTTGGTCGAAAGATGTCCACTTGTCCGTCGAAATGCCCACTAACGTACGACCGGGACCCCGAAATGTGCCCAGCAAAGTGCACAACAAAGCAATGCCTCAAAATCGCACTAAAAGGATATAAATTGCTATACAACGGTTCAAATTAACTACCTTATGATGCTGTTAACACCTATAACGGGTAAAAACATGACCGGAGAAATATTACTGGCTAAACTAACGCTTGGAAGGAGGCGAGTCCGATGTCCTTCGCGCAAGGCGCTGGCAGCAAAGGGAAGCTACTTCCGCTATTTGGTGTCTTATAGAGAAACTGATTGCGCAATCGACACCATTCAAAGCGTCATCACGCACTGACATCCAGGGGGAGACGTAAGCAGTGTCTGTTTCTCCATAGCATTTACAGTGAGCTTTAAACTGACTCCAGATCAGTGGCCAAAATGTTTGAAATCTTACTCCCTATCATGAAAAGTGCTGTAGATTGAGTTCTGTTTCACTCAGAGACAAAATTCCAACGGCTATAGAAACTAGAGAGTGTTTTCTATCCAATAATAGTAATAATATGCATATTGTACGAGCAAGAATTGAGTAGGAAGCCGTTTAACCTGTTGAGGCTGGGGGCGCTGTTGTCACTATTTATGGTAATCTTGTAATTTTTGAAACGGCTTCCTACAAAATTCTTGATCGTACAATATGCATATTATTATTATTATTGGATAGAAAACAGTCTATAGTTTCTATAGGAGTTGAAATTTTGTCTCTAAGTGGAACAGAACCCATTCTACAGCAATTTCCCTGACATGGAGTCAGATTTCAGAAATGTTGGCCCCTGATCTGGAGTCAGTTAAAAGGCCACTGTTATTGCTATGAGTATACGGACACTGCTTACGTCTTCCCCTGGATGCCTTTACGTGATGACGATTTGAATGGGGTCGATTGCGCGTTCACAGGCACTACAAATTAAAAAACCCTGTAGCTAGTCACTCTTTTGGAGCTGCGTCATGCGCCTGGAGGACACCGACCCGCACCTGTTCCAAGCATTAGTGTTGGGAGTAATCTTTCTCCGGTCATGTTAAGACTCGTTATAGGAGTTAAAAACATCATAAGGTAGTTAATTTAAAGCGTTTTATAGCAATTTATATCCGTTTAGTGCGATTTTGGGACATTTATTTCTGAAACGCTGTGAATCGCTGGGCACGCTTCCAGTTCATGCTGAACGCAGTTGGCATTTCCACATGGCAAGAGGACAGCTTTCCACCAAAAGACGATTAGACCCAAGAAAGGATCCTTTGCCCAAGATACTGATGGAAGAACAGCTCAAAGTAGGAAATTTTTATTATGATAAATCGTGTTTCTGTCGAAAAATGTTAGTGGCTTAGGACGCCATGTTTTTTGACGTAGCTTCGCTTGGCGCAAACTGTATTGAAAAGTAAGGATAATAAAAAAAATGTAATTCCGCGATTGTATTAAGAATTAAATTGTCTATCAATCGCTGTCCACCCTATATTTTTTAGTCACGTTTATGAGTATTTATGTATAAGAGTAGATCACTGTCTAATATGGCGCACGGACATTTTCTCACCAGCTGGGCTACATTTCACATTGTCTAACCATGATTTTGGTGGCTAAATATGCACATTTTCGAACAAACTGTATATGTATGTTGTAATGTGATGTTACAGGGGTGTCATCTGAAGAATTCTGAGAAGGTTAGTGAAAAAAATAATATATTTTGGCGATGTTGACGTTATCGCTCTCTTTGGCTAGAATCAATGCTGGGCTGCTATGTGCTATGTGCTATGCTAATATAACGATTTATTGTGTTTTCGCTGAAAGACACTTAGAAAATCTGAAATATTGTCTGTATTCACAGGATCTGTGTCTTTCGATTAGTGTATGCTGTGTATTTTTACGAAATGTTTGATGATTAGTAAGTAGGTAAACACGTTGCTCTATGTAGTTATTCTAGTCCATTTGTGACGGTGGGTGCAATTGTAACCTATGCCATCTACCTGAAATATGCACATTTTTCTAACAAAACCTATCCCATACCATAAATATGTTATCAGACTGTCATCTGATGAGTTTTTTTCTTGGTTAGGGGCTATAAATATCTTAGTTTAGCCGAATTGGTGATAGCTACTGGTGTTGGTGGACAAATAAAAGATGGTGGATTATGCTAATGTGTTTTTAGGTAATAGATTTACATCTTTACATATTGTGTCTTCCCTGTAAAACATTTTAAAAATCGGACATGTTGGCTGGATTCACAAGATCTGTGTCTTTCATTAGCTGTATTGGACTTTAATGTGTGAAAGTTAAATATTAAAAAAAAATATTTTTTTTGAATTTCGCGGCTCTGCCTTTTCAGTGGGGGTGGGGGGGGAGTGTCGCTAGCGGCACCCTCATCCTAGACAGGTTAATCTGTAATGCAAATTATGCTAATGAGAAAACAGCACCCCCTATAGTCGCAAGAAGTTAAGGCGCCACTGCTCTGGAGAAGAGAGCGGCAGAAGGTGGAAGGGAAAGAGGTCAATGACTTGACTATTACTATAAGTCATGGGAATGACCTTAGGACGTATCGTTACCTTGGAGTATTCAGAGGCAAATTGACTGCCTGAAGGATTGACCGAGAGCGCATGAAGGTTGCAATTCCCTTGGCTGTGTCCAAGGCGAGCAACAGGGCCATCTTAAGATCCAGTCTGTGGCAACCACGTTCGGAGGCAAGCCCACCGAGTCTAAGTTGGACCTGTCACGGAAAAGGCCCAGAGATCCATCAGCTCGGGATGAGGGTAGAATACAGTGTTTCCCATGGAGGTTTACACCAAGTTACCCTAACAGATAGGCCTACATTAAATTCATTGTGTTTATGCAAGTTTTTTGGGACCCCCTTGAGGCATCCCGACAACTCCATGGGTGTAGCCCATGTCCGCACTATGTCTAAGGACACCGGAGCCCAGCTGAGCACAATGCACACAACTAGCAGGGTCAACGAGAGCCTCCATAGCATAGTCAACACAGAGGAAAGTAGTACAGAGCGGAAGGGAATCCATCAGGGACATGTAATGCCTACAATTGCCAGGGCAAGCTTTGCTAGGCTTGCACTGCTTTTTCTACCCCTTCCCTGGCGACTTCGCCCGGTAAGCCTGTCAACATCTCGTTTTGACCAGACAAACACAAATGGAATGATCAGGGGGCTAGCTACTCCACTCGCTGCTACTGTACTATGACACGAAGTCGGAAAAGACACAGGATAACGTGAGCTTGAGCCAGGTAAGCAGAATCAGAAATCTATATTTACCAGGCTGCTGGGAATAAATGCAGTCTTTATACCTTCGGTGTAGTGAAAGTATAGCTAAAAGGGATATTTACACTGAACAAAAATATAAACGCAACATGTAAAGTGTTTCATGAGCTGAAATAAAAGATCCTTGAAATGTTCCATACGAACAAAAAGCTTATTTCTCAAAAATGTTGCGCACAAATTTGTTTACATCCCTGTTGAGCATTTCTCCTTTGCCATGATAATCCATCCAGGAGGCAGGTGTGGCATATCAAGAACCTGATTAACAGCTTGATCATTACACAGGTGCAACTTGTGCTGGGGACAATAAAAGGCCACTCTAAAATGTGCAGTTTTGTCACACAACACAATGTCACAGATGTCTCAAGTTTTTAGGGAGTGTGCAATTGGCATGCTGACTTGAGGAATGTCCACCAAAGCTGTTGCCAGAGAATATAATGTTAATTTGTCTACCATAAGATGCCTCCAACGTTGTTTTTGAGAATTTGGCAGACCATCCGCAGACCACGTTTAACCACGCCAGCCCAGGACCTCCACATCCGGCTTCTTCACCTACTGGATGGTCTGAGACGAGCCACCCGGACAGCTGATGAAACTGAGGGTTTGCACAGCCGAAGAATTTCTACACAAACTGTCAGAAACCGTCTCAGGGAAGCTCATCTGCATGCTTGTGGTCTTCACCAGGGTCTTGACCTGACTGCAGTTTGGCGTTGTAACCAACTTCAGTGGGCAAATGACGTCCACTGGCACGCTGGACAAATGTGCTCTTCATGGATGAATCGCGGTCTCAACTGTACTGGCAAATGGCAGATGACAGACAACGTGTATGGTGTCGTGTGGGCGAGTGGTTTACTGATGTCAACGTTGTGAACAGAGTGCCCCATGGTGGCGGTGGGGTTATGGTATGGGAATACATTAGCTACTGACAACGAAGACAATTGCATTTTATTGATTGCAATTTCAATGCACAGAGATACCATGGGAATGTAAAAGGGATGGTGCTTCAATGGTGTGGTAACACACTGTGAAGAAACAGCACCGCTCGTGTTAGCCAAACAAACAGAATGGGGGTTTAGCCCAAAGGTTGCTAGCTAAAACACCTGTGGTGCAGTTAGCCCACTAGCCAGCTAAGACAATCAAAAGTTCAGCTAGCTAACTCCGAACGGTGGGAACTGACAGAGAGCTAGAGAGTGGGATGCTATAACAGTGGAGCTCAAATAAAATTGTGTCAAATGCTGGTATATGGCCAACAGGTTACTTAAGGGGCCTTCCCAACAATGCAGAGAGAAACAATTAGAAATAATATAACGAGGAATAAATACCGAATGAGCAGCGATAACTTGGCTATATAAACTGGGTACCAGTACCAAGTCGATGTGTAGGGGTACGAGGTAACAACGCTAATTGTGTTTAGGCCAGGCAACAGGTGTTCTGTAGCTACCCAACGACAAAAAGCACTGCTAACAAGCTATACCAACTTGTGACTCATCACAAGACTTAATCTTGTTAAAAATCAATGACAGCATTAATGACAATATTCCCGTACAAGTTGTTGTAAAATACTTTATATGGCAGTAATCCGTATCTGAAATATAGCAATTCAACCAGTAGAACTCTGTGTTTTATGTACACTTCAATATGTTTTCCCCCCTCACTTTTTCTCCTGGTGCATTTCTCAGCCTGTGTTGTTGTATGTGTGTAGTTTTTGTATGATCAATTCTATGAAAAGTTTTAAATAAGGGTCATCATAATAATTGATTTGTTGAAACGTCTCAGGATATAAAAGCTGGTGTTCTAACCATCATTTGCCCATTAGTGATGCGGATGGATCCTTCCACTCGTCTCTCTGTACACTCCTTCTTTTCCGCTCTTTTTTAATCCCACCATGCCCTAGCCTTTTATACCTCCTCACTTCGTTATCCTTCATTTTATCCTTACCCTTTATTTTCATCTTCTACACTTTCACTTCTATAATTGCCCCTACCAGGTAGGCCTGTTCAAAGCTTAGTACGTTTTAGAACATTTTACAGTACCTCCCTCCCTGCAATAAAAACTGATCTCAGGTGCTGAAGAGGCATTTATTTAGGTGCAACTACAACACAAGCATGTTCGTTCCACTCTTCACTCTGTACAGTTCCATCACCAGGATCAGCACAGACTCCATTCATCTACACTACGCTTCTTCCAGGTCCTTTAACTACTTTTATACCTCTTTTATACCTCTGTTACCTCTATTTATATTTTATTCCTCTTTAATATCTCTTTTAAACTCTCTTGTTTACTGCTTCTTCTCACACTTGTTTTGAGCTTCCATTTTCTTTCTCTCTCTCCATCCACATCAGGGCCGCACACTTCACACACTACTATTCAGACCCTCACAGTCTATAGAGGAAGCATGTAAAGTACTGTATCCATCTCCGTCCTTCACAATCTTAAGAAGGAGTGGCCTTATTCATTGTGTCCTTCCCTATCCCACCCTCCCTCCAAAGTTTAAAGTTCACAAGAACCAGAAGCACTTCTTCCTGCTTTTCTTGCCACTGTGAGGGGGGCGTGCCGGTGTCACCGGCATGGGTGTTTCCTGGCGGTGTGGCGTGGTGGGCTGAGGGGTCACAGCGGGCAGGGGGGAGCCCTCTGAAGGGTCCTCTACCCTCCACGTGCGGGTCACTGCCCCCTCCTGCAGTCGGAAGTCATGCTCCACACTGCAAAGGAGGGAGAGAAGGAAGGTTTATGTCACAAATACCCATCTCACATGATCATGTCAACCTGAAAACTGTACCATGCTGGCTTGGATATTTTCTTTTCACATTGGGTGCATTCATAAATTCACTCTGACAATCTACTGTGATATAAGTGCACTCTGGTTTGATAGTCTCAGAGCGCAGAATAATTGATGCATTTACGAACAATCTACAACCGGTTGTTAAGACAGGTTTCAGTAAACATAAAAAAACACAATTCAATTGTTGCCATTAACACAGTTACAATCACTAACCCTTATACAGTATACTCTTAGAATAAAAGGGTTCTTAGGCTGTCCCCATAGGAGAATCCTTTTTCGTTCCAGGTAGAACATTTTTGGTTTCATGTAAAACCCTCTGTGGAATGGGTTATGTATGGAACAAAAGGTTTATAGCTGGTACCAAAAAGGGTTCTTCAAATGGTTTTCCTATGGGGACAGCCGAATAACCCTTTAAGGTTCTAGATAGCACCTTTTTTCCAAGAGTATAGCCCTATAACCAGGTCTGCTAGGGCAAGTAAAATGGCCCGAGTGAAGTGTTTTCTCATTTATGTCTGAAAGTAGCTAACAAGCTAGCCAACTTCAGCCAGTTAACTTGGGTGCTTGACTGCCGTTGTGAGGTCAGAACGCTCGGATCAACCCTACTCTTCAGCCCAAGCAGCCAGAGCGTCCAGTGTGCGCTCCGACCACTCTGATAGTGAATGGCTCTGAATTTACAAACTGAAAATCTGACAACACTCTGAATTTATGAATATCCCAGAGTGCACTCTGACACTGGAGGCAATTTATGAACGCACCCATTGTCCTTTCCTGCACTCTTAGATAAAAGGTGCTATCTAGAACCTAAAATGGTTCTTCGGCTGTCCACAGAGGAGAACTTATTGAAAAACCCTTTTGGTTCCCGGTAGACCCCTTTTGGGTTATATGTAGAACCCTTTCCACAGGGTTCTACGTGCAACCAAAAAGGGTTTTATCTGGAACCAAAAAGTGTTATCCTATGGGGACAGCTGAAGAACCCTTTTGGAACCCTTTTTTCTACGTGTGCTTGGTTCCAGCAACTATGTTGGATAAGTAAGCAGTTCAGCAGAGTACAGCTTGGCTCGGCTTGGTTCAGCTTGACTCTGTAGTGTGAATAAACCAAAAGAGGGGTAGAAAAAGGAAGGGAAGAAATAAGTAAAAGAAAAGGCAGCTAAGATACTGTGTCAGAAGAGAAGGACCCAGTATGTAGGAGTAGCGTCAGGTTTAAACTCTGATGCACCCCCTCCACAGTCTTTATGATATTCGGGTGAGGCATTAATAAATAAACACATCGTAGATAAAGAAAAGCCTATATGGACAATATTTACTGGCTGAACTACTTTTGTCAGCAGTTGCACGTTCAGTATACGAAATTGTGCTTCCCACTGCAAACAGATTTCTTCTCTCTTTTTTGACTTTGCTGCCTGCTATTCTTGCTGATTACGCAGTGAGTGTCCTAGTTTGCTAGGTAGAGTTTCTCATCACAGCACAGATGCTTAGATGAAGCGAGGAGTCCCTCTTTCAGTGGGAGGAGAGAGAGATGCTGAGGGAGAGACTTGACGCAACAGCAGGACCCTGAGCTTCAGAAGAGCAACAACTGCAGAACAATGATATGTAACGGGAGCTTCATATTCCTCTCGAGTCATACTAGCTGTCAGAATTTGCCAAACACACATTTAGGAATTCAGGCACTCAGACAGATGCAAGCAGGTAGAGTAGTGGACAAACAGCAGGCAGAAACACTAAAATGGGAACAATACAGACAGGGTATGTCAAAGAGGATCCATCCCCACTATACACTACAGACAGTAGCCTAGAAGGTGGTGAAAAGCCACTTCAAAACTTAACCTCTTTTCATTCTAGAATGTAAAGAGCCTATTCATGGCAGCTTGGAACATAGAGCGCGTAGAGGTCTGCTGTGTGGCGGACTGCTAAAGCTTCAAGCAAAAACACAGACCAACTACAGCAAAGCATAAATAGTGGAGAGGCAGCTCCCTCTGCCCCATCCTAACACACACACACACACACACACACACACACACACACACACTCACACACACACACACACACACACACACACACACACACACACACACACACACACACACACACACACACACACACACACACACACACACACACACACACACACACACACACACACACACACACACACACACAATCTCAACATCACTCCCCCGGGGAGATGTCCTGTGTTCGCGCTGTGTTCCTCTGTGCAAATGAATAGCCCCAGTCAGTGGGCCCAGCGTGATCAAGGCTCTAGGGCACTGGAGGGAGCTGTCCTCCCTCAACCTTAATTATATCGGCTAGCTTCGAGCAACGAGGAGCCTACGTAGTGACTACACTACAGTGCTGTGGCAGGAAGCTAAGCACCAAACACAACACACACACGCGCACGTGCACACACACACACAGAAACAGATTCCGATAGTGAGATCTGAGAGAAAGTGATAGGTATGGGATTCTTTACATGGGATCTTATTGCTGATATGCATCTACACAGTGTGCGGTGTGTATGCATTTAATCTGATCTTTAATTAGATCTTTTTGAAAATATTTGAAGACATGGTTATGTGAAGAAGTTTGAGAAAATACTGTAAGATGTTATCATATACTGTAAGGCAATATTTTACAGTTTTCTGAGTTTTTCTTGAATCTATTGTAGGGGGGTTGAGTTGAACACAGCTACAGCCTATAGGGACTAGGGAGAGGAGGATCAAAGAGATTCCAAAGTCAACAATAAAATAAATGGGAATGTTCCTCTCAATGCTGAAAAGGTTTTAGCAGCAAGCCATCCCATTCTACTGAGAGGCCTGACCTTGCTCTGCAAACTTTTATATCTTCTGAGACTTGTACTTTTTAAACAGTTTTTTTGGTTTGTTTCCACAGCTGGGTACCGGTAGTATGCTGAAACAGTAGCGACCTTGCTCAAGGGCACCACAACAGCGTATCGCACCAGGGACTTGAATCAGCAACGTTCTGGTCACAACCCCACTAGTCGTCCTAACCCCAAGGTCTTACGGCATATTGTTGCCCTGACAATATTATTAGAGAAAATAAACACAAGAACACAGCCAACTATTGGCTGAAACAATTATATTAAGGGTAGAGTGACACTCACTCACTCAGATGAGTGTCTGATCATCCAGGATGAAACACCATTTTGTCCAAAGGGAATGGGCTCCGGTGGATTGGAGAGTAAAATGTGACCAACCAGCTCAATTCAGTTTTATGTAGCAAAATTTGAAATTGTGTTTTTTACATTGGATAAAAATAGAGACTCAGAGCTAGAAAATGGTATATCATACACTACAGGTAAGGAACAATGGGAAAGTAATTCGGCTTTTAAAATGTATAAACTTGTAATCCCACTTTTGAGAAAAAGGCTCATGAATAATTTGGTACACCTACTGGAGAGCTCTTCTTTGTATACACCCATTCAGCATTGTTCACACCCTATTAGCCCCAACCATCTTGCCTTAGCCCCAACCATCTCTTTAAGGATTCACATGTGTAAACATGTCACGCCCTGGCCTTAGTTATCTTTGTTTTCTGTAATATTTTGGTTAGGTCAGGGTGTGACAGGGGGGATGTTTGTGTATAGTTGTCTCGTCTGGGGTGGTTGTATGGTATAGGGGGTTTTGGTAGAGTGAATGGGTTTATGTTGAGTGTAGGTGTCTAGGTAAGTCTATGGTTGCCTGAATGGTTCTCAATCAGAGACAGCTGTCATTCATTGTCTCTGATTGGGAGCCATATTTTAGGCAGCCATAGACAGTAGGCTTTTGGTGGGTAATTGTCTATGTGTAGTGTTTAGTGTCAGCACTATTTGTTTGAATAGCTTCACGGTCGTCTGTTTGTTGTTTTTGTTCGTTTGTTCGTCTTCATAATAAAAAGAAGATGTCGTTCTATCATGCTGCGCCTTGGTCCACTCTGCCTCATTACGACGATCGTGACAAAACAACCAAAGATTTCAAGACTAAAGGCTGGTTTATATTACGTCTATCAACATGTCTGTATACAGTTGTCATTCATTATAACAGAAAAATAAACTCACAACAAGATCAATATTTGCAAGTTAATGGCGAGATAATTAGAAAAAATAGCTTACGGTTATGAGTGTGATGAATTAAAAGCAAGGCATTCTACTGGATAATTGTTGAACTTTTCTCGTTGACCTAACGTTAAATCCTAATTGGACTTTGGTGCAGGTCATGTTGTTCTTCACATTACCATCTCTGGTAAACACACACTATATCAAATAAAATCTAAGTTTATTTGACACATGCACAGGATACAGAAAGTGAAAAAGGTACAGTGAAATAGTTACTTGCATAGTGGAGTCTTGTTTAGACGTAGAATAATATTACTACACATATCATACATGTAATGCTAGCTAGCTGCTTTAACTTGCAATGAGAACGACTTCTGACAAAATTAGAAACATATAATACAATGTAGCTAGGTGGACTCTCTTACCCGTAAACACAATGAACGCTTCTCCCTTTCTGTCACGGATGGCATGGTTGCCCTTAGTTTGAAGATGTAATCTGGAGACAGGTGTTTTATATAACAGCCTTCGACTCCCTCTGCATTTGCAATCAAACGCCTGAATTTTCTCCATCTTCTTAGCTATCATACTCTGCTTACACCGGGCATTCCACTGATTTCAAAACTCAGTCCTCCAGAAAGTGGAGAGCTATCTTTAAAATAAATCTGAGTTAGAAAGGATTACCTGCACTTACTGAGCAGCTCATTATAGACAGAAGAGTGCTACATGGCTGACCAATCCGAACAGCATGTCCAGCCCATCCATTATTTCAGCCATACATGGCTAGCAGGAGCGTTCCTGTCTTTTTCTGTGGCTAAATCAACTAGGTTCATAATTTAACAATTGTATTTGTATTTAAGATGGCATACAAGTTTGTTATTAAGGCACATGAAAGTTCACATGTTCAAGAAGGCATTTCTGCTCAAAAACGCTTAAAAAAAAAATATATGTTTACTTTCAAATGCCTCTCCTGTGAGGTAGTGACACAGATCACTACATTTATGATTTCATTGTTTACCTGTTTTTTTATGTATTTGAGATTAAATTAGATTGTACAATTACAGAGGCAGTAAAGTTTTATGCTCACCATCTGTGCTTGGTGATATTCCAGGGGGGTATCATGTAGGAGTTGTTTGATTCAGGTGGGAGATTCAGTATGTCTCAACCCATGACTTTTAAAGACTTTCCCCCTTCTTTAAAGACTTTCCCCCTTTTAATGACTTTCCCCCTTCTGATGACCAGGTGGCGAATCGCATCTCTGCATGTCTGGCAGACATATCAGTGTGGATGACGGATCACCACCTCAAGCTGAACCTCGGCAAGACGGAGCTGCTCTTCCTCCCGGGGAAGGACTGCCCGTTCCATGATCTCGCCATCACGGTTGACAACTCCATTGTGTCCTCCTCCCAGAGCGCTAAGAACCTTGGCGTGATCCTGGACAACACCCTGTCGTTCTCAACTAACATCAAGGCGGTGGCCCGTTCCTGTAGGTTCATGCTCTACAACATCCGCAGAGTACGACCCTGCCTCACACAGGAAGCGGCGCAGGTCCTAATCCAGGCACTTGTCATCTCCCGTCTGGATTACTGCAACTCGCTGTTGGCTGGGCTCCCTGCCTGTGCCATCAAACCCCTACAACTCATCCAGAACGCCGCAGCCCGTCTGGTGTTCAACCTTCCCAAGTTCTCTCACGTCACCCCGCTCCTCCGCTCTCTCCACTGGCTTCCAGTTGAAGCTCGCATCCGCTACAAGACCATGGTGCTTGCCTACGGAGCTGTGAGGGGAACGGCACCTCAGTACCTTCAGGCTCTGATCAGGCCCTACACCCAAACAAGGGCACTGCGTTCATCCACCTCTGGCCTGCTCGCCTCCCTACCACTGAGGAAGTACAGTTCCCGCTCAGCCCAGTCAAAACTGTTCGCTGCTCTGGCACCCCAATGGTGGAACAAACTCCCTCACGACGCCAGGACAGCGGAGTCAATCACCACCTTCCGGAGACACCTGAAACCCCACCTCTTCAAGGAATACCTAGGATAGGATAAAGCAATCCTTCTGCCCCCCCCCCCCCCCCTTAAAAGATTTAGATGCACTATTGTAAAGTGGCTGTTCCACTGGATGTCATTAGGTGAATGCACCAATTTGTAAGTCGCTCTGGATAAGAGCGTCTGCTAAATGACTTAAATGTAAATGTAAAAAGAATATTCATATTTAGGAGTAGCTAGCAGTTAAGGAACAGCAGGTGATGGACATTTCAATCAATCAATCAATCAATCAATCAATCAATCAAATGTATTTTATAAAGCCTTTTTTACATCAGCAGGTGTCAGAAAGTGCTTATACACTTGGAGAATTTCTTCCACATTTACCAGCAGAAAACAGCAAGATATCTTTGTAGTTCTCTCCAAGGAACCCGGACTGAACTGATGCTAAAAGAAAATAACATTTTGTTTTAGTGGGAAACTAAACTGAACATTGTGCTAAAGGCTCAGGGGCTTTAACTCTCTCTTTCTCTCCGTCTCTCTCTCTCCGTCTCTCTCTCCCTCATACCTGGACCTGGAAACTTGGATACATTTGCATTCTGTTCCATCAAGTACCTCGTTGGCATTCAGTTCCCAAACTGTGACCATTCTTTGAAAATAGTCTCTATTTTACTTGAGTACACCATCAGGACGGGCAGATTTTGTAATGAGCTATAAAGAATGTGTGTCAAAGAGACCAAACTGCCGTTGTTTAGATGTTTTATTACGTATCCAGAGGGGTGCCATTTTGTAAGCTGTTATCCTATTAGTTTAGACTCTCCAACAGTATGTTATCAAGCGCTGCTGGACAACAGTGGCTGACACAATTTGAACTACTTTCAGGTATGAAACAAACAGACAATCATAATATAAAATATAAAATTCCCAGTTTATGCTTCAAAACCAACTTTATAAGAGATTTTAATAATAGGTTCTATTGGACTCAAAATTACATGACACACAGTAAGACATTGTTGGCAAAATAGACGGATGCAGTTCAATGCATGATTCATATAATTCACCAATACATTTCTTGGTAGTTCTAAAAAAGACTGCTATCGGGTTATAAATCACAGATGGCCTGGTACATTGTTTGCTGCATCCACACATTCGGGATTCACTGTTTCAGTTTCAATTACTCAATGTTTTGAACAAAAACGCACGACTGTAACTAAGGCTGGGAATGCCAATACAAACTAGCAAGGACAATAATCACAAGTCAGTCATAACGTGCCCAATAGGCTAGCGCACATGTGTCAAACAAAAAGTCCGCGGGCCGAATAGAACACACAAGCGAGTATAAATAACAGTTGAATCATCAACTTTATGAAATTACAGTCTGATACGCCAGCATCTGTGAATTCAACTTAAATTGCGCTGCTTTTGTGTGTCCTATAGCTATGTTTTCGTTATTTGGAGTTGTTAAACCCTCAAGCATAGCAGCAAAGACTGGACAAATATTATTGATATTTTCTTTTGTTTTAATATGTTGAAATTATATATACAGCATCCTATGTACATAAGTGGGAATTATTACGGGCCATATTTTTTCAAATAAAGCAATAAAGCAATAGCCTGCAGAGTTCTGTCATACTATCCAGGTCTATGTTTGAGATCCAGAAATAAGTCCCTCACTGTTGCCGCTTGTTATAGACCCCCCCAGCTCCTAGCTGTGCCCTGGACACCATATGTGAATTGATTGCCCCCCATCTTTCATGAGAGTTCGTACTGCTAGGTGACCTAAATTGGGATATGCTTAACACCCCGGCAGTCCTACAATCTAAGCTAGATGCCCTCAATCTCACACAAATTATCAAGGAACCTACCAGGTACAACCCCAAATCCGTAAACATGGGCACCTTCATGGGCCCTCTAAATGGGCCATCTAAATACACCTCTGCTGTTTTCAACCAGGATCTCAGCGATCACTGCCACATTGCCTGCGTCCGTTATGGGTCCACGGTCAAACAACCACCCCTCATCACTGTCAAACGCTCCCGAAAACACTTCTGCGAGCAGGCCTTTCTAATCAACCTGGCCCGGGTATCCTGGAAGGATATTGACCTCATCCCTACAGTAGAGGATGCCTGGTTATTCTTTAAAAGTGCTTTCCTCACCATCTTAAATAGGCATGCCCCGTTAAAAAAAAATGAACTAAGGACAGATATAGCCCTTGGTTCACTCCAGACTTGACTGCCCTTGACCACACAAAAACATCCTGTGGCGTATTGCACTAGCATCGAATAGTCCCCACGATATGCAACTTTTCAGGGAAGTCAGGAACCAATATACATAGTCAGTTAGGAAAGCAAAGGCTAGCTTTTTCAAACAGAAATTTGCATCCTGCAGCACAAATTCCCAAAGGTTTTTGGACACTGTAAAGTCCATGGAGAATAAGAGCACCTCCTCCCAGCTGCCCAGTACACTGAGACTAGGAAACACTGTCACCACCGATAAATCCACGATTATTGAGAATTTCAAAAAGCATTTCTCTACGGCTGGCCATGCTTTCCACCTGGCTACCCCAACCCCGGCCAACAGCTCTGCACCCCCTGCAGCAACTGGCCCAAGCCCCCCCTGCTTCCCCTTCACCCAAATCCAGACAGCTGATGTTCTGAAAGAGCTGCAAAATCTGGATCCCTAAAAATCAGCTGGGCTAGACAATCTGGACCCTCTCTTCCTAAAAGTATCCGCCGCCATTGTTGCATCCCCTATTACTAGTCTGTTCAACCTCTCTTTTGTGTCGTCTGAGATTCCAAAAGATTGCAAAGCGGCCGCGGTCATCCCCCTCTTCATCCTGCACTGTCTTTCTAAAGTCTTCAAAAGCCAAGTGAACAAACAGATCACCGATCATTTCGATCATTTCGGTTCACTAACTACTTCTCAGATAGAGTTCAGTGTGTCAAATTGCAGGGCCTGTTGTCCGGACCTCTGGCAGTCTCTATGGGGGTGCCACAGGGTTCAATTCTCGGGGCGACTCTTTTCTCTGTATATATCAATGATGTCGCTCTTGCTGCGGGTGATTATTTGATCCACCTCTACGCAGACGACACCATTCTGTATAGATCTGGCCTTTCTTTGAACACTGTGCTAACAAACCTCCAGACGAGCTTCAATGCCATACAATACTCCTTCGGTGGCCTCCAACTGCTCTTAAATGCTAGTAAAATGAAATGCATGCTCTTCAACTGATCGCTACCCGCCCGCCCGTCCAGCATCACTACTCTGGACGGTTCTGACTTAGATTATGTGGACAACTACAAATACCTAGGTGTCTGGCTAGACTGTAAATTCTCCTTCCAGACTCACATTAAGCATCTCTAATCCAAAATTAAATCTAGAATCGGCTTCCTATTTTGCAACAAAGCATCCTTCTCTCATGTTGCCAAACATACCTTCGTAAAACTAACTTTCCTACCAATCCATGACTTTGGCGATGTTATTTACAGAATAGCCTCCAACACTCTACTCAGCAAATTGGATGCAGTCTATCATAGTGCCATCCGTTTTGTCACCAAAGCCCCATATACTACCCACCACTGCGACCTGTATGCTCTCGTTGGCTGGTCCTCGCTACATATTCGTCGCCAAACCCACTGGCTCCAGGTCATCTATAAGTCTTTGCTAGGTAAAGCTCCGCCTTATCTCAGCTCACTGGTCACCATAGCAACACCCACCCGCAGGCACGTGCTCCAGCAGGTATATTTCACTGGCCATCCCCAAAGCCTACACACCCTTTGGCCGCCTTTCCTTCCAGTTCTCTGCTGCCAATGACTGGAATGAATTGCAAAAATCACTGAAGCTGGAGACTTATATCTCCCTCACTAACTTTAAGCGTCAGCTGTCAGAGCAGCTTACCGATCGCTGCAGCTGTACACAGCCCATCTGTAAATAGCCCATCCAACCAACCACCTACCTCATCCCCATATTTTTTTTTTCTGTTCTTTTGCACACCAGTATTTCTACTTGCACATCACCATCTGCACATATATCACTCCAGTGTAAATGGCTAAATTGAAATTACTTCGCCACTATTGGCCTATTTATTGCCTTACCTCCTTACTTCATTTGCACACACTGAATACTGATTTTTCTATTGTGTTGTTGACTGTACATTTGTGTATCCCAAGTGTAACTCTGTGTTGTTGTTTTTGTCGCACTGCTTTGCTTTATCTTGGCCAGGTCACAGTTGTAATTGAGAACTTGTTCTCAACTGGCCTACCTGGTTAAATAAAGGTGAAATATATATATTTTTTAAATGGCCCGCTTGAGTCGCCGTTGCAAGTCTGTCCCGCGATTTGTTTTGTTTTTTCAATATGGCCCCTGCGCTGATTGAGTGTGACACCCTCTGGACTAGCGTATCTATTTATGTAGCTAGCTATTTATTTAGTTAGCTGCTGGGAGGATGTTATGTCTTTGGAGGAGTGGGTGAGTGACAGACTTTTTCCCCTCATATCGGTTTTTGGTGGCTACAGCTAGAGATCCAGGTGTAATTTAGTTAGCTAGCAAGAAATGTGAATCACTTTGCTACCTAGCTATGCTGAACTTGAACAACTGTTATCCACAGTTAGCATATCTTTTAGTTGTCAATAAATATATTAGACATCAATCAAATGGGCGTGCAGGCAACTTCACATTCAGTTGTCAAAACGTGGGTTGGGACAAGCATCCATTGAAACGCAAGATGCAGAAGGATGAGCAGGCTACTTTTCCCCATCATTTATCAGTGCAATTTTGACCGCCATCTAGCTGAAGAAGTTTGACAGAGTTAATCTAATGTTCAAATCAAACTTTATTTGCCCCATGGACCGAATACAACAAGTGTAGACTTTACCGTGAAATGCTTACTTACAAGCCCTTAACCAACAGTGCAGTTCAAGAAGAAGAAAATATTTACCAAGTAGGCTAAAATATAAAGTTATAACAAACAGTAACACAATAACAATAACGAGGCTATACAGTGGGCACCGGTACGAAGTCAGTGTGCAGAGGTACAGGCTAGTTGAGGTAATCTCTACATGTAGGTAGGGGCGAAGTGACTATGCATAGGTAACAAACAAACAGCGAGTAGCGAGTAGCAGCAGTGTACGGGGGGGGGGGGGGGTCAATTTTATGGGCTTTCCTCTGACACCGCCTATTATATACAGTGGGGAGAACAAGTATTTGATACACTGCCGATTTTGCAGGTTTTCCTACTTACAAAGCATGTAGAGGTCTGTAATGTTTTATCATAGGTACACTTCAGCTGTGAGAGATGGAATCTAAAAAAAAAATCCAGAAAATCACATTGTATGATTTTTAAGTAATTAATTTGCATTTTATTGCATGACATAAGTATTTGATACATCAGAAAAGCAGAACTTAATATTTGGTACAGAAATCTTTGTTTGCAATTACAGAGATCATACGTTTCCTGTAGTTCTTGACCAGGTTTGCACACACTGCAGCAGGGATTTTGGCCCACTCCTCCATACAGACCTTCTCCAGATCCTTCAGGTTTCGGGGCTGTCGCTGGGCAATACGGACTTTCAGCTCCCTCCAAAGATTTTCTATAGGGTTCAGGTCTGGAGACTGGCCAGGCCACTCCAGGACCTTGAGATGCTTCTTACGGAGCCACTCCTTAGTTGCCCTGGCTGTGTGTTTTTCGGGTCGTTGTCATGCTGGAAGACCCAGCCACGACCCATCTTCAATGCTCTTACTGAGGGAAGGAGGTTGTTGGCCAAGATCTCGCGATACATGGCCCCATCCATCCTTCCCTCAATACGGTGCAGTCGTCCTGTCCCCTTTGCAGAAAAGCATCCCCAAAGACTGTGGGGTTGTACTCAACAACCTATGGCGGTTTTGGAGCAGTGGCTTCTTCCTTGCTGAGCGGCTTTTCAGGTTATGTCATTATAGGACTCGTTTTACTGTGGATATAGATACTTTTGTACCGGTTTTCCTCCAGCATCGTCACAAGTTCCTTTGCTGTTGTTCTGGGATTGATTTGCACTTTTCGCACCAAAGTACGTTCATCTCTAGGATACAGATCGCATCTCCTTCCTGAGCGGTATGACGTCTGCATCGTCCCATGGTGTTTATACTTAAGGACTATTGTTTGTATAGATGAACGTGGTACCTTCAGGCATTTGGAAATTGCTCCCAAGGATGAACCAGATGTGTGGAGGTCTACAATAAAAAAAATTCTACAGTCTTTTTTTCAGATTTTTTTTGATTTTCCTATGATGTCAAGCAAAGAGGCAGTGAATTTAAAGGTAGGCCTATCAGAATCTTCTAAAGCCATGACATCATTTTCTGGAATTTTCCAAGCTGTTTAAAGGCACAGTCAACTTAGTGTATGTAAACTTCTGACCCACTGGAATTGTGATACAGTGTGAAATAAGTGAAATAATCTGTCTGAAACAATTGTTGGAAAAATTGTTGGAAAAATTACTTGTGTCATGCACAAAGTAGATGTCGTAACCGACTTGCCAAAACTATAGTTTGTTAACAAGAAATTTGTGGAGTCGTTGAAGAACGAGTTTTAATGACTCCAACATAAGTGTATGTAAACTTCTGACTTCAACTGTATGTACAGTCACTGTGGGGACAATGTCATCGATACACTTATTGATGAAGCCGTTGACTGAGGTGGTGTATTCCTTCATGCAATTAGATGAATCCCAGAACATATTCCAGTCTGTGTTTGCAAAACAGTCCTGTAGTGTAGCATCCGCGTCATCTGACCACTTCCGTATTGAGCGAGTCACTGGTACTTCCTGCTTCAGTTTTTGCTTGTAAGCAAGAATCAGGAGAATAGAATTGTGGTCAGATTTGCCAAATGGAGGGCGGGGAGAGCTTTGTATGCATCTCTGTGTGTGGAGTAAATGTGGTGTAGGATTTTTATTCCCCTGGTAGCACATGTGACATGCTGGTAAAAATGTGGGAAAACTGATTTAATTTTGCCTGCAGTCCCCGGCCACTAGGAGCGCCACTTCTGGGTGAGCATTTTCTTCTTTGCTTATGGCCTTATAGAGTTGGTTAAGAGCGGTCTTAGTGCCAGCTTCGCTTTGTAAATAGACGGTTACAAATAATACAGATGAGAACTCTTTTGGTAGATAGTGTGGTCGACAGCTTATCATAAGGTACTCTACCTCAGGCGAGCAATACCTCGAGACTTCTTTAATATTAGACATCGCGCACCAGTTGTTATTGACAAAAAGACACACACCCCCACCCCTCGTCTTACCAGAGGTAGCGTCTCTGTTCTGCTGGTGCATGAAAAATCCCACCAGCTCTATATTGTCCGCTTCTTCGTTCAGCCATGTCTCGGTGAAACATAAGATGTTACAGTTTTTAATGTCCCGTTTGGTAGGATAATCTTCATAGTAGGTCATCACTTTTTATTTTCTAACGATTGCACGTTAGCAAGGAGAATGGAAGGCATTGGGTGTTTACTCGCTCGCCTCTGGCTTCTCAGCAGGATCCCCGATCTGCGTCCCCTTTTCCGGCGTCTTTTCTCCACGCAAAAGGCATGGTTCTGGTTCTATTCCAGTGAAAGCAGTATATCCTTCTCGTTGGACTCGTTAAAGGAAAACGTTTCTTTCAGTCCGCGCTGAGTAATCTCTTTTCTGATGTCCAGAAGTTTTCGGTCATAAGAGACGGTAGCAGGAACATTATGTACACAATAAGTTAAAAAATAAGTTAAACAAAATGCAAAAAAAATAACAAAAGTGCACAATTGGTTGGGAGAATGTAAAACCTCAGCCATGTTCTTTGGCACCATCTTCCCTCATTAGATTTAAGCTCATCTCGCTCTGGCTAGCATTAGTTGATCTTGTTATTGTTGATGTGCATAGGAAAATGAGGGAGAGAGAGCCTAACTTTTCATGGTTGTTTAATCGATAGGACTGTGAAGTTCTCAAATGTAAAAGAACTCCCGTGGTATTTGCATATTTACAGAAATCCATTCAGGTGTATTTTGTGGCTTTTGGCAAATGCGTTTTAATGATCTAAAGTCGCACTGTTACTACTGCCTGTAAACACACAGTCCAGTTCAAAGTGAATGGCAGGCACGTGGCAAATGGCTTATATGCTTACAGGCCTACGGTAGCTCTGATTGGTTATGGCGCACCGGTCTGCGTGGACTCCGGTCCTGGACAAGACAGATGTTTTTATTCAATTTTATTTACTGCAGTGTCTATTAATTGTCCAAACACACGGTTACTTTCCCACTCTATATTGCTATAGAATTTTCACAAATGCCTTACTATACGTCATTCCCAAACATTCTATGGATTTATGAAAACGTGAAAATGACCATATCTAAGTGCTTGCTTGTCAGAAAATGTAAAGAAACATTTTCCGATTTTTCCTGGGGGTGTACATGAACAGATTTGAATAAGATTTCCTGTTGCTAAAACACTGTCAGTTCCACTTTAAACATAACCTTTCAAACTGACATTTAGTAGTAGAACTAAGCGAGAGGGGGTGCACTTTCAGTATATAGCTTTAATCCAGCTGCATCATAGGATCCTATTATACTAAAGTGCACACGCACAGAGAGATAGATGCAAAAAATGCCTGTGTGTATGCTTGTATGTGTGCGTGCTCTTTAAAACAGGTAGTTTGGCTACTCAGTGATGGTGGATTAAAAAGCGAGTTGAGGTGATGGATGGCTGGATACTGCCTTTGTTTGTCCTGAGACTAACTGCTGTGCTGCTGAGCTATTGACTGATAGCTGCTGGAACGAAAGGGGCTGATGGATGGATGGCTGGAAGAAAGAAAGGAGGAATGGGTGGATGGATACAGATGATATTTCAGGAGGAGAGGTGTGACAGTCACCTTACTGGAGGAATGGAGGGGTGGGGAAGAGAGAGAGAGAGAGGTAAATATCACTTAGCATCTCTCCAACTGTCTCTCCCATTCACTCACACATGAACACACTCATAGCGACCACGTTGAGCTTACTCTTTTTGTTTGTTTTTTAGCCTTTTTACATTTTCGGACTGTGAAGGTTAAGATGATCCCAAGGGGAGAGGCAAAAATATGGTTGAGGAGTGGAGCGAGAGAGTGGTGGAAGGGGAGGGTAGGGGAGGGGTGTGCAGAGAGGCAGGAAATAGGGAACAGGCTGAGAGGAATGGGCAGGAACACACTTAATGCTCCACAAAACTTGACATCCTCGGGCGACTGATGGAGGACGGCGGTCACCGACAGCAGAGGCCAGGCATATCAACCTGACCACAACGTTTTTTTAATGGTGTTCTGTGGAAGGGATGGAAGAAGAATGAATGCTGAGAACTACTGGTGCAGTCCATTAGGTGAGAACTACTGGTGCAGTCCATTAGGTGAGAACTACTGGTGCAGTCCATTAGGTGAGAACTACTGGCGTAGTCCATTAGGTGAGAACTACTGGTGCAGTCCATTAGGTGAGAACTACTGGTGCAGTCCATTAGGTGAGAACTACTGGTGCAGTCCATTAGGTGAGAACTACTGGTGCAGTCCATTAGGTGAGAACTACTGGTGCAGTCCATTAGGTGAGAACTACTGGTGCAGTCCATTAGGTGAGAACTACTGGTGTAGTCCATTAGGTGAGAACTACTGGTGCAGTCCATTAGGTGAGAACTACTGGTGCAGTCCATTAGGTGAGAACTACTGGTGTAGTCCATTAGGTGAGAACTACTGGTGTAGTCCATTAGGTGAGAACTACTGGTGCAGTCCATTAGGTGAGAACTACTGGTGCAGTCCATTAGGTGAGAACTACTGGTGCAGTCCATTAGGTGAGAACTACTGGTGCAGTCCATTAGGTGAGAACTACTGGTGCAGTCCATTAGGTGAGAACTACTGGTGCAGTCCATTAGGTGAGAACTACTGGTGCAGTCCATTAGGTGAGAACTACTGGTGCAGTCCATTAGGTGAGAACTACTGGTGCAGTCCATTAGGTGAGAACTACTGGTGCAGTCCATTAGGTGAGAACTACTGGTGTAGTCCATTAGGTGAGAACTACTGGTGCAGTCCATTAGGTGAGAACTACTGGTGCAGTCCATTAGGTGAGAACTACTGGTGCAGTCCATTAGGTGAGAACTACTGGTGCAGTCCATTAGGTGAGAACTACTGGTGCAGTCCATTAGGTGAGAACTACTGGTGCAGTCCATTAGGTGAGAACTACTGGTGCAGTCCATTAGGTGAGAACTACTGGTGCAGTCCATTAGGTGAGAACTACTGGTGCAGTCCGTTAGGTGAGAACTACTGGTGTAGTCCATTAGGTGAGAACTACTGGTGCAGTCCATTAGGTGAGAACTACTGGTGCAGTCCATTAGGTGAGAACTACTGGTGCAGTCCATTAGGTGAGAACTACTGGTGCAGTCCATTAGGTGAGAACTACTGGTGCAGTCCATTAGGTGAGAATTACTGGTGCAGTCCATTAGGTGAGAACTACTGGTGCAGTCCATTAGGTGAGAACTACTGGTGCAGTCCATTAGGTGAGAATTACTGGTGCAGTCCATTAGGTGCAATATGGATTTGTAAAAGGAGCAGTGCAGTGATATGAAATTACACTTTTATAATTAACCTAAAGCAATCAGACCTATTCTTACTTCAGAGGGGTTGGGTTAAATGAGGAAGACACATTTCAGTTGAATGCTTTCAGTTGGTCAACTGACGAGGTATCCCTTTCCCTTTCCTTTTTTATATTTAGGCTCTCCCAGACTTCCACCACCATAAAAATACTTTTAGTCAGCTGAAGCAAACAAACAATTTTTGTCTGTAACTTTTTCGGTTATTAAATTATTCACCAAAATACTTTGTAACATTTACAGACGTTTCTGTAAATTAAAATATATGATATTGAGTCTATCTGTTAGTTTAACATTATTGGACAAATAGAACCATCTCACTGGTTGATTCAACATTGTTTCCACGTCATTTCAACCCAAAACATCTATTTGATGAAGTTCACTCAACATGGAAAACTGATTGGATTTGCAAAAAAGGAATCAACCAATGGGCATTTTGTGTTTTTTTTTTACCTAAATCCAATGACATGGTGACATTTAAAAAATATATTTTTTTACGTATCATATATCATATATTCTAATCAAAACAAGACATTGAACTGACGTCTGTGGAATCCTTCTCATATTGCATCCAAATAGCAGATTCATCCTCTTACATTAAGAGACGACCTATTTCAGCAGATTGGGGATTGTGCTAATGTAAGCGGTTTAGCTTGGCTAATTTAGCTGTGGGTGTGATATGAGTGTGATTAGTATTTATATGACACAGCCACATTAAGCAGTTTATTCTTGTTATGTACGCCACTCTCTTCCCTGTTTCAAAGACATGATGGCATGACACGGATGGATACCATCTGGCATCAATATTGGCATGAGCAGTATCTGTGATTATTGCCAAAGACAGCATAAACAAGGGCTCTCTATCACTCCCTCTCTCTTTCTTTCCATCTCTCTCTCTCTCTCTCTCTCTCTCTCTCTCTCTCTCTCTCTCTCTCTCACACACACACACACACACACACACACACACACACACACACACACACACACACACACACACACACACACACACACACACACACACACACACACACACACACACACACACACACACACACACACACACACATTTTTTACATCTCAATGGAGTACACCATTAAATTAATGTCCCTGATTTACAGCAATAACAACATGTGTCATTACATTATGTCACAATGTGCATTATTGTATCCTATTATGTTCACTTGAAGGTGTGTGTAGCTCTATTAAAATGTAGATCTTGCTGAGAGAAGAGCCAGATCATGCTGGCTGAGCATCATATCCCTGTGCTATTTCATCCGAATGGGAATCAAACCTACAGGGTTTCTTCCACCTCTCCCCTGTGAGCCGCCTGTTGCTCCATGGCCTGGCTGCCTCTGAAGGAAAGATGGATTGCATCAGGAGCACAGCGCACTACCGACCCTGCCCTTTACAAACACACATGCACACGCGTGTACACACACACCATCTACTCCATTGTCCGCCTCATCCGCAGGCCGCTAACTCAGATACACTGACAAAGTATTTAGCGAAAGGTCGGCATAAAGAATCGGACAAATCCCTCTTTAGAAAAACCTGATGCCTACTCATCTAGTTGTGCAGAATGCACACGGCCAGTCTATCGTTTAGCGCTTTACTCTTTCTGTTCTTCTCTTTCTTTCTTACACAACCACCACACACACACACACACACACCATTGGAGGTCGGTGCCATTTAAGATGAGGGAGGATGATATTTTATTTTATGAGCATGGCCTTATTTCTATTACAGGATATTGAATGACTGTCATTCATATTCCATTCACCCAGTTCAATGCAACATCAATAGGTTTAGGCTGTTACATGATACTCTTATTTTCCCCTGTATCCATCATGAGGTTGCTACAACCTAGCCAATTAATGAAAGTTTACAATGTAGGTGCACACAGGTCAAGAGAAAGATTTGAGGTGGCAGACAGTGACATATGGTGAGACAGTGACACATTCAATACCGCCTTGCACAGTCTTGCCTGCATCTAGCTGATCTATGGTGTAATCATTAGTCCAACAGTTGCAAACAAGAGTTTCTATTGGACAAATTCAGGTATGATTATCCCCATTTTGTTCCATTTGCAAAACATTTTTCAACAGAATGAATACACATAAACAGAGTTCACTTTCATAGCAGCCACTTCATAGTCCTTCTCACATTTCCACTCTCTCCTACATTTTAGTAATTTAGCAGACACTCCTATCCAGAGTACTTAGTACATAGTACATTTTCTTTGTACTGGTCCCCTGTGGAAATCAAACCCACAACCCTGGCACTGCAAGCACCACGCTCTACCAACGGAGCTACAGTACATGGGACTTTCCTTCGCTCACCTTTTCCCTCCACTTCTGAATTTCAATGTACAACACATCAACCATCTGTGACCAGGCAAAAAAAAAACTTTCCAAGCCAAACCGCATAACCGCTAACCACTATATCATTGTCACCGTTTTAGCTAAAGTAACATCATAGTCAACATAACTAATAGAACTAACACGTTAGTAAACCCGCTACAATCATGCAGTACAGTAAGCTGTTAGTAAGCAGTTTAGCAGTTACACCGGTGGGCCCCGTGTCAATAAATAAGTAAAACCAAAAGCTTACCTTGACTAGGAAGAGTTCTAGTGTTAGATAGTCATAGTCAGAAAGCTGACATAGCATCCCTCTGTTTCAGCCGGGTGTTTGAGTTGGCAAAACTAGCTAGCTGCATTTACTAGCTGCTGTAAGTAAGTGAAAGTGAGAAAAAAAATACAACATTTTGAAATCTCTCGCTCTCTCGCTTCTCCATTTTATAAAGACATTTGTTCCAAACTGTTCAACTATTGTCTTTCTCTCTCTTAATTACTATGTAAGTCTGAGAACCATGAGCCTACTAGGTTTTGCATTGAAGTCAATGTACCCAGAGGAGGACAAAAGCTAGCTGTCCTCCGGTACACCATTGTGCTACCCTACAGAGTGCTGTTGAGGCTACTGTAGACCTTCATTGCAAAACAGTGTGTTTTAATCAATTATTTGGTGATGTGAATATATTTAGTATCATTAAAAAGGATAACTTTTTAAATGTTTTACTATTTTTATTCGTATGAAATTCACTGAGTAGGATGGTCCTCCCCTTCCTCTTCTGAGGAGCCTCCACTGACACACACACATACACATACATGCACTCTCTCTCGCGCTCTCTCGCTCATGTGTAGGAGCCTAATGTGATTTCCTACTCTGCCAGGGCTTTCCGCTACCTTTTACGATCATTTCAGGTACCATCGTTGTCCTCAATGTTTAATGAATGACTTTAGGGTTTGCACCGGGTGAGAAGACTTCCTTCCAGAGATGTAGTCACACAGAAAGTTAATCTTGGTCAGAAGTCAGTAAGTGTTTGTAAGGCATAACAGAGGAGACTAGAAGACGAAGAATATAGTGGCTGTTATGCTGTTGTATTGTAAAGCAGGTTTTAGTTCGTCAGGGCATAGGGAAATATTTTGTTCTAATTCATTCAGTTGTCAAGGCGGAAAACAAACCGGTAAGTAACCCACCCACGCAGTACCTATTCCTCTCACCTTCTGTGGCCTCCCTTCAGCCTTCCTCCCTTCCCTTCCTCTCTCCTCTTCTTATCTTCTTCCCTCTCCTCCTTTCGCCTCTCCTCTTTTCCCCTTCCCCTTCCTCTGAGTATGCACCAAGCTTTCCCCCATCATCCCTCATCCCTCTTTAGGTGTGAAATGTATTGGTATTCTGCGGAGCAGAGAGATGGGAGGGGAAAGTGACACAGCCAATCTAATAGAGGAGGCGGTCATGCCTGATGTCTGTCAAAAAACATATTTCTGAGGATCAATCTGCGAAAATACCCAGCTGTCACATCCTATGGGCTATCCCTTTTCACAGAAACATTTCTTCATGTAGTTGCCAAGCCCTGCTACGGCTCGGGCTCAGACTCAGGCTCCGCATTGAGGAAGTGAGGGAGATGCCAATGAAAGCAGACGTGAACCCAAAACCCGGGACGATAGTAGCAATCTGGGTCTCTGGAGCTCTGCAGCCAGCCAGAAGTACATTATGAATGTCATAAGAGGAGTGAATCTTACAGTGGTGATTTTAGAATGTAAAACTCAGCATTTTTTTTTAGATGCATGCCAGCGAAGCCACTACACAACATAAACAATACATTAATTGCACTATAATGGTGACAAACGGTGCCCACAAACTGTTAGGGCCTACATAAAGCTGTGCCAACAGTGGAGCTTTCATTTCAGCACCATGGAGTGAATTCTTACCACCCATACACCTGGCGGAGCCTCGTCTAGCAGAGAAATAGCTCATTCAACCACATTTACTTGCTTTTTTAAAAACCATAGCTGATATGGCTGATTTGCTTAAATTAACATGTTTTTTACTGGCTCCTTGTGGATTTGTGTTACTCTATAAGAACCACATTCTCCTTCAATAATAATGAATGCCAACATGAGTTCACTTTTGAACCATACACAAACATTATTACATTTATGTTCAGTAAATTCACAATGTTTATTCTTATATCATTAACAGCTCTAAGTATAAGTGCGAGCAAACGAACTGCGACGAGATAGGCCTATTCGTTCAGTGACAGGAATTCAGAGAGAGGTCCAGATAAATTCAGCCAGATGTTGAGGCCTGAACTTTACTCTTCTTTAAGTCACAACACAGAGAAAGAGAGAGAGATGGAGGGAGAGCGAGAGCGACACGTGGACTCAGAGGTTAGCCTACTATTTGACATATTTTATCATGTGGTCTAAAGAGCAAGGAAAATACAATCACGAGGATCCACTTTTATAGACAATATACGCACAGACGCATAGACAGCGCATTAAGCAAACAAAACAACCCTTGCAATATCAACTGGAATTACATGTGTCTATTACTGAACATTTTTTGTATTTTTATTTTTTTAATGGGAAGTGACTGTCACTGGCGAACATGGTTACAGACTCAACAACATTATCCCTCCTCGTGTAGCAAAGCACATGAGCTGATTATAATACACAAAGTAAGCAAAACAATGATATGCATCATTCTAACATTACCTAAAATGATGAATAAGATACTAATGTGATAGCCATATAAGAAATATAACAATGGCATAACGGGAGGAGGAGCGGATAAGAGGCAAGCGGTCATTTCGAATAAGACATGAGCAAGCTGCGACTGATGTAGCCTATATGCCGTTTTTTTCATCCACACAATTTAATGCACGCTATGATTCTGGCAAGCACACTGCACCTACTCTCCTCCGTCTGTTGGTTGTGAAGGTCACGGCTTGTCTGTATGTGGCGTCTAGCTGAGCCACAACGTTTGATTTCCCCATGGCAGGGTTGTGTGAGGAGAATGTTTGGAGTCAAACGCAGGAAGCAGGTCTGAGCAATAACCACAGAGTCTTTACTCAAAATATATGCACAATTCCATAAAATGGAAAGAAACAAATACGAACACGTATCGAAATCAACACCTAACGTACAAACAATCACGGACAAACATCAATGAAAGACAGAGTGGTTAAATAGGGAACATGATGGGGGGAATTGATACCAGGTGTGTACAATACAGACAAAACAAAACGAAACTGAAAAATAGATCGATGGTGACTAGAAAGCCGGCGACGTCGACCGCCGAACACCACCCGAACAAGGAGAAGGGCCGACCTCGGCGGAAGTCGTGACAGTACCCCTCCCCTGACGCGCGGCTCCAGCAGCGCGACGACACCGGCCTCGGGGACGACCCGGAGGGCGAGGCGCAGGGCGATCCGGGTGGAGACGGTGAAACTCTTGTAGCATGGATGGATCTAGAATGTCCTCCACCGGTACCCAGCTTCTCTCCTCCGGACCGTACCCCTCCCACTCCACGAGGTACTGAAGGCCCCTCGCCCGACGTCTAGAATCCATGATGGCCCTTACGGTATACGCCGGGACCCCCTCGATGTCAAGAGGGGGCGGAGGGACCTCCCGCACCTCAGACTGCTGGAGCGGACCAGCCACCACCGGCCTGAGGAGAGACACATGGAACGAGGAATTAATACGATAATCAGGGGGGAGTTGTAACCTATAACAAACCTCGTTCAGTCTCCTCAGGACTTTAAATGGCCCCACAAACCGCGGACCCAGCTTCCGGCAGGGCAGGTGAAGGGGCAGGTTTCGGGTCGAGAGCCAGACCCGGTCCCCCGGTGCATACACCGGGGCCTCACTGCGGTGGCGGTCGGCACTCGCCTTTTGTCTCCTGATAGCCCGTTGTAACCGCACATGGGCAGCGTTCCAAGTCTCTTCTGAGTGCCGAAACCATTCATCCACCGCAGGAGCCTCAATCTGGCTCTGATGCCATGGTGCCAGGACCGGCTGGTAACCTAGCACACACTGAAACGGTGATAGGTTGGTAGAAGAGTGGCGGAGGGAGTTTTGGGCCATCTCCGCCCAGGGGATGTAAGCTGCCCACTCCCCCGGCCGGTCCTGGCAATAGGACCTCAGAAACCTACCCACATCCTGGTTTACTCTTTCCACCTGCCCGTTACTCTCGGGGTGGAAACCTGAGGTAAGGCTGACCGAGATCCCCAGGCGTTCCATAAACGCCCTCCAAACTCTAGATGTAAATTGGGGACCCCGATCAGAAACTATATCCTCAGGCACCCCGTAGTGCCGGAATACATGGGTGAACAGAGCCTCCGCAGTTTGTAGAGCCGTAGGGAGACCGGGCAAAGGAAGAAGACGGCAGGACTTAGAAAACCGATCCACAACGACCAGGATCGTGGTGTTACCCCGCGATGGGGGAAGATCCGTCACGAAATCCACAGATAGGTGTGACCATGGTCGCTGTGGAACGGGAAGGGGTAGTAATTTCCCTCTGGGCAGATGTCTAGGTGCCTTGCACTGTGCACATACCGAACAGGAGGAAACATAAACCCGCACGTCCTTAGCTAAAGTGGGCCACCAGTACTTCCCAGAAAGGCAGCGCACCGTCCGACCGATACCAGGATGACCAGAGGAGGGTGACGTATGAGCCCAACAGATCAAACGATCGCGGACATCAAACGGAACGTACATACGCCCAACTGGACAGTCAGGTGGAATGGGCTCTGAACGTGACGCCCGTTCGATGTCCGCGTCCACCTCCCATACCACCGGTGCCACCAAGCGAGAGGCTGGAATGAGGGGAGTGGGATCTGAGGACCTCTCCTCTGTATCATACAGCCGGGACAGTGCATCTGCCTTAACGTTCTGGGAACCTGGTTTGTAGGAAAGGGTGAAATCAAAACGGGTGAAAAACATGGCCCACCTTGCCTGGCGAGGGTTCATTCTCCTCGCCGCCCGGATGTATTCCAGATTG
Source organism: Salvelinus fontinalis (assembly GCF_029448725.1). Classification (NCBI taxonomy): domain Eukaryota; kingdom Metazoa; phylum Chordata; class Actinopteri; order Salmoniformes; family Salmonidae; genus Salvelinus; species Salvelinus fontinalis. Next base: position 10,080,801 of record NC_074666.1, on the reverse strand, counting down.
CGGTGGTCAGTCCAAATGAGAAAAGGGTGTCTTGCCCCCTCAAGCCAATGTCTCCACGCTTTCAGAGCCATGACAACAGCCAGCAACTCCCGGTCCCCCACATCATAGTTTCGCTCCGCCGGGCTGAGCTTCTTCGAAAAGAATGCACAGGGGCGGAGTTTTAGTGGCGTACCCGAGCGCTGAGACAGCACAGCCCCTATCCCCGCCTCGGACGCGTCCACCTCAACTATGAATGCTAAGGAAGGATCAGGATGCGCCAGCACGGGAGCTGAGGTAAACAGAGCCTTCAGGTGACCAAACGCCCTGTCCGCTCCAGCCGTCCACTGCAGTCGCACCGGTCCTCCCTTCAGCAGTGAGGTAATGGGAGCCGCTACCTGACCAATACCCCGGATAAATCTCCGGTAGTAGTTGGCAAACCCTAAAAACCGCTGCACTTCCTTTACCGTGGTTGGAGTCGGCCAATTACGCACGGCTGAAATGCGGTCATTCTCCATCTCTACCCCTGACTCAGAAAAGCGGTACCCTAGGAAGGAGATGGACTGTTGGAAGAACAGACATTTCTCAGCCTTGACATACAGGTCATGCTCCAACAGTCGACCAAGCACCCTGCGCACTAGGGACACATGCTCGGCGCGTGTAGCGGAGTATATCAGAATGTCATCGATATACACCACTACACCCTGCCCGTGCAGGTCCCTGAAAATCTCATCCACAAAGGATTGGAAGACTGATGGAGCATTCATTAACCCGTACGGCATGACTCGGTACTCATAATGCCCAGAAGTGGTGCTAAAAGCTGTCTTCCACTCATCTCCCTTCTTGATACGCACCAGGTTGTAAGCGCTCCTGAGGTCCAATTTTGTGAAGAAGCGCGCCCCGTGTAATGACTCGGTCATACTCGCTATCAGTGGTAGCGGGTAACTGTATTTTACTGTGATCTTATTTAATCCGCGATAATCAATACACGGGCGCAAACCTCCATCCTTCTTCTTCACAAAAAAGAAACTCGAGGAGACAGGTGAGATGGAAGGCCGAATGTATCCCTGTCCCAGAGATTCGGTGACATATGTCTCCATAGCCACTGTCTCCTCCTGTGACAGTGGATACACGTGACTCCTGGGAAGTTTAGCGTCTACCAAGAGATCTATCACACAATCCCCCGGTCGATGGGGTGGTAATTGAGTCGCCTTCTTTTTACAGAAGGCGAGTGCCAAATCGGCATATTCGGGAGGAATGTGCATAGTGGAAACCTGGTTTGGACTTTCCACCGTAGTAGCACCTAAGGAAACACCTACACACCTCCCTGAACACTGACAGGACCATCCCTTGAGAGCCCTCTGTTGCCATGAAATAATCGGATCATGAGAGGCCAACCAGGGAAGACCCAACACAACAGGAAACGCAGGAGAGTCAATCAGAAAGAGACAAATTCTCTCCTCGTGATCCTCCCGCGTTCTCATAACGATGGGCACTGTGACCTCCCCAACCAGCCCCGACCCCAAAGGACGACTATCTAAGGCATGTACAGGGAAGGGAACATCAACCGGAATAACAGGGATCCCTAAGCTATGAGCCAAAGAGCGGTCAATAAAGTTCCCAGCTGCGCCTGAATCTACTAGCGCCTTATGCTGGGAATGTGGGGAAAACCCAGGAAATTCTATAGATAACCACATGAGGGCAACAGAAGGCTCTGGGTGAGTTATGTGCCTACTCACCTGAGACGACCCACCAGTGCTCCGCCTGCTACCTCGACTCCCAGGAGAAACACCCCAGCACCGGACAGCAGTGTGCCCTCTACGTCCACAGTTAGTACATGGAGTGGTTCCCCCTCCGGTCTCCCTCCTAGAAGCCCCTCCCAACTCCATAGGAGTTGGATCCAAGGAGCTGGGTTCTGGAATGGACGGACCCCGATCTAGACGCCCGCGGGAAGCTAACAGGTTATCCAGCCGGATAGATAAATCTACCAGCTGGTCCAGGTTGAGAGTGGTGTCCCTGCAGGCTAGCTCCCTACGAACGTCCTCTCGTAGACTACACCTATAATGATCGATCAGGGCCCGCTCATTCCATCCCGCACCAGCGGCCAGAGTACGGAAGTCCAAAGCGAAATCTTGGGCGCTCCTCATCCCCTGCCTGAGATGGAACAATCGCTCTCCCGCCGCTCTCCCCTCAGGTGGATGGTCAAACACTGCCCGGAAGCGGCGAGAGAAGTCATCATAATCATCCAGAGTAGATCCCTCTCTTCCCCATATGGCGTTGGCCCACTCCAGGGCTTTACCAGTCAGACAGGAGATGAGAGCGCCCACCCTCTCGTGTCCCGACGGGAACGGATGAACAGATGCCAGGTATAACTCTAGCTGTAGAAGGAAGCCCTGACACCCGGCCGCTGTTCCGTCATACGCTCCCGGAAGCGAGAGCCGAATTCCACTGGTTCCGACCAGTGGAGGGATGGATGGTGGTGTAGGTAGAGGTGCTGGTGTTGGTGCTGGGGTTGGTGCTGGGTTCTGATTTACCGGGAGACCTCCTCTCTCCCATCTATCCATAGTCTGCAGCACGCGATCCATAGCTGTCCCTAACCTATGCAACATAGTTGCGTGCTGTTGCACCTGCTCCTCTACTGGGAGAGAAGAGCTGGCTGCGCCTGCTGACTCCATTTGAAATAGGTCCGTGATTCTGTCAGGGTTGTGTGAGGAGAATGTTTGGAGTCAAACGCAGGAAGCAGGTCTGAGCAATAACCACAGAGTCTTTACTCAAAATATATGCACAATTCCATAAAATGGAAAGAAACAAATACGAACACGTATCGAAATCAACACCTAACGTACAAACAATCACGGACAAACATCAATGAAAGACAGAGTGGTTAAATAGGGAACATGATGGGGGGAATTGATACCAGGTGTGTACAATACAGACAAAACAAAACGAAACTGAAAAATAGATCGATGGTGACTAGAAAGCCGGCGACGTCGACCGCCGAACACCACCCGAACAAGGAGAAGGGCCGACCTCGGCGGAAGTCGTGACACCCCAGTAATCCCAGTTTAACAGCGTTGTCTACTTGTGATGCACTATTCTCATGTTCTGCTTCCTTCCACATTGTTGAATTTGCAATATCCGACTTGTTTGGTAATGTTTATGTAAAATAGTCCAAGAGCACCGAGACGCATGATATTGACATGATCAGTCCAATCAAAGCTACGGGAGATATAACATGAATCGACGTCATTTTATCTGTGGCCAATGACCTTGAGCCTTCTTGGACTGGCATTTCTACTGTAAATCCATGTTAACACCCCAGGTGGAATTGAACTGCCGAGTTCTCCCATAGATTCAGCAGTGATGTAGTGTCCCCATGAGTGACAGAACCCTGAGCCAATCACAGCATAACCAGAGTACGCTCTGCGCTTTCGCTGGCTGGCAATCCACCACAGAAAGCACTGTGCTATTCTGAAACAGCTGCGTTATGGAGCTGCCTTACTCAAAGAAAAACACCATGTTTTTATGCTGCTCCAATAACTCAAGGATTTAAAAAATATTTTTTTACATTGTTTGCTAAACTGATACGTGACACAAATAAATGCCAGAATTACATGTAAAACCGCCCAACTTTTGTATTGTTATTATTCTTTTTTAAACAGGTGGGGTTGCCACTGGAAAGGGGGCTCTTTCACCACAGCTGATGTCCCTTGAGTGACAGAAGGAGATGCTGTGCTTTGTTTCTACTAGATTCTACACCTTGCACTGGTCTCAGACACACACACACACGCACACACACATGCACACACACACTCACACACTCACACAATGGATATTTTTGGAGGGAATGTACCCATTTTATCTTTTAACCCCCGCACAGTGTGCAGTGTGCCCCTTTGCTAATACTTACAGCACAGGAACTGGCAAGGAACTGGGACCTTGATGGTTTGAGTGAGTCATGTATTTTTTTTTTATTCATTTAATTCCGTTAAAGTCTATCAATTCCTGTCATCCCTCTAAGGTTTTTTAACATGCAGAGAGCGTAGAATGCTCAGTCGCAAGGACAGCTCAGTCCAGCCCAGTCCAGCCCTCTGGCTAGGATCCTTCAGACACCGACCAGACGGGTCCTGAGGAGAGACGTTTTGTCCCTTTAACTCTATTATCACTTTTAAAAATATTTGAACACATTGATGAATATTTAAAGCAGATTAATATTTCACCGTGGCACATCGCAGTCAGGAGATGAGAAAAAAAGATAGAAAAAGCATCAGAAAAGGAGAGAGAGAGGAGAGAGAGGGGAGAGAGACGAGAGAGAGGGGAGAAAGAGGGGAGAGAGGAGAGAGAGTGAAAGAGACATTGAGATGCAGGGAGAGTCACCTCTTCTTCTTCCAACATGCAGTCTCGCTACTCCTCTGCCTCGCCCAGGTCTCTTCTCCTTTCCTCTCCTCTCCTCTGATGCATAGTCAGTCAGAGGACAGTATAGTGTGTGAGAGTCCAGTACTATCACCCAGTGTTGTGTCAGTGGAGTTCTGTTGCGGGAAAGCGCTGAGTCATGATGTGTGTGTGTGGAGAGAAGGAGAACAATGAGTTGGTAGGCGCTGTCAGGGGACGTTCATCTCAAACCCATTACATTTACATTACATTACATTTAAGTCATTTAGCAGACGCTCTTATCCAGAGCGACTTACAAATTGGTGCATTCACCTTATGATATCCAGTGGAACAACCACTTTACAATAGTGCATCTAACTCTTTTAAGGGGGGGGGGGGGGGTTAGAAGGATTACTTTATCCTATCCAGGTATTCCTTAAAGAGGTGGGGTTTCAGGTGTCTCCGGAAGGTGGTGATTGACTCCGCTGACCTGGCGTCGTGAGGGAGTTTGTTCCACCATTGGGGTGCCAGAGCAGCGAACAGTTTTGACTGGGCTGAGCGGGAACTGTACTTCCTCAGAGGTAGGGAGGCGAGCAGGCCAGAGGTGGATGAACGCAGTGCCCTTGTTTGGGTGTAGGGCCTGATCAGAGCCTGAAGGTACGGAGGTGCCGTTCCCCTCACAGCTCCGTAGGCAAGCACCATGGTCTTGTAGCGGATGCGAGCTTCAACTGGAAGCCAGTGGAGAGAGCGGAGGAGCGGGGTGACGTGAGAGAACTTGGGAAAGTTGAACACCAGACGGGCTGCGGCGTTCTGGATGAGTTGTAGGGGTTTAATGGCACAGGCAGGGAGCCCAGCCAACAGCGAGTTGCAGTAATCCAGACGGGAGATGACAAGTGCCTGGATTAGGACCTGCGCCGCTTCCTGCGTGAGGCAGGGTCGTACTCTGCGAATGTTGTAGAGCATGAACCTACAGGAACGGGTCACCGCCTTGATGTTAGTTGAGAACGACAGGGTGTTGTCCAGGATCACGCCAAGGTTCTTAGCACTCTGGGAGGAGGACACAATGGAGTTGTCAACCGTGATGGCGAGATCATGGAACGGGCAGTCCTTCCCCGGGAGGAAGAGCAGCTCCGTCTTGCCGAGGTTCAGCTTGAGGTGGTGATCCGTCATCCACACTGATATGTCTGCCAGACATGCAGAGATGCGATTCGCCACCTGGTTATCAGAGGGGGGAAAGGAGAAGATTAATTGTGTGTCGTCTGCATAGCAATGATAGGAGAGACCATGTGAGGATATGACAGAGCCAAGTGACTTGGTGTATAGCGAGAATAGGAGAGGGCCTAGAACAGAGCCCTGGGGGACACCAGTGGTGAGAGCACGTGGTGCGGAGACAGATTCTCGCCACGCCACCTGGTAGGAGCGACCTGTCAGGTAGGACGCAATCCAAGCGTGGGCCGCGCCGGAGATGCCCAGCTCGGAGAGGGTGGAGAGGAGGATCTGATGGTTCACAGTATCAAAGGCAGCCGATAGGTCTAGAAGGATGAGAGCAGAGGAGAGAGAGTTAGCTTTAGCAGTGCGGAACGCCTCCGTGACACAGAGAAGAGCAGTCTCAGTTGAATGACTAGTCTTGAAACCTGACTGATTTGGATCAAGAAGGTCATTCTGAGAGAGATAGCAGGAGAGCTGGCCAAGGACGGCACGTTCAAGAGTTTTGGAGAGAAAAGAAAGAAGGGATACTGGTCTGTAGTTGTTGACATCGGAGGGATCGAGTGTAGGTTTTTTCAGAAGGGGTGCAACTCTCGCTCTCTTGAAGACGGAAGGGACGTAGCCAGCGGTCAAGGATGAGTTGATGAGCGAGGTGAGGTAAGGGAGAAGGTCTCCGGAAATGGTCTGGAGAAGAGAGGAGGGGATAGGGTCAAGCGGGCAGGTTGTTGGGCGGCCGGCCGTCACAAGACGCGAGATTTCATCTGGAGAGAGAGGGGAGAAAGAGGTCAAAGCACAGGGTAGGGCAGTGTGAGCAGAACCAGCGGTGTCGTTTGACTTAGCAAACGAGGATCGGATGTCGTCGACCTTCTTTTCAAAATGGTTGACGAAGTCATCAGCAGAGAGGGAGGAGGGGGGAGGAGGGGGAGGAGGATTCAGGAGGGAGGAGAAGGTGGCAAAGAGCTTCCTAGGGTTAGAGGCAGATGCTTGGAATTTAGAGTGGTAGAAATTGGCTTTAGCAGCAGAGACAGAAGAGGAGAATGTAGAGAGGAGGGAGTGAAAGGATGCCAGGTCCGCAGGGAGGCGAGTTTTCCTCCATTTCCGCTCGGCTGCACGGAGCCCTGTTCTGTGAGCTCGCAATGAGTCGTCGAGCCACGGAGCAGGAGGGGAGGACCGAGCCGGCCTGGAGGATAGGGGACATAGAGAGTCAAAGGATGCAGAAAGGGAGGAGAGGAGGGTTGAGGAGGCAGAATCAGGAGATAGGTTGGAGAAGGTTTGAGCAGAGGGAAGAGATGATAGGATGGAAGAGGAGAGAGTAGCGGGGGAGAGAGAGCGAAGGTTGGGACGGCGCGATACCATCCGAGTAGGGGCAGTGTGGGAAGTGTTGGATGAGAGCGAGAGGGAAAAGGATACAAGGTAGTGGTCGGAGACTTGGAGTGGAGTTGCAATGAGATTAGTGGAAGAACAGCATCTAGTAAAGATGAGGTCAAGCGTATTGCCTGCCTTGTGAGTAGGGGGGGAAGGTGAGAGGGTGAGGTCAAAAGAGGAGAGGAGTGGAAAGAAGGAGGCAGAGAGGAATGAGTCAAAGGTAGACGTGGGGAGGTTAAAGTCACCCAGAACTGTGAGAGGTGAGCCATCCTCAGGAAAGGAACTTATCAGGGCGTCAAGCTCATTGATGAACTCTCCAAGGGAACCTGGAGGGCGATAAATGATAAGGATGTTAAGCTTGAAAGGGCTGGTAACTGTGACAGCATGGAATTCAAAGGAGGCGATAGACAGATGGGTCAGGGGAGAAAGAGAGAACGTCCACTTGGGAGAGATGAGGATCCCAGTGCCACCACCCCGCTGACCAGAAGCTCTCGGGGTGTGCGAGAACACGTGGGCAGACGAGGAGAGAGCAGTAGGAGTAGCAGTGTTATCAGTGGTAATCCATGTTTCCGTTAGTGCCAAGAAGTCGAGGGACTGGAGGGAAGCATAGGCTGAGATGAACTCTGCCTTGTTGGCCGCAGATCGGCAGTTCCAGAGGCTGCCTGAGACCTGGAACTCCACGTGGGTCGTGCGCGCTGGGACCACCAGGTTAGAGTAGCAGCGGCCACGCGGTGTGAAGCGTTTGTATGGTCTGTGCAGAGAGGAGAGAACAGGGATAGACAGACACATAGTTGACAGGCTACAGAAGAGGCTACGCTAATGCAAAGGAGATTGGAATGACAAGTGGACTACACGTCTCGAATGTTCAGAAAGTTAAGCTTACGTTGCAAAAAATCTTATTGACTAAAATGATATAGTACTGCTGGCTGGTGAAATAGGCTAGCTAGCAGTGGCTGCGTTGTTGACTTTGTTTGAAAGTGTAGCTGGCTAGGTAACCTCTAACTGGCTAGGTAACCTCGACAATTACTCTAGACTACACAATTATCTTGGATACAAAGACGGCTATGTAGCCAGCTAAGATCAAACAAATCAAACTGTTGTACTGTAATGAAATGAAATGTAATACTACCTGTGGAGCAAAGCGGAATGCAACTACTCGCTCCAACCCGGAAGTGCGTATCGTAGAGGGAGAGGCAATAGAAGTGTTGTTTCTTGTATTATTGTCTTTTGTGTCTTTAGAGGACTGCTTCACCTTAATGTCCCCTTTCCCCCCTTTCCCTTTTCTTCTGTCCTTATTTTGTCCCACTTTGTCCCTTCTTTGTCCCTTCTTCTCTTCTGCCAGCTAGACACTCCTTGTTAGCTAGCTAGCTTCTTCCAGGAATGTCCCTAGCAACTGCCTAGCAACAGGTAAACAACTTAGCTAGCTAAGAAAACGGTATAATTTTATGAAAAAATTGTTACTTTTTCAAAAGCCTTTCTTCTTTGTTTGCTGCTCGTTTGGTCTCCTATTCAGTTTGCAGTTTTCTTTTGATTTTTTTTCGATGTACTTGACTCTAAAAAAACATTTAAAAAAACATTGAAATGTTTTTTTTTTTTTTTAAACCCATGAGACGGATCATTACGAGTTCACACTTTCTCCAGTGACTCAATCCTCTACTCTCCCCTCTACTCCTTCCTTCGCCCCACAGACCCAGCCGAGACTCTTCTGCATTTGCAAGACACTCTACACTTCAAAGGGGGGGGGGGGTTTGTCGACAAGCTCCAAATCATTCGAGACTAGTTCGAGGTCAAAGGTTCACATGGGATGGTCTTCAAACGTGAATGAAAGCCATTGATATCAAACAGTATATGAGCACTGCTGAATGATGACCACGCAAGCAACACATGAGGAAAAATGCACCCTCAGCAGCCATTCTATAGCGCTTATCTGCAGTTCACCGAGTACGATATGAAGGATTGTCCTCGCAAACCATAAACTCTTAGGAGCCACTCACACTAATTCAAAACTCATCATCCACAGAGTGGCTTCATTTTTTCTCCATGCATTAAACTAATTCATCATAGTCTAGGGCCCTATCGGCTTCCTCAAGAAAGGTGCATCATTAAACAATATCTTGTGAGGAAGAGACAGAGGTTTGGCCAGTGATCTGATTAGACTGCTGTCCCTGTAAACCTTATAGGGCTCCAAGCACAAGAGTTCCCTGTTAGAACTCAAGCTTTGTTCCATAAATATGCCATTAGCAAAATGCATAATAGGAAGGACTTTTATATTCCAAACGCTTCTCCCTAATTAACGCTCCTGCACGCCTCACAATGATATTTGCATATTAATATGCAGTTAATGCGCCACGGGTGCTGGATAAATAACATCAGGTACATGCGTTCCTCTACTTTTACAGATACCAGCTTTAGAGGAAAAAAATGGAAACAAATGGAGCATTTATTTGGCGAGCTGCAGTGCAATTTGTAACTATGTTACATTTTAGTGCAATCATGTTTACATTTGCATTACTTAAAGTTTTTCATTTGCATTTTGAAGTAAGGCTTGTTTTAAAAGGAAATATTCGGAGGGAACTGAAGAGCAAAGGTTTATGTCTGTATATTATGCCTACTGACAAACATTTCCCTTAGAGCCATTCCCAGCGGGCAAAACCGTTGCTATGACATCAATCTGACGTCTTTTATGACAACATTTCGTCTGCTGGGTTCGAGAGTGCAGTATTGAGCTGCATAAAAAGAAAATATCTGACTAGATATACAGGTATAGGATCTTAATTTGATCACTCTTTTGTTGCGGCTCATTTTTCTGTACTGCAGGAAATGCAGTTGAGCTTTGTGATTTGCATAAATGTAACACAGGGTTATGTAAACAGCATTACAATTTTCATGTAGCTTACTTTTGGCCAGCTAATAGCCTAACCACCGATCAAGCAATATTATGGACTAAACATTCAAATTATTATTATTCTGTGACAATATAGGTCAAATTAAGATCCTACATCTGTAAGGTACGCCTTAGAGCTGTAATAAAGTCTGGGATAAATTGCACAATATGAGCCATTGAAAGGAATGCATTGGCACGTAGGAGCATGTGGAGGAGAGTGAGACAGAGGGTGGCGCTCTATTCTGATTCTATGGAGGGAAGTGATGGTCTTCAAAGGGTATAGATGAGAGTGTGATATGAGAAATGGTAACCATGGACATATCTTTTCATGAGAATGCAGTATGTTATGTTCTGTTACTGTAAAAGGTCAAACATCATGGGCCCGTTTCCCTGACACAGATTAAGCCATGTCCTTGACTAAAAACACTATGGAGATTCCCATTGAGAATGCTTTTCGTCCAGGACTTGGATGTGATTGTGGGAAATCTGTGGTTCTGGGGGGTTAATACAGCTACACAACCGGTGATAAAAACAGAGAGTTAAAAAAACATATTAACGTTCAAAATCGATAAACATCAAACACACCAACCCATTTACAGAAATCCATCTTTACTGAAACACTTGGAACACAAAATGAAAGGTAAAATAACAAGGTATTGATAATCAATCAATCAGCAATAAGAAGAACAAGAACCTGTCTTTCATGTCTTTCTTCTCTTCCTTCTTTCTCACCTCTCGTTTTCTCCATCTCTTTCCATCCTCTGCCAGACCAGGCTCAACTAAGCTTAAAAAAAGGAAATATCCTCCTTACTAAAGCCTGTGAAATCCACATGTCAAGCTGAGCTGAGGTGAACGCTACGGCCTAGACAGGACACTATGGTGACAAGTGTTCTTTTGACCGGAAAACAATATGACCGTGTGTAAAAGTAACATTACCTAGTATAGAGAAACGCCAGACCAGCCTGGAGCATGTGGAGCTGGGGAGGATAATATGCCTGTCTAAATTCTTCATGACTTATCTCTTCTTCTCCCACTCTCGCTCTTCCGCACTCTCTCTCTCGCAAACTCTCTCTTTCCTACTCTTTCTCTCTCTCACTATCTCTTGCTTTCTCTCTCACTATCTCTCTCTCTCTTTCAGGCAGGCTTTTCTCTCTCTCTTTGTCTCATCTCACTATACTGCTAGTCTCTGGGTTTCCTTTTCTCTTAATACCCTTTTCAGATGTGGGAGCTGCGTTCAGTTTCGGAATGATTCCTTTTCTTTGAGTCTCTTGCCTTCTCCCTCTCTCGCTCTGTTTCTCTTAGATCTCAGCAGGGAACTGGCAGGCCCAACTTCTACAGTGTTCATTCTCTCTCTCTCTCTCTCTCTCTCTCTCTCTCTCTCTCTCTCTCTCTCTCTCTCTCTCTCTCTCTCTCTCTCTCTCTCTCTCTCTCTCTCTCTCTCTCTCTGTCCCTCTCTCTCTCTCTCTCTCTCCCTCCTTCTCCTCTCCCTCCTTCTCCTCTCCCTCCTTCTCCTCTCTCTCCATCCCTCGCTTTCTCTCCCTCCCTCTCTCTCTCACTCTAACTCCTTCTCCTCTCTCTCCCTCTCTCTCTCCCTCTCTCTCTCCCTCTCTCTCTCCCTCTCTCTCTCTCTCCCTCCCTCTCTCTCTCCCTCTCTCTCTCTCTCCCTCTCTCTCTCTCTCCCTCTCTCTCTCTCTCCCTCTCTCTCTCTCTCCCTCTCTCTCTCTCCCTCTCTCTCTCCCTCCCTCTCTCTCTCCCTCCCTCTCTCTCTCTCCCTCCCTGCTTCCCTCCCTCCCTCCCTCTCTCCCTCTCTCCCTCCCTCCCTCTCTCCCTCTCTCCCTCTCTCCCTCCCTTCCTCCTCCCTCCCTCCCTCTCTCTCTGTCTCTCCCTCGCTCCCTCCCTCCCTCCCTCCCTCCCTCCCTCCCTCCCCCTCCTTCTCCTATCTCTCTCTCTCTCTCCCTCTCCCTCCTTCTCCTCTCTCTCTCTCTCTCTCTCCCCCTCTCTCTCCCTCCCTCCCTCCCCCTCTCCCTCTCCCTCTCCCTCTCCCTCTCCCTCTCCCTCTCCCTCCTTCTCCTCTGTCTCCCACTCCCTCTCCCCCGCTCTCCCTCTCCTTTCTCTCCCTATCCCTCTCTCTCTCTCCCTCTCCCTCCTTCTCCTCTCCCACCTTCTCCTCTCTCTCTCTCTCTCTCTCTCCCTCTCTCTCTCCCCCTCTCTCTCTCTCCATCTCTCTCTCTCTCTCTCTCCCTGTCTCTCTCCCTCCCTCTCTCTCTCCCTCTCCCTCCTTCTCCTCTCTCTCTCCACTGCTCCTGTGTTGTTTCTCATGATTTTTACAATTACAACTGAGAGACATGGATTTCCATTTCATAGTAATCCTCCAGTGCTTGTCTGCCTTTTATTAATCTTACTGTAAACTGTGAAATCCTGTTTGTTAATTGATTGATTTCAATTCAAATTTCAAACAGCAAAGGGGTGATTAAGCAGTATATGTGACTTTACCTGTGTGTGTGTGTGTGTGTGTGTGTGTGTGTGTGTGTGTGTGTGTGTGTGTGTGTGTGTGTGTGTGTGTGTGTGTGTGTGTGTGTGTGTGTGTGTGTGTGTGTGTGTGTGTGTGTGTGTGTGTGTGTGTGTGTGTGTGGCTCTATCTTTTTTAGGACTTCTGCATTTTTTTTCATGTGTCAGTGAATATATGTGAGTGTGTCAGTGAATGTGTGTGATTGTGGAACGCCTGACCTCCCAAATCCCTCCTCACTGGGCTCAGTGAACTAACCTGCAGCAATATTCACACCTTTGACTTGAAAGTGTGAGATGAACAGCCTGTATCCTAAGTGTTGCATGCCATTGCTTGATAATCACAGAGACTGCCTCATGGATGTCGTAATCCTGCCGAGCCAATAGGGACGAGATTTGAAACGACAGTGAACCGTACGTTACCGTAGGACACACATATAATGCATAGAGAATGCACACATCCAACATATAGGAAACACACACCCCTATTTAATACATGCGCATTATCATGCGCACATGCACACTCAAAACACACGTGCAGACACACACACTCTAAAGCCATGTCATACCTGTATATGATGCAGGCACAGTCTCTACACGTACCACAGTTCTCTATGTCTTGGCCTGTCCGGTAGGAGTGTCTCCTGGAGGGGAAAAACAAATGACATCATCACCACGGGACCATAGCATCCGTCACCTTGGCTTGAGTCACAGCGTCAGGAGAGACCATGATGTGACAGTAGTGCGTGCGTGTGTGTGTGTGGTGTATGTGTGTGTGAGAGAGAAAGGGATTAGAAATAAGCATGATCTCAGTTTTACCTTCCCTAGCTAGGTTTCATCACTTCCTCTGAGAAGTAGCTAGCTCTTATTTTTTTAATCATGATGAAGTGTTGCCTCAGTCTCATGATTCTCCTCCAGCTAACTCCTCATCTAGAATCCCACTCCTGATCATTTCTTATGAATGATTTCCCTCAACTGACTCCCTGATGATTACGCAAAAAATGACTCACTTTATCTTCAGGGACAAATTAATGCTGATGAGGTAAAAGTCAAGTCTGAATTCATTACATGTAGATCTCAGAACAAGAGCCCTTGTGAGAGACGATTCAGTGCTTCTACAGACTTTAAAAACTAGTAGAAACGTATTTAACTTGAAAGATAGGTCAAGACTGTACAGTCCGAGGGATATACAGAGTCATATACACCCAGGGCCAAATCTGGTTGCAATGATGTCTTTCACTATGTCCTTTTGACGTCATGGAGAGGTTGTATACTGGTTGTATAATAAGGACGATTTATAAACGTCTGTTTAGCAACCAAAATAATGAATATTTAGCTGGCCGTAACGGAGACCGTCTGGTTGTCGTTTCAACTGATGTCTGATCTGATGTCGTTTCAACCACTTGTCATATAACATAATGTTTGGGGTTTTAGGCTGGGTTTCTGTATAGCACTTTATGACATCGGCTGATGTTAAAAGGGCTTTATAAATACATTTCATTGATTGATGCCGGTATATATATCAATATATATCAATATATATACCGGAATTAATCAATCAATCAAAATTATTTATCAATCAATCAATCAAAATTATTTATAAAGCCCTTATATACAGTTGAAGACGGAAGTTTGCGTACACCTTAGCCAAATACATTTAAACTCAGTTTTTCACAATTCCTGACATTTAATCCTAGTAAAAATACCCTGTCTTGGGTCATTTAGGATCACCAGTTTATTTTAAGAATGTGAAATGTCAGAATAATAGTAGAGAGAATGATTTATTTCAGCTTTTATTTATTTTATCACATTCCCAGTGGGTCAGAAGTTTACATACACTCAATTAGTATTTGGTAGCATTGCCTTTAAATTGTTTAACTTGGGTCAAACGTTTCGGGTAGCCTTCCACAAGCTTCCCACAATAAGTTGGGTGAATTTTGGCCCATTCCTCCTGACAGAGCTGGTGTAACTGAGTTAGGTTTGTAGGCCTACTTGCTCGCACACGCTTTTTAATTTCTGCCCACAAATTTTCTATAGGATTGAGGTCAGGGCTTTGTGATTGTACGCAAATATAAACACCATGGGACCACGCAGCCGTCATACCGCTCAGGAAGGAGACGCGTTCTGTCTCCTAGAGATGAACGTACTTTGGTGTGAAAGTGCAAATCAATCCCAGAACAACAGCAAGGGACCTTGTAAAGATGCTGGAGGAAACAGGTACAAAAATATCTATAGCCACAGTAAAACAAGTCCTATATCAGCATAACCTGAAAGGCCGCTCAGCAAGGAAGAAGCCACTGCTCCAAAACCGCCATAAAAAAGCCAGACTTCGGTTTGCAACTGCACATGGGGAGAAAGATCGTACTTCTTGGAGAAATGTCCTCTGGACTGATGAAACAAAAATAGAACTGTTTGGCCATAATGACCATTGTTATGTTTGGAGGAAAAAAGGGGAAGCTTGCAAGCCGAAGAACACCATCCCAACCGTGAAGCACGGTGGTGGCAGCATCATGTTGTGGGGTTGTTTTGCTGCAGGAGGGGCTGGTGCACTTCATAAAATAGATGGCATCATGAGGGAGGAAAATGATGTGGATATATTGAAGCAACATCTCAAGACATCAGTCAGGAAGTTAAAGCTTGGTCGCAAATGGGTCTTCCAAATGGACAATGACCCCAAGAATGCTTCCAAAGTTGTGGCAAAATGGCTTAAGGACAACAAAGTCAAGGTATTGGAATGGCCATCACAAAGCCCTGACCGCAATCCTAAAGAAAATTTGTGGGCAGAACTGAAAAAGTGTGCACGAGCAAGGAGGCCTACAAACCTGACTCAGTTACACCAGTTCTGTCAGGAGGAATGGGCCAAAATTCACCCAACTTATTGTGGGAAGCTTGTGTGAAGGCTACCCAAAACGTTTAATCCAAGTTAAACAATTTAAAGGGAATGCTACCAAATACTAATTGAGTGTATGTAAACTTCTGACCCACTGGGAATGTGATGAAAGAAATAAAAGCTGAAATAAATCATTCTCTCTACTATTATTCTGACATTTCACATTATTAAAATAAACTGGTGATCCTAAATGACCTAAGACAGGGTATTTTTACTAGGATTAAATGTCAGGAATTGTAAAAAACTGAGTTTAAATATATTTGGCTAAGGTGTATGTAAACTTCCGACTTCAACTGTATATATGTATATACACTGTGCCTTAAAAAAATATTCATACCCCTTGACTTATTCCACATTTTGTTGTGTTACATCCTGAATTCAAAATTGATAAAATATTATTTTTTCTCACACATCTACTCAAAATACCCCATAATGACAAAAGTTGCTAGATAGACATTAAGTTGGTTGTTGATCATTGCTAGACAAACATTTTCAAGTCTTGACATAGATTTTCAAGACGATTTAAGTCAACTGTAACTAGGCCACTCAATGTTGTCTAGGTAAGCAACGTCTAGGTATATTTGGCCTTGTATTTTAGTTTATTGTCCTGCTGAATGGTGAATTTGTCACCCAGTGTCTGATGGAAAGAAGACTGAAGCAGGTTTTCCTTTAGGATTTTGCCTGTGCTTAGCTGTATTCAGTTCATTTTTATCCTAAAAAAACTCCCTAGTCCTTGCCAATGACAAGCATACCCATAACATGATGCAGCCACCACCATGCTTGAAAATACAAAGAGTGGTACTCAGTAATGTGTTGTGTTGGATTTGCCCCAAATATAACACTTTGTATTCAGGACATAAATTTCTTTGCCACACTTTTTGAAGTTTTACTTTAGGGCTTTATTGCAAACAGGGGGCATGTTTTGGAATATTGTTTAGTAAAATTTTCAAAGAACATAATTCCACTTTGACATTATGGGGCATTTTGTGTTGGCCAGTAACACAAAATCTATTTTAAATTCAGGCTGTAATACAAGAAAAGTTGGAACAAGTCAAGGGGTGTGAATACTTTGTGATGGCACTGATCTCGTACAACGCTGTGTACTACTCCCTTCACAGAACAGCGCAAACTGGCCCTAATCAGAATAGAAAGATGAGTGGGAGGCCCCGGAATAGACTGATGAGTTTCGAAGAAAGTTCTTTGTTTTTGGCCATTCTGAGCCTGTAATCAAACCCACAAATACTGATGCTCCAGACACTGAACTAGTACAAAGAAGGCCAGTTTTATTGCTTCTTTAACTAGCACAACAGTTTTCAGCTGTGCTAACATAATTGTAAAAGGGTTTTCTAATGATCAATTACCCTTTTAAACTGATAAACTTGGATTAGCTAACACAACGTGCCATTGGAACACAGGAGTGATGGTTGATGATAATGGGCCTCTGTATGCCTATGTAGATATTCCATAAAGAAATCTGCTGTTTCCAGCTACAATAGTCATTTACAAGATTAGCAATGTCTACACTGTACTTCGGATCAATTTGATGTTATTTTAATGGACCAAAAATGTGCTTTTCTTTCAAAAACAAGGGCATTTCTAAGTGACCCCAAACTTTTGAACGGTAGTGTATGTATTAATTTGTGTATGTCCATTACTCATACAATATGTTACGAAATTGGAAAAACGTACAATATGTTACGATTTGCAAATCCTTAGGGGTTAGGGTTAAGTTTAGGAGTTGGTTATTAACTAAAATGTTAAAGTTGTCCGTGATGAGATTCGATCTTGAAACCTTTGGGTTGCTATACATTTGCCTTATACAAATTCTAGCTTGGTGACTAACGTCAGCTAGGCTAGGGGTTACGGTTAAGGGTTAGGGTTAAGGTTAAAGTTAAGTTTTGGAGTTAGGTTAAACGGTTTGGGTTAGGGGAAGGGTTAGCTAAAAGGGTTAAGGTTCATTTGAGTGTCCTGGATTTACATTTACTATGTTACGTCTCGTCTATGAGACCAGGCTGAAATATGTTATCCCAACCAGGCGTTCACATTCGCAACCACAGTACATTGGTGATTACACCGTTCATGATCACAGACTTTTTCCTCCATAGACCACATGCATGTCTTCTCTCCAGGAGTTTTCCCCTCTCCTCTGATCTACCATGTTGGTATGATACCGACGGTGGAAAAATCCGTAAACAGCTTAGAAATGTGGGAGTAGATGAATTAAAGTGCTGATGAGAATCATAAAGGGTTTATACTAAGAGCCTGTGCCGCAACTAAACCCAACGCCTGCACCCGCATGACCTCATCATCAGCACTGATCGCTATTGCCGCCCGTTGCAATGAGGAAATTATATAGAAGTGAGGTGTAGCCCCCCCCCCAATTTTCTTTTATATAAATAAATAAATAATGCATATTTATTTCTCGTTTGAAGTTTTGGAAATTCGGGTGGGAATATGGGAAAAGTTTTGACTTGTTGTTGACGTGGTGGATTTCATATTTTGGATTTAATCTCTCTCTCTCTCGCTCTCTCTCTCTCTTTCATCTGGCATCTCCTTCTCACACCCTCCCTGCTTCTCCTCTCCTCCTCATTTTTACCAAATGTACATTTCATTCTGTCCGCCCAGCACAGCCTTGTTGCCAAAGTATTTACAGCCTCACCATGCTGGGGTTGGCCTATAAATAGATGGGCGGTAGAACAGGAAAGCTCAAACAAAACAAACGTCCATCTGTAATATGAATAACACAACACATGCTGGATTATAACAGGGCTGCATGCTGTTGGTTTTTCTATCATCATCCGAGGAGTGACAGCTACCAACAATAACCCTCGATTTGATTCCAGAATGAGAAAGAAAATGTTGTCGTGCCAAGCTATGATCACATTGTATACTCTGAGGCTGAATCATTTTCACATTGGACAAATCTTTGCACAAACAATAACCTCTCGAAGCAGAGCTAAAACCATTTATGTGTGACATTTACTTTCTTGTCCTTTGTGTTTCTGTGCCTCTAGGCATTCCTTTATTCTTATCCTTACCTTATCTTTTCTATAATTCCACTAACCATTCTTCAGTTTTCTTAATTTTTTCCTCCTCTTTCTTTAAAGTAACCAATTAAATAACATTTTTGTTCTCAGAATTCTGTTAGTCTTATATAGTTACAGTAGCGGTGAGTGGGTAAAATCACTGGGGAAGCCAAGCCTGTAAAAAACAGCCATATGACAACCTACAGTATGTGTTGTGATAATTGCGTTGTTTGCTCTATAACCTGTTACTTCATATTCCTTGCCATCGTGATATATAGGCCTAAGGCCGAGACAATAAGAAGACACAGTGGCAGAATAAATTCAACCACACCTGTGCTTTATCACAAAACCGGAGAGCAACATCTGCCCGGTGAAGTCCACAAAGCATATTGCATGTAACAAACAGTTAGATGACCTACAGTATGGTCAAGCAAGTTAATGTTTCCGACATTTTCGGACTACTAAACAACTATTGATTTAGAACCACAGAGAGTTTGCAAAGAATACAAGAGCTGCCTCCACTATTACAGCACCATTTCAAATCATCAAATTACCTGTACTTAGTCTAATACAGTGACAACTAAAATACCCCAAAACTATTTAGTCCAATCAACGTAAGCTAACAATTATGTGACTGTCCATGGTACTGATTTCTCTGTCTGTGTATGTGTGTGTGTGTATATGTGTGTGCCTGTGTGTGTGCACATAGAGAAATGCCAATGCCATCCTCCTCTCTTTCATGCTGCCGAAACGGTCTATGACTCTGTCATACAGTACACGCTTTTAGTTTTTTTGTTACCTGGTTCAAATTCTTGCTCGCTAGCCTAACTTCATTTCTTGGGCAACGATGAGCTAGCTAGTTAACTTTAGCCTACTACATCTAGCTACATGTTGAACTTCCATCATCTCAGGCAAGGGGCACGACAATGTATGAATTTATAGTTGGATCAGAGTCACCGTTATAATCATTGGCCAGTACGAAGAATTAAGTAACACCACAAGTCCAAAAGTCCAAAACCCTATATCCATCTATGGCTAATGCAGGAATGACCCATTTTAACTAGCTAGCTAGCCACCAGAGGACAACAACACAAGGAGATGCAACAATTAAAGTTTTTGATGTGATGTGATTGATGTGAAGAAAAATCCAAACTGGCTTCCCTAGACATTTTTTGGGGGGTGAGTCAGGGCCATTCACAGTTGAGCTCGCTCAGTTTAGTTCAACACTGATTGGCTTTTATTTGATACTTTTTGGAACAAAGCAGGCCAAATGCTCACTGGCTTCCCTTGCATTCAGTGCCATGGGCAGCAACAAAATAATACTATTTTCCAGACAGCATCAGATAGATGGGCTACACATACAGGAACAGAGGGCCGCTGTGTAGCTCGCTCGGATGCTTTCTCCGGTGAGATATAATCAGCATCTTGTGAATTGAATGAAAATTATGACGAAAGATCAATTATTTTCTTGGTCCATTTTTTGGGGAAGCATGGCTTATACATGCAACTGTATAATTATAATATTGTCCCCAAGCAGGCATTATGTATGGTCCTGAGTTTTCATGGTCATCGCCCTTTAATTTTAATTTGTCAGGTCATATTCAGAGCACTAATTGGGAACAAAAAGGTAATTGCCGATGATCTGTGTTGGCTCAGTGGGACTCACTCACCCATCTCTCTCAGCCTCCTTCTTCTCCAGGTCCTGAATAACGTCCAGCAGTACCTTGATGGTATTCTGGCTGGTCTCCAAGACCCCTTCCAGGCTGTGCAGCTGGGTCTGCAGGCTGCGGATGTCGTGCAAAGGCCCATTGGGGCCCATCAGTTTCTCTGCCACCCAGGTGGGATCCAGTTTACTCCTGGCCCCTGACACCAGCCCCCCCAGGATCTCCTGCACCTGCCTCAGTGTGTCTGCCTGGATGGAGGTCAGGGGCCTGGCCGAGGAGCTCCCTCCAGAGCCAGAGCAGCCCCGGGCCCCGGAGGGGTACTGGCCAGGGGGGAAAGCGTGCTGGCTGTTGGGGGTGTTGGGCCCAGAGCAGAGCATCTTATGGAGAGCACCAATCTGAGCCCCCAGCTGAGCCTGAGCCTGGCCCAGGCAGGTGGGTCTGGGGATGGCCTTGGTTGGTGAGGAACCGTGGTCCCCCTGGTTCCCTTTCAGAGGGACCTCCGGGGGTGTTTGAGCTCTGTGTTTCAGAGAACAGGCTCGCAGACAGTGCACAGGTGACCCTGATCTCCCTGACTTCTCCTTCTCACTCGCTCGCCTGAGCAGGGGTGCCCGGTGGCCTGGGCCTGAGGTGCAGCTCACCCCTTCTTTGCGTGGCGTGTATGGGGGAGGTGGCGGGGGTGGCGGTGGAAGTATCCTTCTCTCCCCTCTACACTCCCACTCTATCACCCTCCTCTCCTGAGTGCTGCAGTGTTGGGCCTGAGTTGGGGGGGTGTAGGGGGGCGCAGGCCGAAATGTGGAAGCATAGAGGGGCACAGTTTTTGTGGGAGTGGTGCAAGATGGACCCGTTGGAAGTGTATGGTAGGATTTTACGACTGGAGATGGGGAGTTGCAGCTTTTTACGATGGTAGAGTGAGAGGAGCAGTATTTTATCGTTTGGATTTGAATGTGGGCAGAGTAGGAAGGAACTACTGGAGGTTGGGAGGAGCAGGGTGGTATGGTCTGACATGGGGGGTTCCCAGGTGGTATGGTCTGACATGGAGGGTTCCCAGGGGGTATGGTCTGACATGGGGGGTTCCCAGGTGGTATGGTCTGACATGGAGGGTTCCCAGGGAGTATGGTCTGACATGGAGGGTTGCCAGGTGGTATGGTCTGACATGGAGGGTTCCCAGGGAATATGGTCTGACATGGAGGGTTCCCAGGTGGTATGGTCTGACATGGAGGGTTCCCAGGGAGTATGGTCTGACATGGAGGGTTCCCAGGTGGTATGGTCTGACATGAAGGGTTCCCAGGGAGTATGGTCTGACATGGAGGGTTTCCAGGGAGTATGGTCTGACATGGAGGGTTCCCCAGGGGTATGGTCTGATATGGAGGGTTCCCCGGGGGTATGGTCTGACATGGAGGGTTCCCCGGGGGTATGATCTGACATGGAGGGTTCCCAGGTGGTATGGTCTGACATGGAGGGTTCCCAGGGGGTATGGTCTGACATGGGGGGTTCCCAGGTGGTATGGTCTGGCATGGAGGGTTCCCAGGGGGTATGGTCTGACATGGGGGGTTCCCCGGGGGTATGATCTGACATGGAGGGTTCCCAGGTGGTATGGTCTGACATGGAGGGTTCCCAGGGGGTATGGTCGGACATGGGGGGTTCCCAGGTGGTATGGTCTGACATGGGGGGTTCCCAGAGGGTATGGTCTGACATGGGGGGTTCCCAGGTGGTATGGTCTGACATGGAGGGTTCCCAGGGGGTATGGTCTGACATGGGGGGTTCCAAGGGGGTATGGTCTGACATGGGGGGTTCCCAGGGGGTCTGGTCTGACATGGGGGGTTCCCAGGTGGTATGGTCTGACACGGAGCATTCCCAGGGGGTATGGTCGGACATGGGGGGTTCCCAGGTGGTATGGTTTGAATTAAGGAGATGTAGGGAGGGGCGGTTTGGGTTGTTGGGTGGCACGATGTCACAGTTGGAGGTGGAGAGGTGCAGTAGATGAATGCTTTATTTAAGGAGGAGCAGGGTGTGGCAGTTTGTGTTAGGATGGTGCAGGGGGCTATAGTTGGAGTCGGGGTGGTGTGGCAAGTTGGGGCTGAGTAGGGGGCTATCGTTGGAGTTGGAGTCGGGGTGGTGGAGAAAGTTGGGGCTGAGTAGGGGGCTATCGTTGGAGTTGGAGTCGGGGTGGTGGAGAATGTTAGAGCTGAGTAGGGGACTATCGTTGGAGTTGGAGTCGGGGTGGTGGAGAATGTTAGAGCTGAGTAGGGGGCTATCGGTGGAGTTGGAGTTGGGGTGGTGGAGAAAGTTAGAGCTGAGTAGGGGGCTATCGTTGGAGTTGGAGTCGGGGTGGTGGAGAAAGTTGAGGCTGAGTAGGGGGCTATCGTTGGAGTTGGAGTCGGGGTGGTGGAGAAAGTTGGAGCTGAGTAGGGGGCTATCGTCGGAGTTGGAGTCGGGGTGGTGGAGAAAGTTAGAGCTGAGTAAGGGGCTATCGTCGGAGTTGGAGTTGGGGTGGTGGAGAAAGTTGGAGCTGAGTAGGGGGCTATCGTTGGAGTTGGAGTTGGGGTGGTGGAGAAAGTTTGGGCTGAGTAGGAGGCTTTCGTTGGAGTTGGAGTCGGGGTCGTGGAGAAAGATGGGGCTGAGTAGGGGGCTATCGTTGGAGTTGGAGTGGGGCAAAATTGGGCAGTGTAGGGGGCTATCGTTGGATTTGGAGTGGGGAAAAATTGGGCAGTGTAGGGGGCTAGAACATGAGTTTGTTTTGGGTTGAGGCAATTTGGGGCTGTGTCCGGATCTATCATTGGAGTTGGTGGTTGGGTGGGCCAATTTGGAATTGAGGCTTTGGTTGTAGTTGTGGTGGTGCATGTTGGTTTGATTTGAATCAGGGAGGTACAGGGTGGAACAGGTTCAGTTTGTGTAGTGTGATGTGGAGTGGTTTGAGCTTTAGATGGAAGCACAGTCAGAGGAAGCACAGATTTTCTGGGGGGAGATGTACAGGTGGACTCATTCTGGGAGACGCAAGGCAGAACCACCAGTGGGGGAATTTCACAACGTGGATGGGTGGAGGTTAGCACAGTTTTAGGTAAGGAGGCATAGTAAAGCACAGTCTGAGTTTGCAAGGTGGAGGGCACAGTAGGAGGTGAGGAGATGGAGGGTCTCAAAGTCGAGGGAGGTGGGAAGGTGGAGGGACGGTCAGTTCCCTGGGAACCCTGGGAACCCTCCATGGTGCAGGCCTGCACAGACAAGGGAGGTGGGTAGGTGGAGGGTCCCACAGTCAAGGGAGGTGGGCAGGTGGAGGGGCTGTCAGCTTTTGTTTGGGTGGGGCAGGCCTGCACAGTCGAGGGAGGTGGGGAGGTGGAGGGTCCCACAGTCGAGGGAAGTGGGGAGGTGGAGGGTCCCACAGTCGAGGGAGGTGAGGAGGTGGATGGTCCCACAGTCAAGGGAGGTGGGCAGGTGCAGGGCTGCACTGTCAAGGGAGGTAGGGTGTTAGAAGGGGAGACACAGGGACTGTCCGTCTGCGTTGGAGTGGTACAGTAGGACACCTCCCTTCCTGGGTCACTGATAGCATTGTTTATGCGCCTTCTCCTCCTCACTTGGGATGGAGTTGCACTCCCCTGGCATTTAGGAGGGGAAAAACAAGAAGAGTTATGCCAGGAAGAGTCCATGTGATTCCCAACAGCAAGGGAGCTAGCGTTAGCCTCACTAGTCCTGAGGCACTGGGTTTGGTTCACCAATCCCTGCTTAGCATTAAACCCAGGGCCGTTTCCATCTCTGGATGCAGGCTCTGAAAGGTAGTTGTGGGCAGTGTGGTACTCATCATGTTCGCTGTCCTGTTTGTACTCCCCATCCACCCCCACCGAGTCCCCCACGCTGCGGACATTTGAGAGCACGGAGGGCTTGGGCTTCTGGAGGCGGGGGGAGGTCTGGTTGGCCATGCTAGTGCACTGCCTCTGGGAGAGGGGCAGCGTGAGTGAGCACGGCAGTGGGGGTGATGGTGGTGGTGCCCAGCAGCGGCGCGTGGGCCCTGGGGTGAGCGGGTGAGGGGGCGCCCGAGCCAAAAACGCCGCCACCACCTCAATGGTTTCTGCCATGTCCCCTCGGACTGCCCCCACCACCGAGGCCTCCGTAAGCCATCCTTGGGGGGCCATGGGGCTTGTGGGGCTGTTCTTCCGGAAGGGGTGGGGGCTGTCACACTCAGCGGCAGTCCTCTGGTAGCTCTTGGCTCCAGTGGTCCCGCTGCCTAGTCCATCCTCCAGGTCTTTGAAGCGGACCTGCTGGGTGCGGTTGCGGCGGCGCTTTAAGCGGCTCTCGATATCCGGCGAGTCGCGGTTGAGCAGCACTGAGCGCACTGTCATGGTGCCAGGCAGCTTGTCGGTGGTCTTGCTGTTGGTGTGTTGGCCAGTGACCAAGTGATTAGTCTCTTTGCTCACCATGTCTCCTGTGGCGTCTTGTTCTTTCCCCCGACATCCACAGTCTCTGCAGGCCGTTTGATGTGATTAAATCCTCTGTCAGAGAGTAATTATATTCTATCTAGCTCAATGCAATTTGTCTGTTGACTATTATTTATTCTCTATGACAATGGATTATCGGTATTATCGGATTTGTTGAGCTGGAGTGCCATCAACAAGCAGATCTGGGGAGACAGCTGTAGCTTATTGGTTTGAGTGATCATGGAGATGCTTGGAAATAACTGTCACACTGCAGTGCTGTTTGTCCTGTCATTCCACTTCTGCAGCACTCCAAAGGACTAGTCCTTCCTCAGGTGTGTGTGTGTGTGTGTTTCTCTGGATATCTGACTTCCTGAGATATCCAAAGCCAGATGGTCTGTACTTTGCTCAAATTACAGATAGAGAGAACTGTATCCTGGACTTCATAAAATAAGTCATCAGGGTGAACCGGATTCTCATAGTCCACAGAACTTTATTTATTTATTTATTTATGGTAATAGTCCACATAGAGTCCTGATTTCCTTATAGATCTGTTCTATATAGCCACATTAAATGTAAAATTGATATCAGTACGTTAAACATGGGAGCAAATGCCAACTTAAAGCATGGCTCAGATCTCCCTCATACAAAATCTACATCTAAAAGAGATTTCATTTCACATGAAATAAGTGTGAAGACCCAGAAAAGAGAGGTGAGTGTGAGAACGGGGCACACAGTTCCGTTGCATGACTCCTGGAAACTGTACAGTCAGCTCCAACTTAGTCTTAATAATATCGCAGAAGATCGTGACGGGGGCACGGTACCTACCGACAAATAGGCATGACTCCCCTGAATACACTTTGTCCATCCTTCCCATCAATGAATCTGCAGGCTTGCCTTTCCAACCCACTATTGTCCCACGGGGCTGGAGGGAGATTGGATTGCTAAGGAGTGGGATAATGTTGTGTGACTCCCCATAATGTTCTATCTTCCTCTTTTGCTTTCTCACGTTTTCTCTCTCTCTCTTTCTCTCTCTTTTTTTCTCTTCCAATACCTCTTCTCAGTGACTCATCTTCCACTCATTTTGCTGGATAACAGGATAGGCCAGGTTCCTGAGGTGACAAGAGAGAGAGAGAGACAGACAAGAGATAAGACAAGAGATGAGACAAGATAAGTAATCAGCGCCCCCTTCCACCCCCAGGCATTTAGGCATTTACCTTATCTAGAGAGAGAGAGAGAGAGAGAGAGAGCAAGAGAGAGAGAGAGAGAGAGCAGATGAGCTCCTGCATTTTTCAGCATGTTTTTACAAAAACATAGATTTAGAGTTAGATAAACTTGGATTTTTCCACAAGGACATATACAGGATAGTACCCTCCACAACATAACATTCACTCCAAATCAAAACTCCAAACCTACAACCTGATTTTGGACGACATTTCCTGGAAGGATTCCTACTACCTAAGATTCTTATTTCCAAGCTTCACAGCAAATGGTCTGGCAAACAAACAACAGTAACCTAAATACACCATCCAACCTGGAACTGAGTAAGTAATGTTTAGTCTGAAGCTACTTTTAAAGCCAAGAAAAATTACATTAGTGTTATATTTTGCTTTATAAGGACTGAATGCTAAGTTAAGGCTACCAAGCTTGCTAGGACAGAACATATCTGACTGCAACTTCAATTAGCACTGAGGTGTGAAGTGAGAGGTGTCAAAGCCCTTGAGCCCAACAATGGCAGGAGAGTTTCACAGCCTACCCCACCCAAATGCAGAGGTTGTTGAAGCCCCCTCCCTCTGTTCAAAGGTCATTACAATACAGTACTGTCTGGATGTAAAAAAAATGATAAGGCACGAAAAGAGTACAAAAATAAGCTTCTTATAGAAAATCAAGAGACACTTTTTGCTGACTATTATTAAAATGGGAACATAAGCAACTTCATCTTCCACACAGACCATCCCCTGTGAAGTGCTATATTAACACACTACCCCTTTGTTAAGGGGGGGGGGGGGGTGGAAACTTGGGATATTAGACAACGAGGACTCTGAGTCAGCCAATGTCAACCTGTGCAAGTCTGGAACAGTAATGGTACAGAGCAACCCCAAACAGTTTCAGCTGGACTTTCACATAATCAAAGAGATAGCTCAGCAGGATAAGCTCTCTCTTGTGAAAGATACATCCACCCCGAGCGGGTCAGACCAGACCTCTTCATTATCCAACCCCACAGATGAACAACCCCAAGCGGAAAGTCAACCTCCCAGCACAGAGTACTACTCCCTCATTGAAATTAAGGATAAATTCACCCAGTTGGAGGTGAGGCAGGTGGAGCTGGAACAGCAGGTGAACACACTCCAGTCAGCACAAAAGATTGTCCAGCTCAACAACACTTTTTGGAGAAAAAAAAATTGTACAATTGAAAAAAATTGTAGACCTCCACAAGTCTGGTTTATCCTTGGGAGCAATTTCCAAACGCCTGAAGGTACCACGTTCATCTGTACAAACAATAGTACGCACGTTTAAACACCATGGACCACGCAGCCGTCATACTGCTCAGGAAGGAGATGCGTTCTGTCTCTAGAGATGAACGTACTTTGGTGCGAAAAGTGCAAATCAATCCCAAAACAACAGCAAAGGACCTTGTGAAGATGCTGGAGGAAACAGGTACAAAAGTATCTATATCCACAGTAAAACGAGTCCTATATCGACATAACCTGAAAGGCCACTCAGCAAGGAAGAAGCCACTGCTCCGAAACCTCCATAAAAAAGCCAGACTTCGGTTTGCAACTGCACATGGGGACAAAGATCGTACTTCTTGGAGAAATGTCCTCTGGTGTGATCAAACAAAAATAGAACTGTTTGGCCATAATGACCATGGTTTTGTTAGGAGGAAAAAGGGGGAAGCTTGCAAGCCGAAGAACACCATCCCAACCGTGAAGCTCGGGGGTGGCAGCATCATGTTGTGGGGGTGCTTTGCTGCAGGAGGGACTGGTGCACTTCACAAAATAGATGGCATCATGGGGAGTGAAAATTATGTGGACATATTGAAGCAACATCTCAAGACATCAGTCAGGAAGTTAAAGCTTGGTCGCAAATGGGTCTTCCAAATGGACAATGACCCCAAGAATACTTCCAAAGTTGTGGAAAAATGGCTAAAGGACAACAAAGTCAAGGTATTGGAGTGGCCATCACAAAGCCCTGACCGCAATCCCATAGAAAATTTGTGGGCAGAACTGAAAAAGCGTGTGCGAGCAAGGAGGCCTACAAACCTAACTCAGTTACAACAGCTCTGTCAGGAGGAATGGGCCAATATTCACCCAATTTATTGTGGGAAGCTTGTGGAAGATTACCCAAAACATTTGGCCCAAGCTAAACAATTTAAAGGGAATGCTACCAAATACTAATTGAGTGTATGTAAACTTCTGACCCACTGGGAATGTGATGAAAGAAATAAAAGCTGAAATAAATCATTCTCTCTACTATTATTATGACATTTCACATTCTTAAAATAAAGTGGTGATCCTAACTGACCTAAGACAGGGACTTTTTACTAGGAATACATGTCAGGATTTGTGAAAAACTGAGTTTAAATGTATTTGGCTTAGGTGTATGTAAACTTCCGACTTCAACTATGTACAGTTGTAATAACAAGTGTGCGTTTAAAATTGGCAAAAAACACACTGATTTTCTTCCACATGGCCGTGGGGTGAGACAGGAATCTAGCTTATGAACCACTCTTTTCAACATATATATCAATGAATTGGCGAGGGTACTAGAACAGTCTGCAGCACCCGGCCTCACCCTACTAGAATCTGAAGTCAAATGTCTACTGTTTGCTGAGGATCTGGTGCTTCTGTCCACCAACAAAGGAGGGCATACAGCAGCACCTAGATCTTCTGCACAGACCAGGGCCCTGACAATAAATCTCAGTAAGACAAAAATATGTGTTCCAAAAAAGGTCCAGTTGCCAGGACCACAAATACAAATTCCATCTAGTCACCTAAAATGAAGTGAATCCCAAACCTTCCATAACGAAGCCATCACCTGCAGAGAGATGAACCTGGAGAAGAGTCCCCTAAGCAAGCTGGTCCTGGGGCTCTGTTCACAAACACAAACAGACCCCACAGAGCCCAAGAACAGCAACACAATTAGACCCAACCAAGTCATGAGACAACCAAAAGATAATCACTTGACACGTTTGAAAGAATTTACAAAAAACAGAGCAAACTAGAATGCTATTTGGCCCTAAACAGAGAGTACACAGTGGCAGAATACCTGAGCACTGTGACTGACCCAAACTTAAGGAAAGCTTTGACTATGTACAGACTCAATGAGCATAGCCTTGCTTTTGAGAAAGGCCGCCGTAGGCAGACATGGCTCTTTAAAAAAAATACATATTTCACCTTTATTTAACCAGGTAGGCCAGTTGAGAACAAGTTCTCATTTACAACTGCTACCTGGCCAAGATAAAGCAAAGCATTGCGACAAAAACAACAACACAGAGTTACACATAGGATAAACAAACGTACAGTCAATAACACAATAAAAAATCTGTATACAGTGTGTGCAAATGAAGTAAGGAGGTAAGGCAATAAATGGGCCATAATGGCGAAGTAATTACAATTTAGCAATTAACACTGGAGTGATAGATGTGCAGATGAGGATGTGCAAGTAGAAATACTGGTGTGCAAAAGAGCAGAAAAAATTAAAAAACAAATATGGGGATGAGGTAGGTAGTTGGTTGGATGGGCTATTTACAGATGGGCTTCTCTCAAGAGAAGACAGGCTATGTGCAAACTGCATACATAATGAGGTGGAAACTGAGCTGCTCTTCCTAACCTCCTACCAAATGTATGACCATATTAGAGACACACATTTCCCTCAGAATACACAGATCCACAAAGAATTAGAAAACAAACCCATTTTTGATAAACTTCCATATCTATTGGATAAAATACCACAGTGTGCCATCATAGCAGCAAGATTTGTGACCTGTTGCCACAAGAAAAGGGCAACCAGTGAAGAACAAACACCATTGTAAATGCAGCCCATATTTATGTTTATTTATTTTCCCTTTTGTACTTTAACTATTTGCACATAATATGACATTTGAAATGTCTTTATTCTATTGGAACATTCTGAGTGTAATGTTCACTGTTAATTAGTATTTTTTATTTCACGTTTGTTTATTATCTACTTCACTTGCTTTGGCAATGTTAACGTATGTTTCCCATGCCAATAAAGCCCTTAAAATGAATTGAAATAGAATTGAGAGATAGACAGAAAGACAGAGAGAGAGAAAGAGAGGGCATTAGTCTTCATATTGTGGTCCTCTCATTTCCATTGGATAATGAGATGACCTCATAATAATGAAGTTTATAATGAGGTAGCCAGTTAAAAAAATTAATAAGAGCAGGGTCAACAGAGAGACACACAAAGCGTGAGAAGGGGAGATTAAGTTTGTTTAAGAGAAGTAATGAAAAGGAGAGAAAGACAGAATGAGGAAGCATTGACAAAGAGCGAGGGAGGAAGAGAGAGAGAGAGAGAGAGAGAGAGAGAGAGAGAGAGAGAGAGAGAGAGAGAGAGAGAGAGAGAGAGAGAGAGAGAGAGAGAGAGAGAGAGAGAGAGAGAGAGAGAGAGAGAGAGAGAGAGAGAGAGAGAGAGAGAGAGAGAGAGAGAGAGAGAGAGAGAGAGAGAGAGAGAGAGAGAGAGAGAGAGTGTGTGCATGTGCGTAAGTGTTTATTTGTGAGAGAGAGAAAGAGAGAAACAGAATTAGACAAAAAGAGTGAATACCAAAAATAAGTCATATACATATCTTTTCAGTGATTGACAAATGTCCAGCTGTGACAAGATGCTTTGTGACAAGAGGCAAGCCTGGCTCAGGCCATCTGAGTTTCCTGAGGTCTGACGGTCTCTCTGCAGAGCCAGAGACAGTTAGTGTTGCCTCACAACTTAGTGGTGATCTAGGGAATAGGGACCCCATGGGGGTTAATTACATTCACTTTTTTTCATATCTTGTTTCTTTTTTTTTTAAGAGGAACATCTTTGTCAATTCCACGCCCCCACCGTCAACCTTTTAAAAACATGATTTTTAGGATTGATTATGATTACAGTCACGCTTGACGGGCCCAAGAAGGGGACGAGGAAGGAACCGTGGGCTCCTGCACTTATGTGTATTAGTTAGTGGATGAGGAACCCAGAATTTCATCGTTATCGTGCTGTAGCTCAGATGGTAGAGCATGGCGCTTGTAACGACAGGATATTGGATTTCACTCCTCGGACCGCCCATATATATAAAATGTATGCCCACATGACTAAGTCGCTTTGGATAAAAGTGTCTGCTAAATGGCATGTATTATTGTTATATATTATCGTACTAGATGAGGACGGGTCTTTATGAATTATACGCTTTCATTGTAGCATTGAGAACATACAGTAACTCACTGGTATCTATAATACAGCTGTATTTTTCAGTGGTGTAAAGTACTTAAGTAAAAAATACTTTAAAGTACTACTTTTTTTTACTACGTTTTTTGTACTAAGTTTTTTGGGGTGTCTGTACTATACTATTTCTATTTTTGACAACTTTTACTATTACTTCATTACATTCCTAAAGAAAATGTTGTACTTTCTACTCCATACATTTTCCCTAAAACCCAAAAGTACTCATTTACATTTCAAATGCTTAGCAGGACTACTGCCTCTTATCTGGCGGACTCACTAAACACAAATGCTTCATTTGTTAATTATGTCTGAGTGTTGGAGTGTGCCCCTGGCTATCCGTAAATTTAAAAAAAAAATAGAAAATGTTGCCGTCTGGTTTGCTTAATACACTGCTCAAAAAAATAAAGGGAACACTTAAACAACACAATGTAACTCCAAGTCAATCACACTTCTATGAAATCAAACTGTCCACTTAGGAAGCAACACTGATTGACAATAAATTTCACATGCTGTTGTGCAAATGGAATAGACAAAAGGTGGAAATTATAGGCAATTAGCAAGACACCCCCAAAAAAGGAGTGATTCTGCAGGTGGTGACCACAGACAACTTCTCAGTTCCTATGCTTCCTGGCTGATGTTTTGGTCACTTTTGAATGCTGGCGGTGCCCTCACTCTAGTGGTAGCATGAGACGGAGTCTACAACCCACACAAGTGGCTCAGGTAGTGCAGTTCATCCAGGATGGCACATCAATGCGAGCTGTGGCAAAAAGGTTTGCTGTGTCTGTCAGCGTAGTGTCCAGAGCATGGAGGCGCTACCAGGAGACAGGCCAGTACATCAGGAGACGTGGAGGAGGCCGTAGGAGGGCAACAACCCAGCAGCAGGATCGCTACCTCCGCCTTTGTGCAAGGAGGAGCCCTGCAAAATGACCTCCAGCAGGCCACAAATGTGCAGGTAGCGCCTCCATGCTCTGGACACTACGCTGACAGACACAGCAAACCTTTTTGCCACAGCTCGCATTGATGTGCCATCCTGGATGAACTGCACTACCTGAGCCACTTGTGTGGGTTGTAGACTCCGTCTCATGCTACCACTAGAGTGAGAGCACCGCCAGCATTCAAAAGTGACCAAAACATCAGCCAGGAAGCATAGGAACTGAGAAGTTGTCTGTGGTCACCACCTGCAGAATCACTCCTTTTTTGGGGGTGTCTTGCTAATTGTACCTACCGTACCTCCCGGGTGGCGCAGTGGTCTAGGGCACTGCATCGCAGTGCTAGCTGTGCCACCAGAGTCTCAGGGTTCGCGCCCAGGCTAGGCTGGGTTCGCGCCCAGGCTCTGTCACAGCCGGCCGCAACCGGGAGGTCCGTGGGGCGACGCACAATTGGCATAGCGTCGTCCGGGTTAGGGAGGGTTTGGCCGGTAGGGGATATCCTTGTCTCAGTATGTAAAAAAAATGTAATAAAATGTATGCACTCTACTGTAAGTCGCTCTGGATAAGAGCGTCTGCTAAATGACTAAAATGTAAAATGTAAAAATGTAATTGCCTATAATTTCCACCTTTTGTCTATTCCATTTGCACAACAGCATGTGAAATTTATTGTCAATCAGTGTTGCTTCCTAATTGGACAGTTTGATTTCACAGAAGTGTGATTGACTTTGGAGTTACATTGTGTTGTTTAAGTGTTCCCTTTATTTTTTTGAGCAGTGTATAAGGAATTTGAAATGATTTATACTTTTCCTTTTGATACTTAATGATATTTTAGCAATTATATTGACTTTTGATACTTAAGTATATTTAAAACCAAATACTTTTAGTATTTTACTCAAACTTTAATCAAAACTATTTCTTAACAGTGATGGTCATCCTCCCTATTTCTCTTTCTCTCTCTCCTCAATGTTCCTTCTCTCTGAGAGTTTTCCATTCACCTTTCACCCTGACAGGTTTCCCAAGTTACACTCGTTGCAGGACCATTACCCTCCCCTCATTCTCCTCCACGTCAACCCAATTCTAACCCTTCCTTCTTTCTTTCATCTGCCAATCCTCCCTTCTGTCCTTTTTTTTACTCCCATCCTATGTCCACCCTTCTTTTTCTCATCCTCTCTTTCTCTCCCATTATCCTCATCTTTTCTCTCATTTTCTCTCATCCTCCTCCTCTACCTCCTTCCCTCGCTTTCTTTCCTCCCACTCAGTCTGCAAACTGACCCCAGATCAAGATTTACGCTGACAGACAGTTTAATGAATCCAGGGCTTCTTAATGCTCCGCACACTCTGGAGGCCAAGCCTTTCCTCATGTGACATTTTCATGGAAAGCTTTATTGGCAGACAACAGATAAAACAGCAGCCAGGAGAAGTCAAGGTGTTCAGCGGAATAATGTCAGCCGGGTTATAACTCTCCGTTGTTATTATTTAAGATTTACTAGGCTCCTCCTTAGAGAGGTTCCTACCTCTCTCCGCGGCCCGTCGACATGAAAACACTGAGTGAGTGTGAGTGTGCGAAATGCGGTGTGAAGGCGCAAAGGTCATGTTTGATCTCTGTGCTTTCTAACCCATGTTGACATTGAGAGACAAAACAAGATATAGTGCACATGTACTGGATGTAACAGATATACACAGGAGATGAGAGGCTAAGTGTTACATATTTCATATTTCATTTCTCGTGATCTTACAAATCATGTTTGATGAAAATAAAGCACCTTGGAGTTTTGGCTATGTGTGTGTGTGTGTGTGTGTGTGTGTGTGTGTGTGTGTGTGTGTGTGTGTGTGTGTGTGTGTGTGTGTGTGTGTGTGTGTGTGTGTGTGTGTGTGTGTGTGTGTGTGTGTGTGTTTTTTTAGGGGATGCAGGCAGAGTGCTTCAGATTGAATTGTTATGTAAAGGCATGTCAGATTAGATTGTATGGGCATAGCTAACTTTATCCAACAGGACTGTATACACGCACAGCCACCAACAGAGGAAGGGGGATGGGGTGGGTGAGGGTGAGGAGGGGCAATGTAGATAGACATGGGTGGGTGGAGGGAGAGGGTGGGTGGGTGGATATATTTAGAGAGAGAAGAGAGAAAAAGACAATGAGACACATAGCTGGAGAGCTGTGGGGGGTGGGTGTAGGCGAGAGGATGGGGAAAAGGAGAGAGTGAGGCAGGGAACAACCCCCTTGCAGCGGAGGAGAGGAAATGCCATGGTTAGAGTTCAGTGAAGTGGTAAATAAGTAGCATCAGCGTATCAGGGCGTTTAAGGGGGAACTGGAGAGGAAATAAAAAAGGTACATGATCAGTTATTGGTTCTGGGAGCCCAGGGAGCCAGAGGAGACAGAGGAGAGATAACTACACAGCCAAGGGGAGAGAGAGGAGAGATACCTGCACAGCCAAGGGGAGAGAGAGGAGAGAGAGGAGAGATACCTGCACAGCCAAGGGGAGAGAGAGGAGAGAGAGGA
Source organism: Salvelinus fontinalis (assembly GCF_029448725.1). Lineage (NCBI taxonomy): Eukaryota > Metazoa > Chordata > Actinopteri > Salmoniformes > Salmonidae > Salvelinus > Salvelinus fontinalis. The sequence goes on along the minus strand of NC_074666.1, from coordinate 10,046,646 downwards.
GAGATACCTACACAGCCAAGGGGAGAGAGAGGAGAGAGAGGAGAGATACCTGCACAGCCAATGAGAGAGAGAGGAGAAACACCTGCAAAGCCAAGGGAATAGAGAGGAGAGAAAGGAGAGATACCTACACAGCCAATGTGATTGTATTTATAGATTGATGAGATGACTGAACAAAGGCACATAATCTATAGGCAGGCACAGCAAGGCACAAGGCAATAGTGATGGGTTCTCCTGTGGTTATATTTCTATGGCTAAGCAGAACAGAGGCAATAGTGGTGTGTTTGTTGTGTGTGAGAGAGCGAGAGAGCGAGTCCAATTCAGTAAACACCTCCTAGGAGCAGCGCCTAGGTAGGTGCATATTGTATTAGGTGTGTTTATAACTCTAATTTATGAAGTTGATTAAGATTTTTGCTACCGAGGTTTCTCCTGGGAAAATATTTCATTATGTTTGATAATGACCCAGTAAACACACATGCGTGAGCACAAACACAAACACCTGTACACACACAGACATGCACACACACACAAGCGTGCACATGCACACACACATCGGCCCATCAGATATTTCCCATAAATCTTACAGTAAATGTAGTGAGGACTGTGTGCAACATATTAGCTGTGGTACAGTGAGCAACGCTATACAAGCCTCCAGGCTAGAGCTGAGCCCACCCCTCTAACAAGTAGGCTGACCAGATAAGACCTCATATAGCAGGGGCGCGAGATAGCCATTCACAGAACAATAAGTTTTCACAGGTGCCAGGCCACATTACAATAGAAATCTAGATAGCTGGACAGCCAGTGGCTCCAAGCTCTGTCTGATGTGAAAGCTTGCTGAGAATATCACTGCATTGGATCATAATGGAATGTTTTTAAAAAAAATAGAGAGACACAGTACCAGTCAAAAGTTTGGACACACCTACTCATTCAAGGGTTTTTCTTTATTTTTTACTATTTTCTACCTTGTAGAATACTAGTGAAGACATCAAGACTATGAAATAACACATATGGAATCATGTAGTAACCCAAAAAAAGATTATTCAAAGTATCCACCCTTTGCCTTGATGACAGTTACACACTCTTGGCGTTCTCTCAATGCCAAGCGTGTGCAAAGCTGATTCCATATGTCTTATTTCATAGTTTTGATATATTCACTATTATTCTACAATGTAGGTTTAAGGGAAGGTTACTCGTGACTCCCAAGCTCAACATTTTTAACAAACTACCTCCCAGTTTTAAGTTAGCCCCTAGCCAGATTACTCACAACTTTTGCAATGAGTAGCTAGCTTTACATCCAATTGGCAACAGATTTTCATGCGAATATTCAAAAATATGTATAAAGAAAATATGCCCATTTTCCAGCCAGTGGTGTTTCCACCAAACTGAATTGTTGCGGATAAAAATCAGTGTGTGATGACATAGTGCACACAAATGTACTTTTTTGCTTAAGTTTTCATGTACAAAATAAAAATCTAATGTTCAATGTGTTTCCATCGCATTTTCAACTCTAGCGATAGTTTTGTCACAAAAACTGTTGCAGTTCCAGTGCAGGTAGGCTCTGTTGGCAGGTTAGTCATGGTGAGATTATTATGGCAGTCAAGTATTGATCATCATGTTACCAGAATAAGACCCTCGATATTTATTGGAAAGGAGCATCAAGCTCATACCATGCACTTTCACCACCCTGTGAAGTTCATCATAACATCTGTAGCCTAATAAACTGCAGGCTTTCCTGAGTCGTGGTGGGAGGACCACACACCCTATCATCGCATGACTCCAAATTTACTTTGATATGATAGTAAACTAGACACTCTAATGTACTTGTCCTCTTGCTCAGTTGTGCACCGGGGCCTCCCACGCCTCTTTCTATTCTGGTTAGAGCCAGTTTGCGCTGTTCTGTGAAGGGAGTAGTACACAGTGAATAGCCTGGAATAGCCTTAATTTCTCAGAACAAGAATAGACTGACGAGTTTCAGAAGAAAGTTCTTTGCTTCTGGCCATTTGGAGCTTGTAATCAAACCCACAAATGCTGATGCTACAGATAATCAACTAGTCTAAAGAAGGCGAGTTTAAATGCTTCTATAATCAGGACAACAGTTTTCAGCTGTGCTAACATAATTGCAAAAGGGTTTTCTTATGATCAATTATCCTTTTAAAATTACAAACTTGGATTAGCTAACACAACGTGCCATTGGAACACAGGAGTGATGGTTGCTGATAATGGGCCTCTGTATGCCTATGTAGATATTCCATAAAAAATTTGCTGTTTCCAGCTACAATAGTCATTTACAACATTAACAATGTCTACTCTGTATTTCTGATCAATTTGATATTATTTTAATCAACAACAAAAAAATTATTTTCTTTCAAAAACAAGGACATTTCTAAGTGACCCCAAACTTTTGACCGGTAGTGTAACAGTTCTGACCTGTTTTATGTTGTTTTTGTATGTGTTTTAGGTCAGGGCATGTGTTTTGGGTGGGCAGTCTATGTTATCTGTTTCTATGTTGGTTTTGGTTGCCTGGTATGGCTCTTAATTAGAGGCAGGTGTTTTGCGTTCTCCTCTAATTAAGAGTCATATTTAGGTAGGGTGTTCTCACTGTTTGTTTGTGGGTGATTGTCTCCTGTTTCTGTGTCGATGTTACACCATACGGGATTGTTTCGGTTTGTTCGTGCGTTCTTTGTAGTAAGTACTTGTTCGTTCGTTCTGCGTGTGTTATGTCAGTTCGTCGTATTAAGTCTGTCTAGTTTCGTTTTGTTATTTTGTTAGTTTATTAAAGTATAGTTTGTTTCGTTTGTCTTATAAAATAAAACTCAACATGTATTCACAACCCGCTGCGCCTTGGCTCGATCACTACTCCATCTCTTCTTATGAAGAGAGAGAGGAACGCCGTAACAGAATCACCCACCATACCAGAGCCAAGCAGCGGAGTCAACGGAGTAAGGGACAGGGCAACAAGGACTTCTGGACTTGGGAGCAGATATTGAATGGAGAGGGTCCCTGGGCTAAGGCAGGAGAGAATCGTCGCTCTCAGGAAGAGAGGGAGGCAGCTAAAGCCCAGGAGCGGTGGTTTGAGGAGGCAGCAAGGAGACGTGGCTGGAAGCCCGAAAAGCCATGGGAGCAGCTGGAGGCACTGAGGAGAGCAGAGGCTACCGGAGGGAGGAACCGGAGCTATGAGGGAACGCGTCTGGCACGGAAGCCCAAAAAGCCCGTAAGTAATTCCCAAAAATTTCTTGGGGGGGGTTAAGAGGTAGTGGGCCAAGGGCAGGTAGGAGACCTGCGCCCACTTCCCAGGCTTACCGTGGAGAGCGGGAGTACGGGCAGGCGCCGTGTTACGCAGTAGAGCGCACGGTGTCTCCTGTACGAGTGCATAGCCCAGTGCGGGTTATTCCACCTCCCCGCACTGGTAGGGCTAGATTGGGTATTGAGCCAGGTTTCATGAGGCCGGCTCAACGCGTCTGGTCTCCAGTGCGTCTCCTCGGGCCGGCATACATGGCACCTGCCTTACGCATGGTTTCCCCGGTTCGCCTACATAGCCCGGTGCGGGTTATTCCACCTCCCCGCACTGGTCGGGCAACCGGGAGTATTCAACCAGGTAAGGTTGGGCAGGCTCAATGCTCAAGAGTGCCAGTACGCCTCCACGGTCCGGTATTTCCGGCACCACCTCCCCGCCCCAGCCTAGTACCTACAGTGCCTACACTACGCACTAGGCTATCAGTGCGTCTCCTGAGCCCAGTTCCTCCTCCACGCACTCTCTCTGTAGTGCGTGTATCCAGTTCGGTGCCTCCAGTTCTGGCACCACGCACAAAGCCTCCTGTGCGTCTCCAGAGCCCTGAACACACTGTATCTTCTCCCCCTACTAATCCTGATGTGCTTGTCCTCAGCCCGGTGTCACCAGTGCCGGTACCTCGCATCAGGGATAGAGTAGGCTTTGAGAGTACAGTGTGCCCTGTCCCTGCTCCCCGCACTAATAGGAAGGTGCTTATCCTTAGCCCGGTGCCTCCAGTTCCGGCACCACGCACCAGGTCTACAGTGCGCCGTATCCGGCCAGAGCCATCCGTCTCCCCAGCGCCATCTGAGCCATCCGTCTCCCCAGCGCCATCTGAGCCATCCGTCTCCCCAGCGCCATCTGAGCCATCCGTCTCCCCAGCGCCATCTGAGCCATCCGTCTCCCCAGCGCCATCTGAGCCATCCGTCTCCCCAGCGCCATCTGAGCCATCCGTCTCCCCAGCGCCATCTGAGCCATCCGTCTGCCATGAGCCTGCAAAGCCGCCCGTCTGCCATGAGCCTACAGAGCCGTCCGCCAGACAGGAGCCGCTAGAGCCGTCCGCCAGACAGGAGCCGCTAGAGCCGTCCGCCAGACAGGAGCCGCTAGAGCCGTCCGCCAGACAGGAGCCGCTAGAGCCGCCCGCCAGACAGGATCTGCCAGAGCCGCCAACCAGACAGGATCTGCCAGAGCCGCCAACCAGACAGGATCTGCCAGAGCCGCCAACCAGACAGGATCTGCCAGAGCCGCCAACCAGACAGGATCTGCCAGAGCCGCCAACCAGACAGGATCTGCCAGAGCCGCCAACCAGACAGGATCTGCCAGAGCCGCCAGCGAGCCATGAGCTGCCAGAGCCGCCAGCGAGCCATGAGCAGCCAGAGCCGCCAGAGCGCCATGAGCGTCGAGAGCCGTCAGCCCGCCATGAGCGTCGAGAGCCGTCAGCCCGCCATGAGCGTCGAGAGCCGTCAGCCCGCCATGAGCGTCGAGAGCCGTCAGCCCGCCATGAGCGTCGAGAGCCGTCAGCCCGCCATGAGCGTCGAGAGCCGTCAGCCTGCCATGAGCGTCGAGAGCCGTCAGCCCGCCATGAGCGTCGAGAGCCGTCAGCCCGCCATGAGCGTCGAGAGCCGTCAGCCCGCCATGAGCGTCGAGAGCCGTCAGCCTGCCATGAGCGTCGAGAGCCGTCAGCCTGCCATGAGCGTCGAGAGCCGTCAGCCTGCATAGACCTGCCAGAGTCCCTCAGCCAGGATCTGCCAGAGTATATCAGCCGGGACCTGCCCCTTGTCCCGGTGTTGCCCCTTATCCCGGTGTTGCCCCTCATCCCGGTGCTGCCCCTTGTCCCGGTGCTGCCCCTTATCCCGGTGCTGCCCCTTGTCCCGGTGCTGCCCCTTATCCCGGTGCTGCCCCTTGTCCCGGTGCTGCCCCTTATCCCGGTGCTGCCCCTTATCCCGGTGCTGCCCCTTGTCCCGGTGCTGCCCCTTGTCCCGGTGCTGCCCCTTGTTCCGGTGCTGCCCCTTGTCCCGGTGCTGCCCCTTGTCCCGGTGCTGCCCCTTGTCCCGGTGCTGCCCCTTCTCCTGGTGCTGGCCGTTTATTTAGGGGATGTGAGTTTTAGGGTGGTCATTGGGAGGGGTAGACAGAAGCGGGGGGTGACTATGGTGGTGTGGGGACAGCGTCCAGAGCCGGAACCACCACCGTGGTCAACTGCCCACCCAGACCCTCCCCTGGACTTTGTGCTGGTGCGCCCGGCGTTCGCACCTTGAGGGGGGGGTTCTGTAACAGTCCTGACCTGTTTTATGTTGTTTTTGTATGTGTTTTAGGTCAGGGCATGTGTTTTGGGTGGGCAGTCTATGTTATCTGTTTCTATGTTGGTTTTGGTTGCCTGGTATGGCTCTTAATTAGAGGCAGGTGTTTTGCGTTCTCCTCTAATTAAGAGTCATATTTAGGTAGGGTGTTCTCACTGTTTGTTTGTGGGTGATTGTCTCCTGTTTCTGTGTCGATGTTACACCATACGGGATTGTTTCGGTTTGTTCGTGCGTTCTTTGTAGTAAGTACTTGTTCGTTCGTTCTGCGTGTGTTATGTCAGTTCGTCGTATTAAGTCTGTCTAGTTTCGTTTTGTTATTTTGTTAGTTTATTAAAGTATAGTTTGTTTCGTTTGTCTTATAAAATAAAACTCAACATGTATTCACAACCCGCTGCGCCTTGGCTCGATCACTACTCCATCTCTTCTTATGAAGAGAGAGAGGAACGCCGTAACAGGTAGTGTTTATATATATCTGTTTGTAATCTGGGTACCTTGATAGCGTCGTGAAAAATAAATGCCTTTTTCTGGCAGCAACAGAGGCAGTTTAGTTGTAGTCTGGTTATTTAACATCTTCTCAACCAAAAAAACAACACATTACAATGAGAATTTAACATCATTATAGCCTCATATAGCCTCAAAGATGGCGCCGGAGGGAATGGCTGCCGACTTATCTGCTTTTAACAAACCATGCTATTCTGTTTGTTTTTTTGCGTTGTTCGTAACTTGTTTTGTACATCATGTTGCTGCTACCGTCTCTTATGACCGAAAATAGCTTCTGGACATCAGAACTGCGATTACTCACCTCATATTAGATGGAGAGTTTTTCTTCAATGAGTCAGACGGGAGGGATATACTATAGACAACCAACCAGGCCCAGATCATTCGCTAGAGAAGGAAACTAAGATTTTGCGGAAAAATATCAGTGTGCCTTGTGAGGATCAGGCGATGAGTGGCTAATCTACCTTTGCCTTCTGTCCTGCTAGCTAACGTTCATTTGCTGGAAAATAAATGGGATGAACTGTAAGCACGTATATCCTACCAACAGGACAATAAAAACTGTAATATCTTATGTTTCACCGAGTCGTGGCTGAACAACAACACTAAGAACATACAGCTGGCGGGTTATACACTCTATCGGCAGGATAGATCAGCAGCCTCTGGTAAGAGACGGGGCGGGGGCCTATGCATATATGTGAACAACAGCTGGTGCACAATATCTAAGGAAGTCTCAAGGTTTGCACACCTGAGGTAGAGTATATCATGATAAGCTGTAGACCACACTATCTACTGTACCTACAGAGTTCTCATCTGTATTTTTTGTGGCTGTCTACATACCACCACAGACTGATGATAGCACTAAAACCGCACTCAATGAGTTGTATACCGCCATAAGCAAACAGGAAAACGCTCATCCAGAGGAGGCGCTCCTAGTGGCCGGGGACTTTAATGCAGGGAAACTTAAATCAGTTTTAACTCATTTCTATCAGCATGTTAAATGTGCAACCAGAGGGAAAAAAATTCTAGACCACCTTTACTCCACACACAGAGACGTGTACAAAGCTCTCACTCGCTCTCCATTTGGCAAATCTGACCATAATTATATCCTCCTGATTCCTGCTTTCAAGCAAAAATTAAAACAGGAAGCACCTGTGTCTCGGTCTATAAAAAAGTTGTCAGATGAAGCAGATGCTAAACTACAGGACTGTTTTGCTATCACAGACTGGATTATGTTCCGGAATTTTTCCAATATCAATAAGTGCATAGAGGATGTCGTCCTCACTGTGACTGTATGTACATACCCCAACCAGAAGCCATGGATTGCAGGCAACATTCGCACTGAGCTAAAGGGTAGAGCTGCCACTTTCAAGGAGCGGGACTCTAATCCGGAAGCTTATAAGAAATCCTGTTATGCCCGTTGACGAACCATCAAACAGGTAAAGTGTCAATACAGGACTAAGATCGAATCGTACTACACCGGCTTTGACACTCGTCGGATGTGGCAGGGCTTGAAACTATTACAGACTACAAAGGGAAGCACAGCCGAGAGCTGCCCAGTGACACGAGCCTACCAGACGAGCTGAATAACTTCTATGCTCGCTTTGAGGCAAGTAACACTGAAACATGCATGAGAGCATCAGCTGTTCCGGATGACTGCGTGATCACGCTCTCCGCAGCCGATTTTAGTAACACCATGCACAGACCGGACCCCCACGCACGCGCGCTATCGTGCGCAAATTGTATTTGTCCCCCCACACCAAATGAGATCACAACACACAGGTTCAAATATCAAAACAAACTCTAAATCAATTATATTAATTTGGGGTCAGGTCGATAAGCATTAAACATTTATGGCAAATTTAGCTAGCTAGCTTGCAGCTGCTAGCTAATTTGTCCTAAAAAGCTAGCTTTCTGTCGCTAGTTAATTTGTCCTGGGATATAAATGTTGAGCATCTAACTTTCATAGTATTACCACGACGACCGATTGACCTCAGTTCATCTTTCAATCACCCACGTGGGTATAACCAAAGAGGAGATGGCACGTGGGTATCTGCTTATAAACCAATGAGGAGATGGGAGAGGCAGGACTTGCATCGCGTTCAGCATCACAAATAGAACTGACTTCTATTTTAGCACTTGGCAACGCAGACGCTCGTTGGCGCGCGCGAGGAGTGTGGGTGCAATGATTGAATAACATGTATGTGTACATTTATTTTGCAACGCGAGCGCACGCAACGCAAGCCGTGTAGTCAGCATGTGAGACCTTTAAACAGGTCAACATTCACAAGGCCGCAGGGCCAGACAGATTACCAGGATGTGTACTCCGATCATGCGCTGACCAACTGGCAAGTGTCTTTACTGACATTTTCAACCTCTCCCTGTCTGAGTCTGTAATACCAACATATTTCAAGCAGATCACCATAGTTCCTGTGCCCAAAAACACTAAGGTAACCTGCCTAAATGACTACCGACCCGTAGCACTCACATCTGTAGCTATGAAATGCTTTGAAAGGCTGGTCATGGCTCACATCAACACCACTATCCCAGAAACCCTAGACCCACTCCAATTTGCATACCGCACCAACAGATCCACAAATGATGCAATCTCTATTGCACTCCACACTGCCCTTTAACACCTGGACAAAAGGAATACCTATGGGAGAATGCTATTAATTGACTACAGCTCAGCGTTCAACACCATAGTGCCCTCAAAGCTCATCACTAAGCTAAGGACCCTGGGACTAAACACCTCCCACTGCAACTGGATCCTGGACTTCCTGACGGGCCTCCCCCAGATGGTAAGGGTAGGTAACAACACATCCGCCACGCTGATCCTCAACACGGGGGTCCCTCAGGGGTGCGTTCTCAGTCCCCTCCTGTACTCCCTGTTCACTCATGACTGCACGGCCAGGCAAGAGTCCAACACCATCATTAAGTTTGCTGATGACACAACAGTGGTAAAGTCACATTTTGTGACCCATGCCAGGTGGTTGCGGTGGCATAGTCTCAGAGGCCTGAATATCATGGGAACGAGCGATGAATGAATAACTGGGGAGAAATAAAGGTAGAGAATGAAATAGAGGTCGATGAGGAAGGCGAAAAGCTGTGAAGAGGGGACAAGAATTAAAGAGATGGCGAGATGGAGGGATGGAAAGATAGAGGGATGAGAGATGGAGAGAGTGAGGAATGGAGAGATGGAGAGAGTGAGAGATGGAGGGATGGGGAGATGGAGATGCAGGGATGGAGAGATGGAGGTAGAGTGAGGAAAAGGTGAGGTGGATGAAGTGAGAGATCTAAAGGAAAATAAATGGAGGTAAAGATAGGGAGATGGTGATGATGATGATGATGATGATGACGGAAACAGCAAGGTTACATTTCTGTCGAGGAGCCTAAACCGACCCAAAAAATGCACAGTGATTAGATGAGATAAAAGAGGGGAAAGAGAGGGAGACAGGGAGGAGAGAAAGGAGAAGCAGGATGACAGACAGGACTAACAGCACAGCGTTTCCACAAAGAGGAAGCAGGGGGGTTAGAGTGTAGTGCAGTGTATTGTATTGTAGTGTATATGCGCGCGTGTGCAAAGGGTGCATGCATGTGCATATTGATGTTCACATTTAAGTGAGTATGTGAGTGTGGGTATGATATTGTTAAGATAAAAAAAACATCTGCGTAACCTATGTATTCTACATACCTCCTTACACTATGGGTGAGATGACAACACACACACACTGTAAAAAAAACAGGGGGTCAACTAAACAATTCAGTGAAAACCAGGACTCCAATGTACGATCCTTTATGGTCAAGGTGACTGTTTTCTTTTGACTTTGTTCTCTGGGTGTGTTAAATTATGCTTTCTGTGTGTTAGAATAAAGAACACTGTTTGAGAAGGTTGCTTGGGTGAAGGATTTAGATCAAGAAAGCATTATTTACAATATCACAATGGACCAGTTACAGTGTGCATCATTAAATACACGTTCATACAGTATACACAAAGGCATGCACGTGTACACGTGTGTACAAGTGTGCTCTCTTAAATACGTAGACCCCCACACACTCTCACTCATGGAAAATATGCACTGACAGCATTCTAGGGTGACAGGTAGCCTAGCGGTAATAGTGTTGGGCCAGTAACTGAAAGGTTACAGGTTTGAATACCTGAGCCGACAGGTGGAAAGATCTGTTACGGTGCCCTTGAGCAAGGCATTTCACCCTAATGTGCTCCAGTGGAGTTGTACTACTCTGACTGACCCTGTATAACAACACATTTCACTACACCTACACCTATCATACTACTATGACTGACCCTGTATAACAACACATTTCACTACACCTATCATACTACTATGACTGACCCTGTATAACAACACATTTCACTACACCTATCATACTACTATGACTGACCCTGTATAACAACACATTTCATTACACCTATCAAACTACTATGACTGACCCTGTATAACAACACATTTCACTACACCTATCAAACTACTATGACTGACCCTGTATAACAACACATTTCACTACACCTATCATACTACTATGACTGACCCTGTATAACAACACATTTCACTACACCTATCATACTACTATGACTGACCCTGAATATCAACACATTTCACTACACCTATCCAGTGTATGTGACAATAAAACCATTTTTATATATTTTTTTTCTGCTTCAATCTGCAAACCGGCATCTCTGACAGCCCAATCTAAGCCCCTTGGTCTCTAAAGCCGCTCATAAAGACAATCTCACACACAACTCCCACACCGGCTGTAAAGCACTTCCTAACACACACACACACACACACAAACAGCTTTCTCTCCCATTAATTTCCCCCATGGTTGTGATAAGGTTGCACACCCGAGTAGAAAGGAAGAGAAACACAAACAAGTCTAAACAAGCAGAAACCAGTAACTCACCAGTAACTCATCAATAACTCACCATTTACTCACCAGTTACTCATCAATAACTCACCATTTACTCACCAGTTACTCATCAATAACTCACCATTTACTTACCAGTTACTCACCAGTAACTCATCAATAACTCACCATTTACTCACCAGTTACTCATCAATAACTCACCATTTACTTACCAGTTACTCACCAGTAACTCATCAATAACTCACCAGTTACTCACCAGTTACTCACCAGTAACTCATCAATAACTCACCATTTACTCACCATTTACTCACCAGTAACTCATCAATAACTCACCATTTACTCACCAGTTACTCATCAATAACTCACCATTTACTTACCAGTTACTCACCAGTAACTCATCAATAACTCACCAGTTACTCACCAGTTACTCACCAGTTACTCACCAGTAACTCATCAATAACTCACCATTTACTCACCAGTTACTCACCAGTAACTCATCAATAACTCACCATTTACTCACCAGTTACTCACCAGTAACTCACCAGTTGCTCAACAGTTACTCAACAGTTACTCACCAGTAACTCACCAGTAACTAATCAATAACTCACCAGTAACTCACCAGTAACTCATCAATAACTCACCAGTAACTCACCAGTAACTCATCAATAACTCACCAGTTACTCACCAGTAACTCACCAGTAACTCACCAGTAACACACCAGTTACTCACAGTAACTCACCAGTTACTCACAAGTAACTCACCAGTAACTCCACTGCATGTATTCCTTATTTCGCTCTTTTACATCTGTCCTCTGATAATCTGTTGTCCCTTTTCCTACTCTCCTGGGACCATTCCTCCACTCCCTCTGTCGTGGGCTGTTTGAGTAGAAGTGAAATGATGCTGGGAATATCCTTCAGAATACTGATCAGAGGAGTCACACACACCATCTCTATCTCTCTTCTTTTTCACTCATATGCTTCTTCCTCTTCTTTCCTATGCTCTGTTTGTTCCATTCTTACATTGCTCCAGTTTTTTCCCCTTTATTTCTTTCACATCTCTCTTTCACTGCTGCTCGGTGTTCTCCGTTCCTCCGTTTCCTAGCATCATCAGTAAGGACTCCATCTGTCCCTCTCCTCCTCTTCTCTCTCTCTATCTTTCTCTCCCTCCCTGCTGTGCCCTCTGTTTCACTCTCTTCTCCTCAGAGTCATCTCCTCAACTATGAGCCTACTCATTTCCCAGCCTGGGCACAGTGGCTTTGCAGGTGACTGTCAGCATGTATGTGTGTGTGAGTCTGAAAGTGTATGTCAGAGGGTGTGCGCAGGCGCATGTGTAAGAGAGAACAGGAGGGAGAGCAGGAGTCAGAGACACAGTGAATAAACAGGCAGTTATCCTCTTAGATGCGCCGTTCAGTTCGCTCCCTCTCTGTCTCCCGCTCTCTTTCTCTCGCTCCTTCTCTTTCTGTCTCCCTCGCTCTGTCTTTCCCTCGCTCCCTCTCTTTCTATCTCCCTCACTCTGTCTTTCTCTCGCTCCCTCTCTCCCTTTCTGACCTTTCTGTCCCTCTCAGTGTCACCGCGCAAGTCCTGTATACTTGTCAGCGGAGAGAGACCGAGAGAGAGAGGGAGAGAGCGAGAGAAAGAGAATGAGAGGGAGGGATAGAGAGAGAGGGGGAGAGTGAGAGGGAGGGGGGAGGGAGGGAGAGCGAGAGAGGGTGGAGTGAGAGATGGGGGAGAGTAGGTAGGAGAAGGTGGGGCTTGTGTCTCTGTCTAATTAAAAAACAGAGTATGTACAGCTGCAGAGAGAGGGAGCGAGGAAGAGGGAGGAAGAGGGAGAAAGAGAGATATAATTGAATTGAAATTGAATTGATTGAGAGAGAGAGAGGAAGAAAGAGTGGGAGAGAGAGAGGGACCTTGAATTGAATTGAGAGCATGAGAGAGAGAGGGAGAGAGGGGGGGGGGGAACCCTGGCATGTGAGGTGGGAAAAGGAAGGAGGTATGACAGAACACCAAGGTTAGCTGTATAGGGCTGGAAGAAGGGCAGAGAGGGGGAGCAGAGAAGAAAAGAGAGAGGATAAGAGATAAGAAGAGAGGTTGAATTCTGCAGATGTATATTACTCATAATGTGAACAGAAGCAGCACAACCAGAGAATCATGATGAGGGGAACAATGAAGAGCGTATGAGTAAAGCATGCACCGTATTCTAAGTCCAATTCTAGAATTCTATTCATAGCCACTCACAGTTGAAATAGAAGGTTAAACTGCTGTTCTGTATGGATACAGTATATCTACCGTATAAAGATATTCCAAATCACCTTGATGTTGATTAAAAAAAATGTATAAGCAGTTTTATCCAAGTGATGATTCATAGATTCATTTGGCCTTGGCTCCAATTTATGCTGAGGTCTTTGTGTGTGTGTGTGTGTGTGTGTGTGTGTGTGTGTGTGTGTGTGTGTGTGTGTGTGTGTGTGTGTGTGTGTGTGTGTGTGTGTGTGTGTGTGTGTGTGTGTGTGTCTGTGTGTGTGTGTCTGTGTGTGTGTGTGTGTGTGTGTGAATTATTGTGTGCAACTATGTCTGTGCAAGTCTGTGTATTTCTTTGTGTGTGTGTGTGACTGCGCTGCCACACATATTTTCACATTCCTTGCATGTGTGTGTGTTCATGTGCAAATTAAGCAGTGTGCTGTGATGTCACGCCACAGTGGATAAATCTAATATGTTGTTTTATTCTGTCACGCTCAGGGTGTTGCTCTTTCTCTCTGTTTTACATGAAAGAGAGTATGCTATTTTCTGATCGCAGTCTGTTGACTAGAACCAATTGATTCAAGCAATTTTCTTCTTGTATTGTTACGACTGTATCATTATTCCTGCAGTACTTGTCATCCACCTAGTGTTGTAGAGCTTGCTGGGTGAGGGGATGCAGAGATAAGGTAAATGCCTGGGGGGTGGAGGGTAGACAGATCTCATCCCATTTGATTCGCTCTCTCTCTCTATCCAGCAAGGACTATGAATAACATGATAGGATATGATGAATAAGGAAGCTTCAAAGTGTCATTAGTGGAGGTGGCGAGAGGATGACAGCCACTTAAACTTAATTAACATGAAGCTCCTGGAACTCATCCTCGGTGGATTTGAGTCAGTTATTATGTAAAAACAGGCCGTGACTGCAGGCACGTCCCTCAATTCATCAAAACATCTAAAAGTGTGAACAGAGTGCTTCTAAGTGCAATAGGCCGTAGTTGTTTAGTAACACAGAACCATGGCGTAGTGTCGATCCACGATCCCTCTCTGAGCCAATAGGCGTCCGTGCTCTAGGGGCGAGACCGGGAACTGTAATTATTATTTATCACACTAATCCAAGCGGGCTCGGCGGGGCAGCCAATCAGATCCTGTTTTCACAGGGTCCACGGGAGCCAACGAAAGAACACAACTAGTTTTATTGGCGTTCATTAATCAAGCCAGTCATGTCTGGCCGGCTACAAGAGCGAATTTTAAGCAGAAGCCTTTAGTGCCGACTCAGATCAAGTCATCAATCATCTCCTAATGCAGTCTTGTAGAATTGGGGACATTGTCTAATGGGATGATCTAACCGTAGCCATTACCTGAAAAGGTTTTATTTTTTCGCTATCTGCAAACGTAAAACATGATGGATGAGTACCACGGATGGTCATTTGCTGGTCTCTTAAGAGCGTGTCATCCCAGAATGCACATATTCTTCTACGAGACAGAGACGGAACATTGTCATAGAGATCTTAAGCTCCTTTGATGAATGGCTAACTTCTGGGTTTCTGTCTCAGAGCAGAATGGGAGGTCAGATGAGATGAGAAACAAAGTGAATCATTGGAAGGGAGGAGAAAATGGATAAAGGAATAGATTGTGAAAGCCTATATCATAGACCTAGTCTTGGCACCAGGGTTTTAGGGGCCTGAGGTTTTGTGAAAAACACCATTATGGGAAATGGACTTATCCCTTACAGCTTTTAGCTGTATAGGGCATTCTGTGAATATGAAAACTTCCTCACTTCTCTGTTTGAATCAATTCAAATTGCATTAGGTTGCTCATCAACTTTAGAATACAAATGCAGTAGTAAAATTGTCTGAATATTAGTGCAGTTTAACATAGGCCCGGCTGGGTGTGAAAGCTGGACAAAGCTCTAGTGTAGTGTAGGCCTTGCAGTGATATGGTACATAGTCATCATTGAGAGCTGTGACAGCCAGGTGGCAGTGTTGTCTGTGAGAAGGACAACCAATTGTATGACCAACACAAAGCAACATCAACAACAACTGAAGTGGTGTATAATAGCCTACATAATCAATATTTAATAATCTTCTTACTGCAGGCCCATTGATTAGAGATGACAACAATTGATTAATAATTGTTGTAATGATAGGCTTCACTGGGCAGTTGTTTTTCAGAATGCCCTAGAGAAAAAAGCGAGCACAGATTCGTTCAATCCAAAGCCTCCATGTAAAGAATATTGAAGAATACGATCACTAGTTATGTTTCTATTAACTTGACTTGTGATTTTTTTGCAAATAAATAAAGACAATTGCCTGCTAAGGTGCATTTCCAGTTAACTATCTTGCGTCGATAAAAACAGCTTCACGTAACCATGTCACACTCACACAAAAAAACTACAGTGTTGAATAAAAATGAGGTGGTTGAAGGGTTTCCATTACCCATGTAGGCAAAATACACATTCATAAATTGTCGACAGCCTGTGTGCCCTCCCACCTATCTGTTTCATGTCTCAGGTAGCCCACAAACGCCAGCATGGACATCACGCACAAATCGACAGGTAGCCTAGCGGTTAAGAGCATTGGGTTCAGTATCTGAAAGGTTTCTATTTGAACCGACGAGGTGAAAAATCTGTTGATGTGTCCTTGAGCAAGGCACTTAACCCTACTTGCTATTGTAAGTCACTCTGTACAAGAGAGTCTGCTATTACAAAATACATAGTATTACAATAATTATCATATGACACAGTTTGTGCCATTCTTGATGAAACTTGCACTCCTGTAAATCTGAAAATATTGGATGGTGAAACTTGCATTCAGAAAAGCAATTCAGCCCCTCTTGAAATATACATTTTACGGACACCTATTTTACAATCGTTTTTTTATCAGGAATCAAGGTAAGACCCAGATGCAGACCGTAACCATGTTTATTACAGCAACAGGGGCAAAGGTACACGATGTCAGGCAGGCTCAGGGTCAGGCCAGGGAACATTCAAAGGGCGATAGGCCTATGGCAGAGCAGGGAAGGGTGTTGCGGTTGGCGGACACCAGGCAGCGCAGAGTTGTCTCAAGGTCCTGGTTGGCTCGCTGGTGGTGGAACCCAGAGGACAGGCTGGCCGTCAACCCAATGAGGGTGCAGAACGCCTTCCAGAACCGGGACGAGAACTGAGGGCCCAGGTCAGAGACCACGTCCATGGGAAGTCCATGTATCCGGAACACGAGCTGGGCCGTCTCCTTGGCCGAGGGTAGTTTGGGGAGAGGAATGAAGTGGGTGGCCTTGGAAAACCGGCCGACCACCGTCAGGATGGCAGTGTTGCCCTCAGACGGGGGGGAGACCCGCGACAAAATCCAGGGATATGTGGGACCATGGACGGTGATGGAGAGGCAGAGCTTGCAGAAGGCCCGCCGGAGCTTGCAGAGGAGTCTGTGCAAGAGGCGACGAATGTGGAGACATCAGGAACCATTATGGGCCACCACAAGCGTCGTCGCACAAACGCCAGGGAGCAGACCGCGTCAGGCACAAACATCCGGCTATCAGCAGGGCTCGTCGGATGTGGCAGGGTTTGCAAATCATTATAGACTACAAAGGGAAGCACAGCCGAGAGCTGCCCAGTGACACGAGCCTACCAGACGAGCTAAACTACTTCTATGCTTGCTTCGAGGCAAGTAACACTGAAACATGTATGAGAGCACCAGCTGTTCTGGAAGACTGTGTGATCACACTTTCCACAGCCAATGTGGGTAAGGGCTTAAAACAGGTCAACATTCACAAGGCTGCAGGGCAAGACATATTACCAGGACGTGTACTGCGAGCATGTGCTGACTACCGACCCGTAGCAACACGTCTGTAGCCATGAAGTGCTTTGAAAGGCTGGTCATGGCTCACATCAACACCATTATCCCAGAAACCCTAGACCCACTCCAATTTTCAAACCGCCCCAACAGATCCAAGATGATGCAATCTCTATTGCACTCCACACAGCCCTTCAACACCTGGACAAAAGGAACACCTATGTGAGAAAACTATTCATTGACTACAGGTCAGCGTTCAACACCATATTGCCCTCAAAGCGTATCAATAAGCTAAGGACCCTGGGACTAAACACCTCCCACTGCAACTGGATCCTGGACTTCCTGACGGGCGTCCCCCAGATGGTAAGGGTAGGTAACAACACATCCGCCACGATGATCCTCAACACAGGGGCCCCTCAGGGGTGCGTTCTCAGTCCCCTCTTGTACTCCCTGTTCACTCATGACTGCACGGCCAGGCACGAGTCCAATACTATCATTAAGTTTACCGATGACACAACAGTGGTAGGCCTGATCACCGACAATGACGAGACAGCCTATAGGGAGGAGGTCAGAGACCTGGCCGTGTGATGCCAGGGCAACAACCTCTCCCTCAAGATAAAGGAGATGATTGTGGAATACAGGAAAAAGGGGACCGAGCACGCTCTCATTCTCGGGGCTCCACGAGGCTGCAGTGGAGCACATTGAGAGCTTCAAGTTCCTTGGTGTCCACATCACCAACAATCTAACATGGTCCAAGCACACCAAGACAGTCGTGAAGGGGGCACGACAAAACCTATTCCCCCTCAGGAGACTGAAAAGATTTGGCATGGGTCCTCAGATCCTCAAAAGGTTCTACAGTTCTATAGCTGCCCCATTGAGAGCATCCTGACTGGTTGCATCACTGCCTGGTATGGCAACTGCTCGGCCTCCGACCACAAGGCACTACAGAGGGTAGTGTGAACGACCCAGTACATCACTGGGGCCAAGCTTCCTGCCATCCAGGACCTCTATACCAGGCAGTGTCAGAGGAAGGCCCTACAAATTCTCAAAGACTCCAGCCACCCTTGTCATAGACTGTTCTCTCTGCTGCCAAATGGCAAGCGGTACCGGACCGCCAAGTCTAGGTCCAAGAGGCTTCTAACAGCTTCTACCCCCAAGCCATAAGACTCCTGAACACCTAATCAAATGGCTACCCAGACTATTTGCATTGCCCTCCCCCTATTTTACACCGCTGCTACTCTCTGTTGTTATCATCTATGCATAGTCACTTTAATAACTTTTAATAACTACATATTATCTCAAATAACCGGTGCCCCCGCACATTGACTCTGTACCGGTACACCCCTCTATATAGGCTCACTATTGTTATTTTACTGCTGCTCTTTAATTACTTGTTACTTTTATTCCTTATTCTTATCCATATTTTTAACTGCATTGTTGGTTAGGGGCTCGTAAGTTAGCATTTCACTGTAATGTCTACACCTGTTGTATTCGGCGCATGTGACTAATACAATTTGATTTGATTTGATTTGCCTGGAGTTGAGGCGTTTGGCGGTGCTGAGATGCTGCAAATGTTTGTGGTCGGTCCATACGATGAATGGATGTTACGCCCCTTCCAGACAGTACCTCCATTCCTCCAACGCCATCGTCACTGCGAGAAGCTCACGATTTCCCACATCGTAGTTTCCCTCCGTATTGTTGAGGTGATGGGAGAAGAAGGCGCAGGGATGTAGCTTCAGGTCCAGGGCAGAATGCTGGGACAGAACCACCCCCACTCCTACATCCGATGCATCGGCCTCCACCACGAACTCATGGGAAGGGTCAGGATGGGAGAAGTGGTGAAGCTGTGATTGAGGTCCCTGAACGCACGGTCAGCAGCAGGGGACCACGTGAATGGAACCTTAGGAGAAGGGAGTGCTGACAGGGGGGAAGCCAGGGTGCTGTAACCCCGGACGAAGCGGCGATAGAAATTGGCGAACCCCAGGAAATGTTGCAGCTGCACCATGGAAGAAGGCTGGGGCCAATCCACCACCGCTCTCACCTTCCCGTGATCCATCTGGACACTACCAGCGGAGATGATGTACCCCAGAAAGGGGATGGTGGAGCGATGGAACTCCCACTTCTCTGCCTTAACAAACAGCTGGTTCTCTAGGAGGCGTTGAAGAACCTGTCGGATGTGGAGCACATGCTTTTTTGGGGGAGCGGGAGAGTACGAGGATGTCATCAATGTAGACGAAGGCGAACCGGTTCAACATGTCGCGGAGAACATAATTTACCTGGAGCCCGGAACACAGCAGGGGCATTGGTGAGGCCAAATGGCATGACCAACTACTCGTAGTGGCGGCTGGCTGTATTGAAGGCGGTCTTCCACTCATCCCCCTCCCGTATCTGCACCAGGTGGTAGGCGTTCCGTAGATCCAGCTTGGAAAACACGGTGGCCCCCTGGAGTGGCTCGAAGGCCGAGGAGATGAGTGGTAGCGGGTCTTCACCGTTATGTCATTGAGTCCTCGGTAGTCGATGCACGGGCACAGGGTCTTGTCCTTCTTCTCCACAAAGAAGACCCCTGCGCCAGCGGAAGAGGATGAAAGACATATAAATCATGCAGCTAGGAAGTCCCCAATGTAGGTGTCCATAGTCTTGGTCTCCAGTCCCGACAACAAGTACAGTCGGAGCGGTGCTAGGGAGAAGGTCAATCCCGCAGTCATAAGGTCGGTGCGGCGAAAGCAAAGTGGCTCAGGCCTTGTTGAACACCTCCCAAAGGTCCTGGCACTCTGTGGGAATGGCAGAGAGGTCCGGGGCACCTTCCAAGCCCCCAGGAAGACGGGCAGGTTGCGTTGACTTCAGACACTGGGCATGGCAGAACGGACTCCTGCCCATGATGGCACCAGTAGACCAGTTGATGAGGGGATTGTGTCGTTGGAGCCAGGAGAATCCCAATGCTATGGGAATCTAAGGAGACTTGATGAGCAGGATTTGAATAGTCTCGCTGTGATTCCCTGACACTCGTAGGTTGATGGGAGTGGTAATATGAGTGACCCGGTCTATAGAGTGCCCGTCCAGCACTCTAACATCCATAGAAGAGGAGAGGGGCTGTGGGGATGTTCAGCTTGGAAGCCACGGTAGTGTCCAAAAAACTCGGCCCACGAGTCAATGAGGACCCGGAGAGATTTAGACTGGCCTCCCCACAGCAGAATGGCATGAACAGGGGTGCGAGCAAGGGAGGCGGGAAAGTTCTCCATATAGCCCACCAGAGTATTTGTTCTTACCAGTGAGCCTGATCTCTTTAGAGGACAAGAGGACACAAAATGACCACAAAATGACCAAAAACCACTGGTAGAATTGACAAACAAGACAAACTGTTCACAGATAAATTCACAGGGGATAATGGGGAGGGGGGGGGCACCTGGAGGGGGGTGGAGACAATCACAAAGACAGGTGAAACAGATCAGGGTGTGCCAATTTTGTTTGTTTTGAATCCTGGTCTTCCTCTATTTCTGATGTCTGTCCAGTTTGATTTCTATTTGCCATTTGGTTTTAACTGTGCTATTTCACAAAAGTTCTGAACCCATATACATTTTACAGACACATTATATTTTACATTTGTTTTCTTGTTGTTATTAGTCCCACCCTTCAGCTCCATTCAACCCCTCCCATCTATCTCATAACACCATACATACTGGATTTCTATTTTTTTTACTTTTATTTAACTAAGTCAGTTAAGAGCAAATTCCTATTTACAATGACAGCCTACCCAAGCCAAACCCAGACTACGTTGGGACAATTGTGCATCGCCCTATGGGACTCCCAATCACGGCAAGATGTGATGCAGCCTGGAATCGAACCAGGTACTGCAGTGACACCTCTTGCTCTAAGATGCAGTGTCTTAGACCACTGCGCCACTCGGGAGCCATATATTTTTCAACTATGCTGTGATGCTTCACAAAAGTTCTGAACATTTCTATTTTCATAGTTTCTACAGATTGTTGCATCAATATATCCACATAATTTTCCATCCTCATGATGCCATCTATTTTGTGAAGTGCATCAGTCCCTCCTGCAGCAAAGCACCCCCACAACATGATGCTGCTGTGGTTGCTAACGCGTATAGGGTTGAATCATTGGCATGGGCACACTGATTTTTTAAAATGCCAGTGGCAAGTCATTAGTAAAAATAGAAAAGAGTAGAGGGCCTAGAGAGCTGCCCTGCGTTACACCACACTTTACATGTTTGACATTAGAGAAGCGTTATATTAGATAGATAGCTCTGAATCCACGAAATGGCAGAGATTGAAAAGCAAAAGTATTGTTAGGTATTACTTCACTGTAGGAGCTAGGAACATAAGCATTTCACTACACACGTCATAAAATCTGCGAACGTGTACGCGACCAATAAAATTGGGTTTGATATCATGATGATTTGTATCAAGTGTGTGGTCTTTTGTTTCGCAAACTCTGGTAGACTTCAGTGCAGCTTTTGATATTATTGATCACACTGTAGTCTGCTGCTGGAAAAACATATGTGTTATGGCTTTACACCCCTGGCTATAATGTGGATAAAGAGTTACTTGTCTAACAGAACACAGAGGGTGTTCTTTAATGGAAGCCTCTCCTACATAATCCACATAGTCAAGGAAAATGTATGGAGTAAAAAGTACATGATTTTCTTTAGGCCCTGTTCGTAAACCATGTCGAAGGTCGTTCCAAATCCACTCACAGGCATTTGTTTACACCTTGTTCCTTCATGTTAACTTATTAGCTAGCTAAAAACCTGGTTAATTTACCAATATATCTAAACATTTGGGGGCACAGAAAGAAAGGAAAATGACTAGCTTCTTTAGAAGATCAATGATCATAGCAATTACAAAATGACTGATCTCTTGCATGTCGTCACTCAAAAACGTTGCGCTCTTAAAGAGACAGTTTTCTATTTAATGCATCTCAATAGGTAGAGCTTTTACACCATGTAGACACCTACTATTCCACAAACCACTTTGAATTCATTTCAATTACAGGTTTTTGTATCAACATTTTAGCTTTTTACATAATAAACAAATATCTTTACAGGGTTAAATATTGGTTTCTAGAGCACAACATGTGCTTCAAAAGTAGATATAGGCCCAATATACTATATATCGATCAATAAATAAATATTCTGGTTCTCCTAGATTTCATGTTGTGCTCCTAACTTTTTTATATTAGGAGCACCAGTGCTACCAACGAACAATATTAATTTAGAGCTGTGTGTGTGTGTGTTTGAAGAGGAAGATAGGAAGGAAAGGGCAAAAACATGGAATCAGAAGAGCTACTGCTATCATGACGGCCCGCCCTTATGCCCCATGGTATCTCTATGGACACACAACATGTACTTACTTCACAGGCACTGAACGAGCCTGAGTCTACATGCGGAGTGCCGATGCCACTAGTTGCTGGGCTTCTTTTCAAAGGAATTAAATAGATCCGTCACAAGTGGGGTAGCTCATAGATTGTACACTGAACAGAAATATAAATGCAACAATTTTAACGATTTTACATGTTGTGTTTATATTTTTGTTCACTATATATACACTGTATGTGTATATAGGATACACTGTACATATAATTATATGGGTGAATTTGTTTGTTTTTTAAACATTGCCATTTAAAAGTATTATTTAAATTAATTTCAAATGTAGGTTACAACTTTCAATACACATTGTCTGAATGGAGTTGAAGTGAGTTAAATCAATTATCTCTTAATCTAATCCACTGTACAAGTGTTGTCAGCTACTTAAATTGCTGTGTGAGTCTTTACTGTTGAGCTTCCCCACTGGGCACAGATGTCATTTCAACATCTATTCCACGTTGGTTCTTTGAAATGATGTGGAAACAACGTTGATTCAACCAGTGTGTGCCCAGTGGGTCAAGTCTGTTTTGTTTACCTCGATCTGCTCTGCACGTGGGTAGGGAGGGAGTGCTGGCGGATTAGCGTGCTCTGATCATCACAGTCTACGTGCTACCATAACAACAGTGAATGAAGAAAGGCAGTTTAGAATACAGTTTTCTCCTCATTGCTCGTGTTTGTCAGTGTCTCTCTCTCTGAATTTAAATCATCCTTCGGCCACTAACATGTCTCTGTCAGGTTCGCAGACTCCAGAGGACGGCTTGTACGGTAAGGGTTTGGGGGACTGAGCTGGCCGGGGTGGTTACTTTGTGTCAATGTATAAAAAATTATTTATTGTTTTTGGGTCAATGCAAAGTCGGGTCAATGATGATTGATTTGTATGTTACTATCAAATGTTTCTAAAAGCCTTGTTACTGCCCTAGGATGACTCTTTCTCTGTGTTTACCATAGGGATTAACTATGCCCAAGTGTTTTTCTAGGTTACATTCTTTAAAAAATAATTCCAAAAGGGGTCCATCAGGAAAAGAACAGTATTGATGTATAAATGATTATGTTCATCCTCAGGCCTATAACGTTTAATTGTTAGTAACAATCAATTAATGATGCATGAACATTGACCTCTTTCATTAGAAGGTTGTTTGCTACATTTGACTTAATTCACACACAACACTTACATAATCATTAACCACGACAGAATGCATGGATAGCGTGGCAGGTTAGGAGAGAAACGTTAGCACACCCATTTGGAGTTGTTGCCACTGACATGTCATTGTGTAAACAGATTTCATGACTCACCTTTTTCTATCTCCCTAAGCCAATTAAACCCGGGAGATTTCCCTGAGGCTTATAGCTCATTGTACAGTTTGCTTATAGTCTCTACAGTACATGGGAGATGCTGTCCAGCTGTCAATGTATACACAACTCATACACAGATGGGAATAGTACATTGAACATGGTTGAACCGTAAACAGATTTATAAAGCCATAATATCTAGGACTTAAACGCAAAGCTTTGGAACGAGCACAACAACACATTTGTGCTTTGTTTTTCAAGAACTAGGCCTATATTAACAGACATTACATAAACCTGATTGGCACTAATTCTATGGATGGATACTGGACGATTGACAGGCATTGGGTATTGCTGCAGTGCAACATGGTCAAGACCACAGAGAGAGAAAGAGAGAGAAACAGCAGGCTGGCAGCCAATGATTATGTCATAACTCTCTCTCTTGGAGGAAAACTAGGGCAACAGCCCAGTTTCCCCTCTGTGCTCTCTTCTCCACCCTCTCCTCTATTCATATGCCCTCCTCACTGTTGCTGTTAACATGATCTCTCACTTCATTAAAAAAAATGAACTTCCTTAAAAAATTAAAAAGGGGAAGAGACAAACAGAGGGGATGAGTGTTGATGATGTTTGCATACATGCATTCCAGAGAGAGAGATAATGAGATAGGAGAGAGGAGAGGGTGGATCATCTCATACAGAAATAAGATCTTATGTAAGCAGGCGGCACTCTGTCAGGGCACTATGCCAGGGCAATCTGTCAGGGCATTCTGACAGGGCACTCTGCCAGGGCACTCTGACAGAGCACTCTGTCAGGGCACTCTGTCAGGGCACTCTGTCAGGGCAATCTGTCAGGGCATTCTGACAGGGCACTCTGCCAGGGCACTCTGACAGAGCACTCTGACAGGGCATTCTGTCAGGGCACTCTGTCAGGGCACTCTGCCAGGGCACTCTGCCAGGGCACTCTGGCAGGGCACTCTGCCAGGGCACTCTGTCAGGGCACTCTGCCAGGGCACTCTGTCAGGGCACTCTGTCAGGGCACTCTGTCAGGGCACTCTGTCAGGGCACTCTGTCAGGGCACTCTGTCAGGGCATTCTGTCAGGGCACTCTGTCAGGGCACTCTGTCAGGGCACTCTGTCAGGGCACTCTGTCAGGGCACTCTGCCAGGGCACTCTGTCAGGGCACTCTGTCAGGGCACTCTGTCAGGGCACTCTGTCAGGGCACTCTGCCAGGGCACTCTGTCAGGGCACTCTGCCAGGGCACTCTGTCAGGGCACTCTGTCAGGGCACTCTGTCAGGGCACTCTGTCAGGGCACTCTGTCAGGGCACTCTGCCAGGGCACTCTGCCAGGGCACTCTGCCAGGGCACTCTGTCAGTACTTGGCCTTGTTTGTTTGTGTGTGTTAGTGTGTGTTGTGTTAGTCCGTGTGCATGTGTTGTATGTGCTTATCATGGAACACTCAAACAATGCAACAGACTAGTTTCAGAAGGAGCAGTGATGAGATTATCATGTTAAAGACCAGAGACCAGTAGGTTTAAAGATAAGTGCTAAATGCATTTTAAGGAATATAGTTGTAGTTGTTATCATAATAAAATATATACAATTCACAACGTGATTCACACAATAAACAATGTTCACAATAGGCCTAGTTAAATGTCCATATCCCGGGTAAATAGTCTATTAGTATTTCAATACCTCAGGTGCACCCATCTAATATCAATAATCACCGGTATATCATCAGATCAATTCAATATAGAACTTCGCTAGCACAGACTGGAATATGTTCCGGGATTCATCCAATAACATTGAGGAGTTTACCACATCACCGGCTTTTTCAATTAGTGCTACGACGACGTCTTCCCCACAGTGACCGTACATACATATCCCAACCAGAAGCCATGGATTACAGGAAACATCCGCACTGAGCTAAAGGCTAGAGCTGCCGCTAATCCGGACTCTTATAACAAATCCCGCTACGACCTCCGACGAGTCATCAAACTTGCAAACGTCAATGCAGGACTAATATCGAATCCTACTACCCCGGCCCTGACACTTGTCGGATGTGGCAGGGCTTGCAAACTATCACCGATTACAAAGGGAAATCCAGCCGCGAACTGCCCAGTGACGCGAGTCTACAAGATGACCTAAATGTACTGAACAAAAATAGAAATGCAACAAGTGTTGGTCCCATGCTGAAATAAAAGATCTCAGCAATTTTCCATGTGCACAAAAAGCTTATTTCTCTCAAATGCTGTGCACACATTGGTTATATCCTTGTTAGTGAGCATTTCATCTTTGCCAAGACAATCCATCCACCTGACAGGTGTGGCATATCAAGAAGCTGATTAAATGGGATGATCATTACACAGGTGCACCTTGTGCTGAGGACAATAAAACGGCACTCTAAAATGTGCAGTTTTGTCACAACACAATGCCACAGATGACTCAAGTTTTGAGGGAGCATGCAATTGGCATGCTGACTGCAGGAATGTCCACCACAGCTGTTGCTGGAGTTGTTTTAGAGAATTTGGCAGTACGTCCAACTGGCTTCACAACCGCAGACCATGTGTAACCACGCAGCCCAGGACCTCCATATCTGGCTTTATCAACTGCGGGATCGTCTGAGACCAGCCACCCTGATAACTGATGAAACTGTGGGTTTCTACAACTGAAGAATTTCTGCACAAACTGTCAGAAATCGTCTCAGGGAAGCTCATCTGTGGGCTTGTGGTCCTCACTAGGGTCTTGAAGTTAGCATTGGCCCAGTAACGCGACGCAAACACAGTAGCTTAATTTGTGAAAAATTTTACTTAATAAGTTAATGGTCCACAAACTCATGCACATTTGTGGCCTGCTGGAGTTCATTTTACAGGGCTCTGGCAGTGCTACTCCTTGCACAAAGGCGGAGGTAGCGGTCCTGCTGCTGGGTTGTTGCCCTCCTACGGCCTCCTCCACTTCTCCTGATGTACTGGCCTGTCTCCTGGTAGCGCCTCCATGCTCTGGACACTACGCTGACAGACACAGCAAACCTTTTTGCCACAGCTCGCATTGATGTGCCATCCTGGATGAGCTGCACTACCTGAGCCACTTGTGTGGGTTGTAGACTCCGTCTCATGCTACCACTAGAGTGAGAGCACCGCCAGCATTCAAAAGTGACCAAAACATCAGCCAGGAAGCATAGGAACTGAGAAGTGGTCTGTGGTCACCACCTGCAGAACCATTCCTTTTTTGGGGGTGTCTTACTAATTGCCTATAATTTCCACCTTTTGTCTATTCCATTTGCACAACAGCATGTGAAATTTATTGTCAATCAGTGTTGCTTCCTAAGTGGACAGTTTGATTTCACAGAAGTGTGATTGACTTGGAGTTACATTGTGTTGTTTAAGTGTTCCCTTTATTTTTTTGAGCAGTGTATATATATTGTATTACCCTACCTACTAACCCTATACTAATTAAAACCTGTTATTTATTCCAATCAATAAATCAAATGTATTTATGAAGCCCTTCTTACATCAGCTGATGTCACAAAGTGTTGTACAGAAACCCAGCCTAAAACCCCAAATAGTAAATAATTCCACTACTTTAACCATATCTGATCCTACCCCAGGCCAATGTCCTGAGAGGACGGGACACTACCACTCAACGCACTCTGTAACTCTTCTGAAGTCAAATCTCGTACCCCCAAGTACTTCTCTGCAGCTGGCACCACAACATCTATTTTCTGTGATTCACGTTCCATTTCTGTGGTACAGTTGATAACCATTGCTATGAATGCTAAGAAGCCAACCTTACTGAAGCATATGTCACTCATTGGTCTATCCCTCTCTGCTGGCACAGATCTACTATTCACAGGGATCCTCTCAGAATCCCTGATTATTGACCCATCCTCCTCTACTTTTTCACTGCCTCAGCATATGACAACTTCTGCACTACTCTGACTCTAGCCACCTCAACATGCCTCTCGCACTGGACACTTCCGATCCCCAGCAACATGTGCAACCCTACAGCTGACACACAACTTTATCCACCAAAACTACACAGTCCTCTATCCCATGCCTTCCTGCACACTTCCCACATCTTGGAATCTCCCTCCTGCACACAGCTATGACATGACCATAAACGTTGCACCTGAAACAGCGCAGTGGATCGCCACAAACACTCTAACAGGATAATTGATATATTCTAACATGACCTTGTCAGGTAAAGACTCAAAACTCAAAACTTAAAAGGACTGACAGTGACTCCTCTGTTTCACCACGCTCACCACCGCGTCTGCGTCACACCAAACGGTGGGCGTCACAAACACCAGGAATCTTCAACTTCAAATGCTCCACCTCCACACGTAATGCTACCCCAGAAATCACTCCTTTCAACCGTGCCCTGTTCCTAAGAGCAAAGCAAAAAAACAGATCTTGATCCAAGTTGCGTCGCATGGAGTGCCTCCTCCCTCTGATCTGAAGAAACCCAAACAAACATCACAAGACCACTTTGGGTTACCTTCATCGACTCAACAGCACCCACCATCTTTTCCACCCAACCTGAAATCACCCATGGATCAGCCAATCAGCCTGGTTCCACCCTCTTCAAAAGTCTAATTCCCACGGGACCAAGCGTATCTTTATCAACCATCAATGTAAGGCTCGGGCTCCGAGCTCCTCACAACACCTTCTATCCCTTCCATTTCACTTACAGAACTCGAACTGGTTTCCGGCTCACTCTGTTTGAACTTGACAAAAATCTTCCTCGACATACCCTCTCCCTTGAGGTTGCAAGCTTCAACAGATTCGAACTCATCCTCACTATTTTCAACCTCCTCTCTCTTTCCCTCCAATCCTCCTCCCATAACCAATTACCTGACTGAAAATATTAAACTTTCTAAGCTGAAATCTCCTTCTAGACACATGCTAAGCCCTGTTCTCCCTCCACTTCAAACATACCAACAATATCTAGGTTATACTCGCTATTTTGCTGTCTAAAATGGCACATCCTCTGCAGGGCTTTCTCGAGATTGAAAATGATTGAGCTGTCAATCAAAGGCGGGACCTAAATCATTTGCGTACTTCTGATTGGTTAAATCGTTTCTCTCATAACTATAAAGATGTTTAAAGGAAAACTTTGTAATTTTGTGAGTTAAGCCTTTTTTCCTACTTACCCAGAGTCAGACAAAGTCATGGATACCATTTGTATGTCTTTGTGTGTAGTTTGAAGGAAGTTGAAGGTAGCATATTGTTAGCTTTGCGCAATTAGCCCCTCAGGAATCTGAAAAGTATTTGGCATGGACTCTCAGATCCTCAGAAAGTTCAACAGCTCCACGATTGAGAGCATCTTGACTGGCTGCATCGCCACTTGATATGGCAACTGCTTAGCATCCGACCGCAAGGTGCTACAAGACCTACAGTATATACCAGACGGTGTCAGAGGAAGGCTCTAAAAATGGTCAAAGACTCCAGACAGACAAGTCATAGACTGTTTTCTCTGCTACCGCACGGCAAGCGGTACCAATGCACCAAGTCTAGAACCAACAGCACCCAGAACAGCTTATACCCCCAATCATAAGACTGCTAAATAGTTAGTTAAATCATTAACCAATAGCTTCCTGGAATATCTGCATTGACCCTTTTTGCACCACCTCTTTTGACTGATCACATACTATTTCTCTATTATTTATCTTTTTCTCTCTCTGCATTGTTAGGAAGTAAGCATTTCACTGTTAGTCTACACCTGTTTTTTTAGGAAGCATATTTGATTTGATTTGAATTGCTGGAAGTCTCCAGGAACTACTAGCTGGCTCCTTTGAAAGCAGGGAAATAGACCTTCTAACTACTCAACAGCTGGGTGGTTGGTCATTTATAGTTTTACAAAGTTATACATAGTAATCGATACTGGTGTATGCCACCTGGCAAAGATTGTAAAAGAGGTACATGACAGCTATTTTTATTTATTATGCGTGAATTGTTTTGTATTGTTTTCTAGGTATTACTACTGCACTGCTGGAGCTAGAAACACAAGCATTTCACTGCACCTGCGATAACGTCAGCAAATCTGTGTATAATAAACTTTGATTTGATTTGACAAGACCATAACACGCTTCAACTTTACTCCCCAATGGGCGAAGGTCAAGACACGCGTCCTCCAAAACATGATCCGCCAAGACACGCTGCTTCTTAACACACTGCTCGCTTAACCCTGAAGTCAGCCATACCAATGTGTCAGAGAAAACACTGTTCAACTGAGGACTGAAGTCAGTTTGCAAGCACCAAGCCCGCCACAAGGAGTCTCTAGAGCACGATGAGTCAATTACAGCCCCCCAGCCAACCCCTCCCCTGACTCGTGCGCCGCCCTATGGTGCCAGATGTGACTCAGCCTGGGATCAGCTCTTCGATGGAGTGACTTAGAACGCTACGCAATTTGGTAGGCCCAAGCTTATCTTTAAAAAAATGTAAAATAAATTCAGAATATTTAGGCAAGTTAGCTGGCTAACTCATTGATCCTGCTTTGTAGTATACCCCTCTGCATTATGTGTCTTAACCTTAAGACAGCCGTCTACTGTAATGATAAAGCAACAACAGACAATTCAACTTGAAATCTCTTTAAATCAAATCAAATGTTATTGATCGAGTACACATATTTTGCAGCTGTTATCGCAAGTACAACGAAATGCTTATGTTAGTATACCTAACAATAGAAAACAACACAAGCAAATCCAAAAAATGTAAATTAAAAAATGAAGAAATATAGTACCCGCAAAACACCAGTCTCAACGTCAACAGTAAGAGGTGACACCAGGATGCTGGCCGTCATTTAGGATTCGCTTCATTTTAAGAATGTGAAATGTCAGAATAACAGAGTGAATAAATTATTTCAGCTTTTATTTCTTTCATCACATTCCCAGTGGGTCAGAAGTTTACATACACTCAATTAGTATTTGGTAGCATGCCTTTTAAATTGTTTAACTTGAGTCAAACGTTTCAGGTAGCCTTCCACAAGCTTCCCACAATAAATTGGGTGAATTTTGGCCCATTCCTCCTGACAGAGCTGGTGTAATTGACTCAGGTTTGTAGAACTCCTTGCTCGCACACGCTTTATCGGTTCTGCCCACACATTTTCTATAGGATTGAGGTCAGGGCTTTGTGATGGCCACTCCAATACCTTGACTTTGTTGTCCTTACGCCATTTTGCCACAACTTTGGAAGTATGCTTGGGGTAATTGTCCATTTGGAAGACCCATTTGCGACCAAGCTTTAACTTTCCGACTGATGTCTTGAGATGTTGCTTCACTATATCCACATAATTTTCACTCCCCATGACGCCATCTATTTTGTGAAGTGCACAAGACCCTCCTGCAGCAAAATACCCCCACAACATGATGCTGCCACCCTTGTGGTTCACGGTTGGGATGGTAATCTTCGGCTTGCAAGACTCCCCCTTTTTCCCCCAAACATAATGATGGTCATTATGGCCAAACAGTTATATTTTTGTTTCATCAGACCAGAGGACATTTCTCCAAAAAGTACAATCTTGTCCCCATGTGCAGTTGCACACCGTAGTCTAGCTTTTTTATGGCGGTTTTGGAGCAGTGGCTTCTTCCTTGCTAAGCGGCCTTTCAGGTCATGTCGATATAGGACTTGTTTTACTGTGGATATAGATACTTTTGTACCTGTTTCCTCCAGCATCTTCACAAGGTCCTTTGCTGTAGTTCTGGGATTGATTTGCACTTTTCACACCAAAGTACGTTCATCTCTAGAAGACAGAACGCGTCTCCTTCCTGAGCGGTATGACGGCTGCATGGTCCCATGGTGTTTATATTTGCGTACTATTGTTTGTACAGATGAACGTGGTACCTTCAGGCATTTGGAAATTGCTCCCAAGGATGAACCAGACTTGTGGAGGTCTACAATACTTTTTCTGAGGTCTTGGCTGATTTCTTTTTATTTTCCCATGATGTCAAGCAAAGAGCCATTGAGTTTGAAAGTAGGCCTTGAAATACATCCACAGATACACCTCCAATTGACTCAAATTATGTCAATTAGCCTCTCAGAAGCTTCTAAAGCCATGACATAATTTTCTGGAATTTTCCAAGCTGTTTAAAGGCAAGGTCAACTTAGTGAATGTAAACGTTTGACCCACTGGAATTGTGATAGAGTGAAATAATCTGTCTGTAAACAATTGTTGTAAAAATTACTTGTGTCATGCACAAAGTAAATGTCCTAACCGACTTGCCAAAACTATAGTTTGTTAACAAGAAATTTGTGGAGTGGTAGAAAAACAAGTTTTAATAACTCCAACCTAAGTGTATGTAAACTTCCAACTTCAACTGTACATAGGGCAGCAGTCTCTAAGGTGCAGGGTAGAGGACATGGATGGTAGCCGGCTAGAAACAGTGACTAAGTTCAGCGCAGGGTACTGGGAGCAGGCTGGCTAGTGGTGACTATTTAACACTCTGATGGCATAGAATTTTTCAGTCTCTTGGTCCCAGCTTTGATGCACCTGTACTGTCTCTGCCTTCTAGATGGTAGCGAGGTGAACATGCCATTGCTCAGGTGGCTGAGGTCCTTCATGGTCTTCTGGGCCTTTCTGTGACATAGCGTGCTGTAAATGTCCTGGAGTGCAAATAGACTTATTTGTCTATTTTTAGTGTGCTCATGCTGTGTCCCTCACTTGCATGGCTGCTGGCTGATAGGCGGTTGCAAAACCCTCCTGGTTTCGCCTACAGTCTTCCAGAATGGGGCTTTAGTAAAGTTATTCCGGGAGATTGAATACGATTGAATAAGATTAACTGAAAAGTAAACTATATAATGTTCCAGAAGTAGCTCAGCTCTCAGTTTGCAACATTGCTGACAGGTTGCATGTCTCTGTCTCTGTCTCTCTCTCTCTCTCAAACACACACACACACACACACACACACACACACACACACACACACACACACACACACACACACACACACACACACACACACACACACACACACACACACACACACACACACACACACACACACAGACTCGTGGGTGGAGCTGGAGGAGCTACTATCAGCGGTGAGCAGCAGGGAGAGTCTGACAGGACAAGAACAAGACCCAGCCTCCTGGGCCCTGCAGGGGGAGCTACAGAGGATCCTGCTAGAGGCACAGCTCGAGAGTAAAGACAGGTTAGTAGCTGAGAGAGGAGTAAAGACAGGTTAGTAGCTGAGATAAGATATGACAGGTTAGTAGCTGAGAGTGGAGTAATGACAGGTTAGTAGCTGAAAAAGGAGTAATGACAGGTTAGTAAATGAGAGTGGAGTAATGACAGGTTAGTAGCTGAGCGTGGAGTAATGACAGGTTAGTAGCTGAGAAGAGTAAAGACAGGTTAGTAGCTGAGAAGAGTAAAGACAGGTTAGTAGCTGAGAGGAGTAAAGACAGGTTACTAGCTGAGAGTGGAGTAATGACAGGTTAGTAGCTGAGAGGAGTAATGACAGGTTAGTAGCTGAGAGGAGTAATGACAGGTTAGTAGCTGAGAGTGGAGTAATGACAGGTTAGTAGCTGAGAGGAGTAATGACAGGTTAGTAGATGGGAGGAGTAATGACAGGTTAGTAGCTGAGAAAGGAGATGACAGATTAGTAGCTGAGAGAGGAGTATTGCCAGGTTAGTAGCTGAGAGAGGAGTTACGACAGGTTAGTAGCTGAGAAGAGTAATGACAGGTTAGTAGCTGAGAGGAGTAACGACAGGTTAGTAGCTGAGAGAGGAGTAATGACAGGTTAGTAGATGAGAGAGGAGTAACGACAGGTTAGTAGCTGAGAGAGGAGTAATGACAGGTTAGTAGCTGAGAGGAGAAATGACAGGTTAGTAGATGAGAGAGGAGTAATGACAGGTTAGTAGCTGAGAGGAGTAATGACAGGTTAGTAACTGAGAGAGGAGTAGTGCCAGGTTAGTAACTGAGAGAGGAGTAATGACAGGTTAGTAGCTGAGACAGAGTAATGACAGGTTAGTAGCTGAGAGGACTAATGACAGGTAAGTAGCTGAGAGAGGAGTAAAGACAGGATAGGAGCTGAGAAGAGTAATGTCAGGTTAGTAGCTGAGAAGAGTAATGACAGGTTAGTAGCTGAGACAGAGTAATGACAGGTTAGTAGCTGAGAGGAGAAATGACAGGTTAGTAGCTGAGAGAGGAGTAAAGACAGGATAGTAGCTGAGAAGAGTAATGTCAGGTTAGTAGCTGAGAAGAGTAATGACAGGTTAGTAGCTGAGAGAGGAGTAATGACAGGTTAGTAGCTGAGAGAGGAGTAATGACAGGTTAGTAGCTGAGAAGAGCAATGACAGGTTAGTAACTGGGAGGAGTAATGACAGGTTAGTAGCTGGAAGG
The DNA here is from genome assembly GCF_029448725.1 of Salvelinus fontinalis. NCBI lineage: Eukaryota > Metazoa > Chordata > Actinopteri > Salmoniformes > Salmonidae > Salvelinus > Salvelinus fontinalis. The sequence continues at coordinate 10,012,680 of NC_074666.1, read as the reverse complement.
AGTAATGACAGGTTAGTAGCTGAGAGGAGTTATGACAGGTTAGTAACTGGGAGGAGTAATGACAGGTTAGTAGCTGAGAGAGGAGTAATGACAGGTTAGTAGCTGGGAGGAGTAAAGACAGGTTAAAAGCTGAGAGAGGAGTAATGACAGGTTAACAGCTGGGAGGAGTAATGACAGGTTAGTAGCTGAGAAGAGTAATGACAGGTTAGTAGATGGGAGGAGTAATGACAGGTTAGTAGCTGAGAAGAGTAATGACAGGTTAGTAGATGGGAGGAGTAATGACAGGTTAGTAGATGAGAGGAGTAATGACAGGTTAGTAGCTGAGAGGAGTAATGACAGGTTAGTAGCTGGGAGGAGTAATGACAGGTTAGTAGCTGAGAGGAGTAATGACAGGTTAGTAGATGGGAGGAGTAATGACAGGTTAGTAGCTGAGAGAGGAGTAATGACAGGTTAGTAGCTGGGAGGAGTAATGACAGGTTAATAGCTGAGAGAGGAGTAATGACAGGTTAATAGCTGGGAGGAGTAATGACAGGTTAGTAGCTGAGAAGAGTAATGACAGGTTAGTAGATGGGAGGAGTAATGACAGGTTAGTAGCTGAGAAGAGTAATGACAGGTTAGTAGATGGGAGGAGTAATGACAGGTTAGTAGATGAGAGGAGTAATGACAGGTTAGTAGATGAGAGGAGTAATGACAGGTTAGTAGCTGGGAGGAGTAATGACAGGTTAGTAGCTGAGAGGAGTAATGACAGGTTAGTAGATGGGAGGAGTAATGACAGGTTAGTAGCTGAGAAGAGAAATGACAGGTTAGTAGCTGAGAGGAGTAATGACAGGTTAGTAGCTGGGAGGAGTAATGACAGGTTAGTAGCTGGGAGGAGTAATGACAGGTTAGTAGCTGAGAGGAGTAATGACAGGTTAGTAACTGGGAGGAGTAATGACAGGTTAGTAGCTGAGTGAGGAGTAATGACAGGTTAGTAGCTGGGAGGAGTAATGACAGGTTAATAGCTGAGTGAGGAGTAATGACAGGTTAATAGATATGAGGAGTAATGACAGGTTAGTAGATGGGAGGAGTAATGGCAGGTTAGTAGCTGAGAAGAGTAATGACAGGCTAGTAGCTGAGAGGAGTAATGACAGGTTAGTAGATGGGAGGAGTAATGACAGGTTAGTAGATGGGAGGAGTAATGACAGGTTAGTAGCTGAGAGAGGAGTAATGACAGGTTAGTAGATGGGAGGAGTAATGACAGGTTAGTAGCTGAGAGAGGAGTAATGACAGGTTAGTAGCTTGGAGGAATAATGACAGGTTAGTAGCAGAGAGAGGAGTAATGACAGGTTAATAGCTGAGAAAAGTAATGACAGGTTAGTAGATGGAAGGAGTAATGACAGGTTAGTAGATGGGAGTGGAGTAATGACAGGTTAGTAGCTGAGAGAGGAGTAATGACAGGTTAGTAGATGGGAGGAGTAATGACAGGTTAGTAGCTGAGAGAGGAGTAATGACAGGTTAGTAGCTGAGAAGAGTAATGACAGGTTAGTAGATGGGAGGAGTAATGACGGGTTAGTAGCTGAGAGAGGAGTAATGACAGGTTAGTAGCTGAGAAGAGTAATGACAGGTTAGTAGATGGGAGGAGTAATGACAAGTTAGTAGCTGAGAGAGGAGTAATGACAGGTTAGTAGCTGAGAAGAGTAATGACAGGTTAGTAGATGGGAGGAGTAATGACAGGTTAGTAGCTGAGAGAGGAGTAATGACAGGTTAGTAGCTGAGAAGAGTAATGACAGGTTAGTAGATGGGAGGAGTAATGACAGGTTAGTAGCTGAGAGAGGAGTAATGACAGGTTAGTAGCTGAGAAGAGTAATGACAGGTTAGTAGATGGGAGGAGTAATGACAGGTTAGAAGATGGGAGGAGTAATGACAGGTTAGAAGATGGGAGGAGTAATGACAGGTTAGTAGTTGAGAAGAGTAATGACAGGTTAGTAAATGGGAGGAGTAATGACAGGTTAGTAGATGGGAGTAGTAATGACAGGTTAGTAGATGGGAGGAGTAAAACAGGTTAGTAGCTGAGAGAGGGGTAATGACAGGTTAGTAGATGGGAGGAGAAATGAGAGGTTAGTAGATGGGAGGAGTAATGACAGGTTAGTAGCTGAGAGAGGAGTAATGACAGGTTAGTAGATGGGAGGAGTAATGACAAGTTAGTAGCTGAGAGAGGAGTAATGAGAGGTTAGTAGCTGGGAGGAGTAATGACAGGTTAGTAGCTGAGAGAGGAGTAATGACAGGTTAGTAGCTGAGAGAGGAGTAATGACAGGTTAGTAGATGGGAGGAGTAATGACAGGTTAGTAGATGGGAGGAGTAATGACAGGTTAGTAGCTGAGAGAGGAGCAATGACAGATTAGTAGCTGAGAGAGGAGTAATGACAGGTTAGTAGCTGAGAAGAGTAATGACAGGTTAGTAGCTGAGAAGAGTAATGTCAGGTTAGTAGCTGAGAAGAGTAATGACAGGTTAGTAGCTGAGAGAGGAGTAATGACAGGATAGTAGCTGAGAAGAGTAATGTCAGGTTAGTAGCTGAGAAGAGTAATTACAGGTGAGTTGCTGAGAGAGGAGTAATGACAGGGTAGTAGCTGAGAAGAGTAATGTCAGGTTAGTAGCTGAGAAGAGTAATGACAGGTTAGTAGCTGAGAAGAGTAATGACAGGTTAGTAGCTGAGAGAGGAGTAAAGACAGGTTAGTAGCTGAGAAGTGTAATGACAGGTTAGTAGCTGAGAAGAGTAATGACAGGTTAGTAGATGGGAGGAGTAATGACAGGTTAGTAGCTGAGAAGAGTAATGACAGGTTAGTAGATGGGAGGAGTAATGGCAGGTTATAAGATGGGAGGAGTAATGACAGGTTAGTAGCTGAGAAGAGTAATGACAGGTTAGTAAATGGGAGGAGTAATGACAGGTTAGTAGATGGGAGGAGTAATGACAGGTTAGTAGATGGGAGAAGTAATTACAGGTTAGTAGCTGAGAGAGGGGTAATGACAGGTTAGTAGATGGGAGGAGTAATGAGAGGTTAGTAGATGGGAGGAGTAATGACAGGTTAGTAGATGGGAGGAGTAATGACAGGTTAGTAGCTGGGAGGAGTAATGACAGGTTAGTAAATGGGAGGAGTAATGACAGGTTAGTAGCTGAGAGAGGAGTAATGACAAGTTAGTAGCTGGGAGGAGTAATGACAGGTTAGTAGCTGAGAGAGGAGTAATGACAGGTTAGTAGCTGAGAAGAGTAATGACAGGTTAGTAGATGGGAGGAGTAATGACAGGTTAGTAGATGGGAGGAGTAATGACAGGTTAGTAGCTGAGAGAGGAGTAATGACAGGTTAGTAGATGGGAGGAGTAATGGCAGGTTAGTAGCTGAGAAAGGAGTAATGACAGGTTAGTAACTGAGAAGAGTAATTACAGGTTAGTAGATGGGAGGAGTAATGACAGGTTAGTAGATGGGAGGAGTAATGACAGGTTAGTAGCTGGGAGGAGTAATGACAGGTTAGTAGATGGGAGGAGTAATGACAGGTTAGTAGCTGAGAAAGGAGTAATGACAGGTTAGTAGCTGAGAAGAGAAATGACAGGTTAGTATCTGAGTGGAGTAATGACAGGTTAATAGATGGGAGGAGTAATGACAGGTAGGTAGCTGAGAGGGGGTAATGACAGGTTAGTAGATGGGAGGAGTAATGACAGGTTAGTAGATGGGAGGAGTAATGACATGTTAGTAGATGGGAGGAGTAATGACAGGTTAGTAGATGGGAGGAGTAATGACAGGTTAGTAGATGGGAGGAGTAATGACAGGTTAGTAGCTGAGAGAGGAGTAATGACAGGTTAGTAGCTGAGAAGAGTAATGACAGGTTAGTAGATGGGAGGAGTAATGACAGGTTAGTAGCTGAGAGGAGTAATGACAGGTTAGTAGATGGGAGGAGTAATGACAGGTTAGTAGCTGAGAAGAGTAATGACAGTTTAGTAGATGGGAGGAGTAATGGCAGGTTAGTAGATGGGAGGAGTAATTACAGGTTAGTAGATGAGAAGAGTAATGACAGGTTAGTAGATGGGAGGAGTAATGACAGGTTAGTAGATGGGAGGAGTAATGACAGGTTAGTGGATGGGAGGAGTAATGACAGGTTAATAGATGGGAGGAGTAATGACACGTTAGTAGCTGAGAAGAGTAATGACAGGTTAGTAGATGGGAGGAGTAATGCCAGGTTAGTAGCTGAGAAGAGTAATGACAGGTTAGTAGATGGGAGGAGTAATGGCAGGTTAGTAGATGGGAGGAGTAATGACAGGTTAGTAGATGGGAGGAGTAATGACAGGTTAGTAGATGGGAGGAGTAATGACAGGTTAGTAGATGGGAGGAGTAATGACAGGTTAATAGATGGGAGGAGTAATTACAGGTTAATAGATGGGAGGAGTAATGACACGTTAGTAGCTGAGAAGAGTAATGACAGGTTAGTAGATGGGAGGAGTAATGACAGGTTAGTAGATGGGAGGAGTAATGACAGGTTAGTAGATGGGAGGAGTAATGACAGGTTAGTAGATGGGAGGAGTAATGACAGGTTAATAGATGGGAGGAGTAATGACACGTTAGTAGCTGAGAAGAGTAATGACAGGTTAGTAGATGGGAGGAGTAATGAGAGGTTAGTAGATGGGAGGAGTAATGACAGGTTAATAGATGGGAGGAGTAATGACAGGTTAGTAGCTGGGAGGAGTAATGACAGGTTAGTAAATGGGAGGAGTAATGACAGGTTAGTAGCTGAGAGAGGAGTAATGACAGGTTAGTAGATGGGAGGAGTAATGGCAGGTTAGTAGCTGAGAAAGGAGTAATGACAGGTTAGTAACTGAGAAGAGTAATTACAGGTTAGTAGATGGGAGGAGTAATGACAGGTTAGTAGATGGGAGGAGTAATGACAGGTTAGTAGCTGGGAGGAGTAATGACAGGTTAGTAGATGGGAGGAGTAATGACAGGTTAGTAGCTGAGAAAGGAGTAATGACAGGTTAGTAGCTGAGAAGAGAAATGACAGGTTAGTATCTGAGTGGAGTAATGACAGGTTAGTAGATGGGAGGAGTAATGACAGGTAGGTAGCTGAGAGGAGTAATGACAGGTTAGTAGATGGGAGGAGTAATGACAGGTTAGTAGATGGGAGGAGTAATGACATGTTAGTAGATGGGAGGAGTAATGACAGGTTAGTAGATGGGAGGAGTAATGACAGGTTAGTAGATGGGAGGAGTAATGACAGGTTAGTAGCTGAGAGAGGAGTAATGACAGGTTAGTAGCTGAGAAGAGTAATGACAGGTTAGTAGATGGGAGGAGTAATGACAGGTTAGTAGCTGAGAGGAGTAATGACAGGTTAGTAGATGGGAGGAGTAATGACAGGTTAGTAGCTGAGAAGAGTAATGACAGGTTAGTAGATGGGAGGAGTAATGGCAGGTTAGTAGATGGGAGGAGTAATGACAGGTTAGTAGATGAGAAGAGTAATGACAGGTTAGTAGATGGGAGGAGTAATGACAGGTTAGTAGATGGGAGGAGTAATGACAGGTTAGTAGATGGGAGGAGTAATGACAGGTTAATAGATGGGAGGAGTAATGACACGTTAGTAGCTGAGAAGAGTAATGACAGGTTAGTAGATGGGAGGAGTAATGACAGGTTAGTAGCTGAGAAGAGTAATGACAGGTTAGTAGATGGGAGGAGTAATGGCAGGTTAGTAGATGGGAGGAGTAATGACAGGTTAGTAGATGGGAGGAGTAATGACAGTTTAGTAGATGGGAGGAGTAATGACACGTTAGTAGCTGAGAAGAGTAATGACAGGTTAGTAGATGGGAGGAGTAATGACAGGTTAGTAGATGGGAGGAGTAATGACAGGTTAGTAGCTGGGAGGAGTAATGACAGGTTAGTAGATGGGAGGAGTAATGACAGGTTAGTAGCTGAGAAAGGAGTAATGACAGGTTAGTAGCTGAGAAGAGAAATGACAGGTTAGTAGCTGAGAGGAGTAATGACAGGTTAATAGATGGGAGGAGTAATGACAGGTTAGTAGATGGGAGGAGTAATGACATGTTAGTAGATGGGAGGAGTAATGACAGGTTAGTAGATGGGAGGAGTAATGACAGGTTAGTAGATGGGAGGAGTAATGACAGGTTAGTAGCTGAGAGAGGAGTAATGACAGGTTAGTAGCTGAGAAGAGTGATGACAGGTTTGTAGATGGGAGGAGTAATGACAGGTTAGTAGATGGGAGGAGTAATGACAGGTTAGTAGATGGGAGGAGTATTGACAGGTTAGTAGATGGGAGGAGTAATGACAGGTTAGTAGATGGGAGGAGTAATGACAGGTTAGTAGATGGGAGGAGTAATGACAGGTTAATAGATGGGAGGAGTAATGACAGGTATGTAGCTGAGAAGAGTAATGACAGGTTAGTAGATGGGAGGAGTAATGACAGGTTAGTAGATGGGAGGAGTAATGACAGGTAGGTAGCTGAGAAGAGTAATGACAGGTTAGTAGATGGGAGGAGTAATGACAGGTTAGTAGATGGGAGGAGTAATGACAGGTTAGTAGCTGAGAGAGGAGTAATGACAGGTTAGTAGCTGAGAAGAGTAATGACAGGTTAGTAGATGGGAGGAGTAATGACAGGTTAGTAGCTGAGAGGAGTAATGACAGGTTAGTAGATGGGAGGAGTAATGACAGGTTAGTAGCTGAGAAGAGTAATGACAGTTTAGTAGATGGGAGGAGTAATGGCAGGTTAGTAGATGGGAGGAGTAATGACAGGTTAGTAGATGAGAAGAGTAATGACAGGTTAGTAGATGGGAGGAGTAATGACAGGTTAGTAGATGGGAGGAGTAATGACAGGTTAGTAGATGGGAGGAGTAATGACAGGTTAATAGATGGGAGGAGTAATGACACGTTAGTAGCTGAGAAGAGTAATGACAGGTTAGTAGATGGGAGGAGTAATGACAGGTTAGTAGCTGAGAAGAGTAATGACAGGTTAGTAGATGGGAGGAGTAATGGCAGGTTAGTAGATGGGAGGAGTAATGACAGGTTAGTAGATGGGAGGAGTAATGACAGGTTAGTAGATGGGAGGAGTAATGACAGGTTAGTAGATGGGAGGAGTAATGACAGGTTAATAGATGGGAGGAGTAATGACACGTTAGTAGCTGAGAAGAGTAATGACAGGTTAGTAGATGGGAGGAGTAATGACAGGTTAGTAGATGGGAGGAGTAATGACAGGTTAGTAGATGGGAGGAGTAATGACAGGTTAGTAGATGGGAGGAGTAATGACAGGTTAATAGATGGGAGGAGTAATGACACGTTAGTAGCTGAGAAGAGTAATGACAGGTTAGTAGATGGGAGGAGTAATGAGAGGTTAGTAGATGGGAGGAGTAATGACAGGTTAGTAGATGGGAGGAGTAATGACAGGTTAGTAGCTGGGAGGAGTAATGACAGGTTAGTAAATGGGAGGAGTAATGACAGGTTAGTAGCTGAGAGAGGAGTAATGACAAGTTAGTAGCTGGGAGGAGTAATGACAGGTTAGTAGCTGAGAGAGGAGCAATGACAGGTTAGTAGCTGAGAAGAGTAATGACAGGTTAGTAGATGGGAGGAGTAATGACAGGTTAGTAGATGTGAGGAGTAATGACAGGTTAGTAGCTGAGAGAGGAGTAATGACAGGTTAGTAGATGGGAGGAGTAATGGCAGGTTAGTAGCTGAGAAAGGAGTAATGACAGGTTAGTAACTGAGAAGAGTAATTACAGGTTAGTAGATGGGAGGAGTAATGACAGGTTAGTAGATGGGAGGAGTAATGACAGGTTAGTAGCTGGGAGGAGTAATGACAGGTTAGTAGATGGGAGGAGTAATGACAGGTTAGTAGCTGAGAAAGGAGTAATGACAGGTTAGTAGCTGAGAAGAGAAATGACAGGTTAGTATCTGAGTGGAGTAATGACAGGTTAATAGATGGGAGGAGTAATGACAGGTAGGTAGCTGAGAGGAGTAATGACAGGTTAGTAGATGGGAGGAGTAATGACAGGTTAGTAGATGGGAGGAGTAATGACATGTTAGTAGATGGGAGGAGTAATGACAGGTTAGTAGATGGGAGGAGTAATGACAGGTTAGTAGATGGGAGGAGTAATGACAGGTTAGTAGCTGAGAGAGGAGTAATGACAGGTTAGTAGCTGAGAAGAGTAATGACAGGTTAGTAGATGGGAGGAGTAATGACAGGTTAGTAGCTGAGAGGAGTAATGACAGGTTAGTAGATGGGAGGAGTAATGACAGGTTAGTAGCTGAGAAGAGTAATGACAGGTTAGTAGATGGGAGGAGTAATGGCAGGTTAGTAGATGGGAGGAGTAATGACAGGTTAGTAGATGAGAAGAGTAATGACAGGTTAGTAGATGGGAGGAGTAATGACAGGTTAGTAGATGGGAGGAGTAATGACAGGTTAGTAGATGGGAGGAGTAATGACAGGTTAATAGATGGGAGGAGTAATGACACGTTAGTAGCTGAGAAGAGTAATGACAGGTTAGTAGATGGGAGGAGTAATGGCAGGTTAGTAGCTGAGAAGAGTAATGACAGGTTAGTAGATGGGAGGAGTAATGGCAGGTTAGTAGATGGGAGGAGTAATGACAGGTTAGTAGATGGGAGGAGTAATGACAGTTTAGTAGATGGGAGGAGTAATGACAGGTTAGTAGATGGGAGGAGTAATGACAGGTTAGTAGATGGGAGGAGTAATGACAGGTTAATAGATGGGAGGAGTAATGACACGTTAGTAGCTGAGAAGAGTAATGACAGGTTAGTAGATGGGAGGAGTAATGACAGGTTAGTAGATGGGAGGAGTAATGATAGGTTAGTAGCTGGGAGGAGTAATGACAGGTTAGTAGATAGGAGGAGTAATGACAGGTTAGTAGCTGAGAAAGGAGTAATGACAGGTTAGTAGCTGAGAAGAGAAATGACAGGTTAGTATCTGCGAGGAGTAATGACAGGTTAATAGATGGGAGGAGTAATGACAGGTAGGTAGCTGAGAGGAGTAATGACAGGTTAGTAGATGGGAGGAGTAATTACAGGTTAGTAGATGGGAGGAGTAATGACATGTTAGTAGATGGGAGGAGTAATGACAGGTTAGTAGATGGGAGGAGTAATGACAGGTTAGTAGATGGGAGGAGTAATGACAGGTTAGTAGCTGAGAGAGGAGTAATGACAGGTTAGTAGCTGAGAAGAGTGATGACAGGTTTGTAGATGGGAGGAGTAATGACAGGTTAGTAGATGGGAGGAGTAATGACAGGTTAGTAGATGGGAGGAGTAATGACAGGTTAGTAGATGGGAGGAGTAATGACAGGTTAGTAGATGGGAGGAGTAATGACAGGTTAGTAGCTGAGAGAGGAGTAATGACAGGTTAGTAGCTGAGAAGAGTAATGATAGGTTAGTAGATGGGAGGAGTAATGACAGGTTAGTAGCTGAGAGGAGTAATGACAGGTTAGTAGATGGGAGGAGTAATGACAGGTTAGTAGCTGAGAAGAGTAATGACAGGTTAGTAGATGGGAGGAGTAATGGCAGGTTAGTAGATGGGAGGAGTAATGACAGGTTAGTAGATGAGAAGAGTAATGACAGGTTAGTAGATGGGAGGAGTAATGACAGGTTAGTAGATGGGAGGAGTAATGACAGGTTAGTAGATGGGAGGAGTAATGACAGGTTAATAGATGGGAGGAGTAATGACACGTTAGTAGCTGAGAAGAGTAATGACAGGTTAGTAGATGGGAGGAGTAATGACAGGTTAGTAGCTGAGAAGAGTAATGACAGGTTAGTAGATGGGAGGAGTAATGGCAGGTTAGTAGATGGGAGGAGTAATGACAGGTTAGTAGATGGGAGGAGTAATGACAGTTTAGTAGATGGGAGGAGTAATGACAGGTTAGTAGATGGGAGGAGTAATGACAGGTTAGTAGATGGGAGGAGTAATGACAGGTTAATAGATGGGAGGAGTAATGACACGTTAGTAGCTGAGAAGAGTAATGACAGGTTAGTAGATGGGAGGAGTAATGACAGGTTAGTAGATGGGAGGAGTAATGACAGGTTAGTAGCTGGGAGGAGTAATGACAGGTTAGTAGATGGGAGGAGTAATGACAGGTTAGTAGCTGAGAAAGGAGTAATGACAGGTTAGTAGCTGAGAAGAGAAATGACAGGTTAGTATCTGAGAGGAGTAATGACAGGTTAATAGATGGGAGGAGTAATGACAGGTAGGTAGCTGAGAGGAGTAATGACAGGTTAGTAGATGGGAGGAGTAATTACAGGTTAGTAGATGGGAGGAGTAATGACATGTTAGTAGATGGGAGGAGTAATGACAGGTTAGTAGATGGGAGGAGTAATGACAGGTTAGTAGATGGGAGGAGTAATGACAGGTTAGTAGCTGAGAGAGGAGTAATGACAGGTTAGTAGCTGAGAAGAGTGATGACAGGTTTGTAGATGGGAGGAGTAATGACAGGTTAGTAGATGGGAGGAGTAATGACAGGTTAGTAGATGGGAGGAGTAATGACAGGTTAGTAGATGGGAGGAGTAATGACAGGTTAGTAGATGGGAGGAGTAATGACAGGTTAGTAGATGGGAGGAGTAATGACAGGTTAATAGATGGGAGGAGTAATGACAGGTTAGTAGATGGGAGGAGTAATGACAGGTTAATAGATGGGAGGAGTAATGACACGTTAGTAGCTGAGAAGAGTAATGACAGGTTAGTAGATGGGAGGAGTAATGACAGGTTAGTAGCTGAGAAGAGTAATGACAGGTTAGTAGATGGGAGGAGTAATGGCAGGTTAGTAGATGGGAGGAGTAATGACAGGTTAGTAGATGGGAGGAGTAATGACAGTTTAGTAGATGGGAGGAGTAATGACAGGTTAGTAGATGGGAGGAGTAATGACAGGTTAGTAGATGGGAGGAGTAATGACAGGTTAATAGATGGGAGGAGTAATGACACGTTAGTAGCTGAGAAGAGTAATGACAGGTTAGTAGATGGGAGGAGTAATGACAGGTAGTAGATGGGAGGAGTAATGACAGGTTAGTAGCTGGGAGGAGTAATGACAGGTTAGTAGATGGGAGGAGTAATGACAGGTTAGTAGCTGAGAAAAGAGTAATGACAGGTTAGTAGCTGAGAAGAGAAATGACAGGTTAGTATCTGAGAGGAGTAATGACAGGTTAATAGATGGGAGGAGTAATGACAGGTAGGTAGCTGAGAGGAGTAATGACAGGTTAGTAGATGGGAGGAGTAATTACAGGTTAGTAGATGGGAGGAGTAATGACATGTTAGTAGATGGGAGGAGTAATGACAGGTTAGTAGATGGGAGGAGTAATGACAGGTTAGTAGATGGGAGGAGTAATGACAGGTTAGTAGCTGAGAGAGGAGTAATGACAGGTTAGTAGCTGAGAAGAGTGATGACAGGTTTGTAGATGGGAGGAGTAATGACAGGTTAGTAGATGGGAGGAGTAATGACAGGTTAGTAGATGGGAGGAGTAATGACAGGTTAGTAGATGGGAGGAGTAATGACAGGTTAGTAGATGGGAGGAGTAATGACAGGTTAGTAGATGGGAGGAGTAATGACAGGTTAATAGATGGGAGGAGTAATGACAGGTATGTAGCTGAGAAGAGTAATGACAGGTTAGTAGATGGGAGGAGTAATGACAGGTTAGTAGATGGGAGGAGTAATGACAGGTAGGTAGCTGAGAAGAGTAATGACAGGTTAGTAGATGGGAGGAGTAATGACAGGTTAGTAGATGGGAGGAGTAATGACAGGTTAGTAGATGGGAGGAGTAATGACAGGTTAGTAGATGGGAGGAGTAATGACAGGTTAGTAGATGGGAGGAGTAATGACAGGTTAATAGATGGGAGGAATAATGACAGGTAGGTAGCTGAGAAGAGTAATGACAGGTTAGTAGATGGGAGGAGTAATGACAGGTTAGTAGATGGGAGGAGTAATGACAGGTAGGTAGCTGAGAAGAGTAATGACAGGTTAGTAGATGGGAGGAGTAATGACAGGTTAGTAGATGAGAGGAGTAATGACAGGTTAGTAGATGGGAGGAGTAATGACAGGTTAGTAGCTGAGAAAGGAGTAATGACAGGTTAGTAGCTGAGAAGAGAAATGACAGGTTAGTAGACGGAGGAGTAATGACAGGTTAATAGCTGAGAGGAGTAATGACAGGTTAGTAGATGGGAGGAGTAATGACAGGTTAATAGCTGAGAGGACTAATGACAGGTTAGTAGCTGAGAAAGGAGTAATGACAGGTTAGTAGCTGAGAAGAGTAATGCCAGGTTAGTTTCTGAGAGGTGTAATGACAGGTTAGTAGATGGGAGGAGTAATGACAGGTTAGTAGATGGGAGGAGTAATGACAGGTTAGTAGGTGAGAAGAGTAATGTCAGGTTAGTAGATGGGAGGAGTAATGACAGGTTAGTAGCTGAGAAAGGAGTAATGACAGGTTAGTAGATGGGAGGAGTAATGACAGGTTAGTAGATGGGAGGAGTAATGACAGGTTAGTAGATGGGAGGAGTAATGACAGGTTAGTAGCTGAGAAGAGTAATGACAGGTAGGTAGCTGAGAAAGGAGTAATGACAGGTTAGTAGATGGGAGGAGTAATGACAGGTTAGTAGATGGGAGGAGTAATGACAGGTTAGTAGAGGGGAGGAGTAATGACAGGTTAGTAGATGGGAGGAGTAATGACAGGTTAATAGATGGGAGGAGTAATGACAGGTATGTAGCTGAGAAGAGTAATGACAGGTTAGTAGATGGGAGGAGTAATGACAGGTTAGTAGATGGGAGGAGTAATGACAGGTTAGTAGCTGGGAGGAGTAATTACAGGTTAGTAGATGGGAGGAGTAATGACAGGTTAGTAGCTGAGAAAGGAGTAATGACAGGTTAGTAGCTGAGAAGAGAAATGACAGGTTAGTATCTGAGAGGAGTAATGACAGGTTAATAGATGGGAGGAGTAATGACAGGTAGGTAGCTGAGAGGAGTAATGACAGGTTAGTAGAGTGGAGGAGTAATGACAGGTTAGTAGATGGGAGGAGTAATGACATGTTAGTAGATGGGAGGAGTAATGACAGGTTAGTAGATGGGAGGAGTAATGACAGGTTAGTAGATGGGAGGAGTAATGACAGGTTAGTAGCTGAGAGAGGAGTAATGACAGGTTAGTAGCTGAGAAGAGTAATGACAGGTTAGTAGATGGTAGGAGTAATGACAGGTTAGTAGCTGAGAGGAGTAATGACAGGTTAGTAGATGGGAGGAGTAATGACAGGTTAGTAGCTGAGAAGAGTAATGACAGGTTAGTAGATGGGAGGAGTAATGGCAGGTTAGTAGATGGGAGGAGTAATGACAGGTTAGTAGATGGGAGGAGTAATGACAGGTTAGTAGATGGGAGGAGTAATGACAGGTTAGTAGATGGGAGGAGTAATGACAGGTTAGTAGATGGGAGGAGTAATGACAGGTTAGTAGATGGGAGGAGTAATGACAGGTTAATAGATGGGAGGAGTAATGACAGGTATGTAGCTGAGAAGAGTAATGACAGGTTAGTAGATGGGAGGAGTAATGACAGGTTAGTAGCTGAGAAAGGAGTAATGACAGGTTAGTAGCTGAGAAGAGAAATGACAGGTTAGTAGATGGGAGGAGTAATGACAGGTTAATAGCTGAGAGGAGTAATGACAGGTTAGTAGATGGGAGGAGTAATGACAGGTTAATAGCTGAGAGGACTAATGACAGGTTAGTAGCTGAGAAAGGAGTAATGACAGGTTAGTAGCTGAGAAGAGTAATGCAAGGTTAGTTTCTGAGAGGTGTAATGACAGGTTAGTAGATGGGAGGAGTAATGACAGGTTAGTAGATGGGAGGAGTAATGACAGGTTAGTAGGTGAGAAGAGTAATGTCAGGTTAGTAGATGGGAGGAGTAATGACAGGTTAGTAGCTGAGAAAGGAGTAATGACAGGTTAGTAGATGGGAGGAGTAATGACAGGTTAGTAGATGGGAGGAGTAATGACAGGTTAGTAGATGGGAGGAGTAATGACAGGTTAGTAGCTGAGAAGAGTAATGACAGGTAGGTAGCTGAGAAAGGAGTAATGACAGGTTAGTAGATGGGAGGAGTAATGACAGGTTAGTAGATGGGAGGAGTAATGACAGGTTAGTAGAGGGGAGGAGTAATGACAGGTTAGTAGATGGGAGGAGTAATGACAGGTTAATAGATGGGAGGAGTAATGACAGGTATGTAGCTGAGAAGAGTAATGACAGGTTAGTAGATGGGAGGAGTAATGACAGGTTAGTAGATGGGAGGAGTAATGACAGGTTAGTAGATGGGAGGAGTAATGACAGGTTAGTAGCTGGGAGGAGTAATTACAGGTTAGTAGATGGGAGGAGTAATGACAGGTTAGTAGCTGAGAAAGGAGTAATGACAGGTTAGTAGCTGAGAAGAGAAATGACAGGTTAGTATCTGAGAGGAGTAATGACAGGTTAATAGATGGGAGGAGTAATGACAGGTAGGTAGCTGAGAGGAGTAATGACAGGTTAGTAGATGGGAGGAGTAATGACAGGTTAGTAGATGGGAGGAGTAATGACATGTTAGTAGATGGGAGGAGTAATGACAGGTTAGTAGATGGGAGGAGTAATGACAGGTTAGTAGATGGGAGGAGTAATGACAGGTTAGTAGCTGAGAGAGGAGTAATGACAGGTTAGTAGCTGAGAAGAGTAATGACAGGTTAGTAGATGGTAGGAGTAATGACAGGTTAGTAGCTGAGAGGAGTAATGACAGGTTAGTAGATGGGAGGAGTAATGACAGGTTAGTAGCTGAGAAGAGTAATGACAGGTTAGTAGATGGGAGGAGTAATGGCAGGTTAGTAGATGGGAGGAGTAATGACAGGTTAGTAGATGGGAGGAGTAATGACAGGTTAGTAGATGGGAGGAGAAATGACAGGTTAGTAGATGGGAGGAGTAATGACAGGTTAGTAGATGGGAGGAGTAATGACAGGTTAGTAGATGGGAGGAGTAATGACAGGTTAATAGATGGGAGGAGTAATGACAGGTATGTAGCTGAGAAGAGTAATGACAGGTTAGTAGATGGGAGGAGTAATGACAGGTTAGTAGATGGGAGGAGTAATGACAGGTAGGTAGCTGAGAAGAGTAATGACAGGTTAGTAGATGGGAGGAGTAATGACAGGTTAGTAGATGGGAGGAGTAATGACAGGTTAGTAGATGGGAGGAGTAATGATAGGTTAGTAGATGGGAGGAGTAATGACAGGTTAGTAGATGGGAGGAGTAATGACAGGTTAATAGATGGGAGGAATAATGACAGGTAGGTAGCTGAGAAGAGTAATGACAGGTTAGTAGATGGGAGGAGTAATGACAGGTTAGTAGATGGGAGGAGTAATGACAGGTTAGTAGATGGGAGGAGTAATGACAGGTAGGTAGCTGAGAAGAGTAATGACAGGTTAGTAGATGGGAGGAGTAATGACAGGTTAGTAGATGAGAGGAGTAATGACAGGTTAGTAGATGGGAGGAGTAATGACAGGTTAGTAGCTGAGAAAGGAGTAATGACAGGTTAGTAGCTGAGAAGAGTAATGCCAGGTTAGTTTCTGAGAGGTGTAATGACAGGTTAGTAGATGGGAGGAGTAATGACAGGTTAGTAGATGGGAGGAGTAATGACAGGTTAGTAGGTGAGAAGAGTAATGTCAGGTTAGTAGATGGGAGGAGTAATGACAGGTTAGTAGCTGAGAATGGAGTAATGACAGGTTAGTAGATGGGAGGAGTAATGACAGGTTAGTAGATGGGAGGAGTAATGACAGGTTAGTAGATGGGAGGAGTAATGACAGGTTAGTAGCTGAGAAGAGTAATGACAGGTAGGTAGCTGAGAAAGGAGTAATGACAGGTTAGTAGATGGGAGGAGTAATGACAGGTTAGTAGATGGGAGGAGTAATGACAGGTTAGTAGAGGGGAGGAGTAATGACAGGTTAGTAGATGGGAGGAGTAATGACAAGTTAATAGATGGGAGGAGTAATGACAGGTATGTAGCTGAGAAGAGTAATGACAGGTTAGTAGATGGGAGGAGTAATGACAGGTTAGTAGATGGGAGGAGTAATGACAGGTTAGTAGCTGGGAGGAGTAATTACAGGTTAGTAGATGGGAGGAGTAATGACAGGTTAGTAGCTGAGAAAGGAGTAATGACAGGTTAGTAGCTGAGAAGAGAAATGACAGGTTAGTATCTGAGAGGAGTAATGACAGGTTAATAGATGGGAGGAGTAATGACAGGTAGGTAGCTGAGAGGAGTAATGACAGGTTAGTAGATGGGAGGAGTAATGACAGGTTAGTAGATGGGAGGAGTAATGACATGTTAGTAGATGGGAGGAGTAATGACAGGTTAGTAGATGGGAGGAGTAATGACAGGTTAGTAGATGGGAGGAGTAATGACAGGTTAGTAGCTGAGAGAGGAGTAATGACAGGTTAGTAGCTGAGAAGAGTAATGACAGGTTAGTAGATGGTAGGAGTAATGACAGGTTAGTAGCTGAGAGGAGTAATGACAGGTTAGTAGATGGGAGGAGTAATGACAGGTTAGTAGCTGAGAAGAGTAATGACAGGTTAGTAGATGGGAGGAGTAATGACAGGTATGTAGATGAGAGGAGTAATGACAGGTTAGTAGATGGGAGGAGTAATGACAGGTTAGTAGCTGAGAAAGGAGTAATGACAGGTTAGTAGCTGAGAAGAGAAATGACAGGTTAGTAGATGGGAGGAGTAATGACAGGTTAATAGCTGAGAGGAGTAATGACAGGTTAGTAGATGGGAGGAGTAATGACAGGTTAATAGCTGAGAGGACTAATGACAGGTTAGTAGCTGAGAAAGGAGTAATGACAGGTTAGTAGCTGAGAAGAGTAATGCCAGGTTAGTTTCTGAGAGGTGTAATGACAGGTTAGTAGATGGGAGGAGTAATGACAGGTTAGTAGCTGAGAGAGGAGTAATGACAGATTAGTAGCTGAGAAGAGTAATGACAGGTTAGTAGATGGTAGGAGTAATGACAGGTTAGTAGCTGAGAGGAGTAATGACAGGTTAGTAGATGGGAGGAGTAATGACAGGTTAGTAGCTGAGAAGAGTAATGACAGGTTAGTAGATGGGAGGAGTAATGGCAGGTTAGTAGATGGGAGGAGTAATGACAGGTTAGTAGATGGGAGGAGTAATGACAGGTTAGTAGATGGGAGGAGTAATGACAGGTTAGTAGATGGGAGGAGTAATGACAGGTTAGTAGATGGGAGGAGTAATGACAGGTTAGTAGATGGGAGGAGTAATGACAGGTTAATAGATGGGAGGAGTAATGACAGGTATGTAGCTGAGAAGAGTAATGACAGGTTAGTAGATGGGAGGAGTAATGACAGGTTAGTAGATGAGAGGAGTAGTGACAGGTTAGTAGATGGGAGGAGTAATGACAGGTTAGTAGCTGAGAAAGGAGTAATGACAGGTTAGTAGCTGAGAAGAGAAATGACAGGTTAGTAGATGGGAGGAGTAATGACAGGTTAATAGCTGAGAGGAGTAATGACAGGTTAGTAGATGGGAGGAGTAATGACAGGTTAATAGCTGAGAGGACTAATGACAGGTTAGTAGCTGAGAAAGGAGTAATGACAGGTTAGTAGCTGAGAAGAGTAATGGCAGGTTAGTTTCTGAGAGGTGTAATGACAGGTTAGTAGATGGGAGGAGTAATGACAGGTTAGTAGATGGGAGGAGTAATGACAGGTTAGTAGGTGAGAAGAGTAATGTCAGGTTAGTAGATTGGAGGAGTAATGACAGGTTAGTAGCTGAGAAAGGAGTAATGACAGGTTAGTAGATGGGAGGAGTAATGACAGGTTAGTAGATGGGAGGAGTAATGACAGGTTAGTAGATGGGAGGAGTAATGACAGGTTAGTAGCTGAGAAGAGTAATGACAGGTAGGTAGCTGAGAAAGGAGTAATGACAGGTTAGTAGATGGGAGGAGTAATGACAGGTTAGTAGATGGGAGGAGTAATGACAGGTTAGTAGAGGGGAGGAGTAATGACAGGTTAGTAGATGGGAGGAGTAATGACAAGTTAATAGATGGGAGGAGTAATGACAGGTATGTAGCTGAGAAGAGTAATGACAGGTTAGTAGATGGGAGGAGTAATGACAGGTTAGTAGATGGGAGGAGTAATGACAGGTTAGTAGCTGGGAGGAGTAATTACAGGTTAGTAGATGGGAGGAGTAATGACAGGTTAGTAGCTGAGAAAGGAGTAATGACAGGTTAGTAGCTGAGAAGAGAAATGACAGGTTAGTATCTGAGAGGAGTAATGACAGGTTAATAGATGGGAGGAGTAATGACAGGTAGGTAGCTGAGAGGAGTAATGACAGGTTAGTAGATGGGAGGAGTAATGACAGGTTAGTAGATGGGAGGAGTAATGACATGTTAGTAGATGGGAGGAGTAATGACAGGTTAGTAGATGGGAGGAGTAATGACAGGTTAGTAGATGGGAGGAGTAATGACAGGTTAGTAGCTGAGAGAGGAGTAATGACAGGTTAGTAGCTGAGAAGAGTAATGACAGGTTAGTAGATGGTAGGAGTAATGACAGGTTAGTAGCTGAGAGGAGTAATGACAGGTTAGTAGATGGGAGGAGTAATGACAGGTTAGTAGCTGAGAAGAGTAATGACAGGTTAGTAGATGGGAGGAGTAATGGCAGGTTAGTAGATGGGAGGAGTAATGACAGGTTAGTAGATGGGAGGAGTAATGACAGGTTAGTAGATGGGAGGAGTAATGACAGGTTAGTAGATGGGAGGAGTAATGAGAGGTTAGTAGATGGGAGGAGTAATGACAGGTTAGTAGATGGGAGGAGTAATGACAGGTTAATAGATGGGAGGAGTAATGACAGGTATGTAGCTGAGAAGAGTAATGACAGGTTAGTAGATGGGAGGAGTAATGACAGGTTAGTAGATGGGAGGAGTAATGACAGGTAGGTAGCTGAGAAGAGTAATGACAGGTTAGTAGATGGGAGGAGTAATGACAGGTTAGTAGATGGGAGGAGTAATGACAGGTTAGTAGATGGGAGGAGTAATGATAGGTTAGTAGATGGGAGGAGTAATGACAGGTTAGTAGATGGGAGGAGTAATGACAGGTTAATAGCTGAGAGGAGTAATGACAGGTTAGTAGATGGGAGGAGTAATGACAGGTTAATAGCTGAGAGGACTAATGACAGGTTAGTAGCTGAGAAAGGAGTAATGACAGGTTAGTAGCTGAGAAGAGTAATGCCAGGTTAGTTTCTGAGAGGTGTAATGACAGGTTAGTAGATGGGAGGAGTAATGACAGGTTAGTAGATGGGAGGAGTAATGACAGGTTAGTAGGTGAGAAGAGTAATGTCAGGTTAGTAGATGGGAGGAGTAATGACAGGTTAGTAGCTGAGAAAGGAGTAATGACAGGTTAGTAGATGGGAGGAGTAATGACAGGTTAGTAGATGGGAGGAGTAATGACAGGTTAGTAGATGGGAGGAGTAATGACAGGTTAGTAGCTGAGAAGAGTAATGACAGGTAGGTAGCTGAGAAAGGAGTAATGACAGGTTAGTAGATGGGAGGAGTAATGACAGGTTAGTAGATGGGAGGAGTAATGACAGGTTAGTAGAGGGGAGGAGTAATGACAGGTTAGTAGATGGGAGGGGTAATGACAGGTTAATAGATGGGAGGAGTAATGACAGGTATGTAGCTGAGAAGAGTAATGACAGGTTAGTAGATGGGAGGAGTAATGACAGGTTAGTAGATGGGGGGAGTAATGACAGGTTAGTAGATGGGAGGAGTAATGACAGGTTAGTAGCTGGGAGGAGTAATTACAGGTTAGTAGATGGGAGGAGTAATGACAGGTTAGTAGCTGAGAAAGGAGTAATGACAGGTTAGTAGCTGAGAAGAGAAATGACAGGTTAGTATCTGAGAGGAGTAATGACAGGTTAATAGATGGGAGGAGTAATGACAGGTAGGTAGCTGAGAGGAGTAATGACAGGTTAGTAGATGGGAGGAGTAATGACAGGTTAGTAGATGGGAGGAGTAATGACATGTTAGTAGATGGGAGGAGTAATGACAGGTTAGTAGATGGGAGGAGTAATGACAGGTTAGTAGATGGGAGGAGTAATGACAGGTTAGTAGCTGAGAGAGGAGTAATGACAGGTTAGTAGCTGAGAAGAGTAATGACAGGTTAGTAGATGGTAGGAGTAATGACAGGTTAGTAGCTGAGAGGAGTAATGACAGGTTAGTAGATGGGAGGAGTAATGACAGGTTAGTAGCTGAGAAGAGTAATGACAGGTTAGTAGATGGGAGGAGTAATGGCAGGTTAGTAGATGGGAGGAGTAATGACAGGTTAGTAGATGGGAGGAGTAATGACAGGTTAGTAGATGGGAGGAGTAATGACAGGTTAGTAGATGGGAGGAGTAATGACAGGTTAGTAGATGGGAGGAGTAATGACAGGTTAGTAGATGGGAGGAGTAATGACAGGTTAATAGATGGGAGGAGTAATGACAGGTATGTAGCTGAGAAGAGTAATGACAGGTTAGTAGATGGGAGGAGTAATGACAGGTTAGTAGATGGGAGGAGTAATGACAGGTAGGTAGCTGAGAAGAGTAATGACAGGTTAGTAGATGGGAGGAGTAATGACAGGTTAGTAGATGGGAGGAGTAATGACAGGTTAGTAGATGGGAGGAGTAATGATAGGTTAGTAGATGGGAGGAGTAATGACAGGTTAGTAGATGGGAGGAGTAATGACAGGTTAATAGATGGGAGGAATAATGACAGGTAGGTAGCTGAGAAGAGTAATGACAGGTTAGTAGATGGGAGGAGTAATGACAGGTTAGTAGATGGGAGGAGTAATGACAGGTTAGTAGATGGGAGGAGTAATGACAGGTAGGTAGCTGAGAAGAGTGATGACAGGTTAGTAGATGGGAGGAGTAATGACAGGTTAGTAGATGAGAGGAGTAATGACAGGTTAGTAGATGGGAGGAGTAATGACAGGTTAGTAGCTGAGAAAGGAGTAATGACAGGTTAGTAGCTGAGAAGAGTAATGCCAGGTTAGTTTCTGAGAGGTGTAATGACAGGTTAGTAGATGGGAGGAGTAATGACAGGTTAGTAGATGGGAGGAGTAATGACAGGTTAGTAGGTGAGAAGAGTAATGTCAGGTTAGTAGATGGGAGGAGTAATGACAGGTTAGTAGCTGAGAAAGGAGTAATGACAGGTTAGTAGATGGGAGGAGTAATGACAGGTTAGTAGATGGGAGGAGTAATGACAGGTTAGTAGATGGGAGGAGTAATGACAGGTTAGTAGCTGAGAAGAGTAATGACAGGTAGGTAGCTGAGAAAGGAGTAATGACAGGTTAGTAGATGGGAGGAGTAATGACAGGTTAGTAGATGGGAGGAGTAATGACAGGTTAGTAGAGGGGAGGAGTAATGACAGGTTAGTAGATGGGAGGAGTAATGACAAGTTAATAGATGGGAGGAGTAATGACAGGTATGTAGCTGAGAAGAGTAATGACAGGTTAGTAGATGGGAGGAGTAATGACAGGTTAGTAGATGGGAGGAGTAATGACAGGTTAGTAGCTGGGAGGAGTAATTACAGGTTAGTAGATGGGAGGAGTAATGACAGGTTAGTAGCTGAGAAAGGAGTAATGACAGGTTAGTAGCTGAGAAGAGAAATGACAGGTTAGTATCTGAGAGGAGTAATGACAGGTTAATAGATGGGAGGAGTAATGACAGGTAGGTAGCTGAGAGGAGTAATGACAGGTTAGTAGATGGGAGGAGTAATGACAGGTTAGTAGATGGGAGGAGTAATGACATGTTAGTAGATGGGAGGAGTAATGACAGGTTAGTAGATGGGAGGAGTAATGACAGGTTAGTAGATGGGAGGAGTAATGACAGGTTAGTAGCTGAGAGAGGAGTAATGACAGGTTAGTAGCTGAGAAGAGTAATGACAGGTTAGTAGATGTTAGGAGTAATGACAGGTTAGTAGCTGAGAGGAGTAATGACAGGTTAGTAGATGGGAGGAGTAATGACAGGTTAGTAGCTGAGAAGAGTAATGACAGGTTAGTAGATGGGAGGAGTAATGGCAGGTTAGTAGATGGGAGGAGTAATGACAGGTTAGTAGATGGGAGGAGTAATGACAGGTTAGTAGATGGGAGGAGTAATGACAGGTTAGTAGATGGGAGGAGTAATGACAGGTTAGTAGATGGGAGGAGTAATGACAGGTTAGTAGATGGGAGGAGTAATGACAGGTTAATAGATGGGAGGAGTAATGACAGGTATGTAGCTGAGAAGAGTAATGACAGGTTAGTAGATGGGAGGAGTAATGACAGGTTAGTAGATGGGAGGAGTAATGACAGGTAGGTAGCTGAGAAGAGTAATGACAGGTTAGTAGATGGGAGGAGTAATGACAGGTTAGTAGATGGGAGGAGTAATGACAGGTTAGTAGATGGGAGGAGTAATGATAGGTTAGTAGATGGGAGGAGTAATGACAGGTTAGTAGATGGGAGGAGTAATGACAGGTTAATAGATGGGAGGAATAATGACAGGTAGGTAGCTGAGAAGAGTAATGACAGGTTAGTAGATGGGACGAGTAATGACAGGTTAGTAGATGGGAGGAGTAATGACAGGTTAGTAGATGGGAGGAGTAATGACAGGTAGGTAGCTGAGAAGAGTAATGACAGGTTAGTAGATGGGAGGAGTAATGACAGGTTAGTAGATGAGAGGAGTAATGACAGGTTAGTAGATGGGAGGAGTAATGACAGGTTAGTAGCTGAGAAAGGAGTAATGACAGGTTAGTAGCTGAGAAGAGAAATGACAGGTTAGTAGATGGGAGGAGTAATGATGAGTTAGTAGCTGAGAAAGGAGTAATGACAGGTTAGTAGCTGAGAAGAGAAATGACAGGTTAGTAGATGGGAGGAGTAATGACAGGTTAGTAGCTGAGAAAGGAGTAATGACAGGTTAATAGCTGAGAGGAGTAATGACAGGTTAGTAGATGGGAGGAGTAATGACAGGTTAGTAGCTGAGAAAGGAGTAATGACAGGTTAGTAGCTGAGAAGAGAAATGACAGGTTAGTAGATGGGAGGAGTAATGACAGGTTAATAGCTGAGAGGAGTAATGACAGGTTAGTAGATGGGAGGAGTAATGACAGGTTAATAGCTGAGAGGACTAATGACAGGTTAGTAGCTGAGAAAGGAGTAATGACAGGTTAGTAGCTGAGAAGAGTAATGCCAGGTTAGTTTCTGAGAGGTGTAATGACAGGTTAGTAGATGGGAGGAGTAATGACAGGTTAGTAGATGGGAGGAGTAATGACAGGTTAGTAGGTGAGAAGTGTAATGTCAGGTTAGTAGATGGGAGGAGTAATGACAGGTTAGTAGCTGAGAAAGGAGTAATGACAGGTTAGTAGATGGGAGGAGTAATGACAGGTTAGTAGATGGGAGGAGTAATGACAGGTTAGTAGATGGGAGGAGTAATGACAGGTTAGTAGCTGAGAAGAGTAATGACAGGTAGGTCGCTGAGAAAGGAGTAATGACAGGTTAGTAGATGGGAGGAGTAATGACAGGTTAGTTTCTGAGAGGTGTAATGACAGGTTAGTAGATGGGAGGAGTAATGACAGGTTAGTAGATGGGAGGAGTAATGACAGGTTAGTAGGTGAGAAGTGTAATGTCAGGTTAGTAGATGGGAGGAGTAATGACAGGTTAGTAGCTGAGAAAGGAGTAATGACAGGTTAGTAGATGGGAGGAGTAATGACAGGTTAGTAGATGGGAGGAGTAATGACAGGTTAGTAGATGGGAGGAGTAATGACAGGTTAGTAGCTGAGAAGAGTAATGACAGGTAGGTAGGTCGCTGAGAAAGGAGTAATGACAGGTTAGTAGATGGGAGGAGTAATGACAGGTTAGTAGATGGGAGGAGTAATGACAGGTTAGTAGATGGGAGGAGTAATGACAGGTTAGTAGATGGGAGGAGTAATGACAGGTTAGTAGCTGAGAAGAGTAATGACAGGTTAGTAGATGGGAGGAGTAATGACAGGTTAGTAGCTGAGAAGAGTAATGACAGGTTAGTAGATGGGAGGAGTAATGACAGGTTAGTAGCTGAGAAGAGTAATGACAGGTTAGTAGCTGAGAAGAGTAATGACAGGTTAGTAGATGGGAGGAGTAATGACAGGTTAGTAGCTGAGAGGAGTAATGACAGGTTAGTAGCCTACACCAACAGAAATAAGACAAGCTTTATGCCCCTCTTGCACTCTCTCCCTCTTTCTTTCTCTGTCTCCCTCTCCCACTCTGTGTGTTTGTGTGTGTGTGTGTGTGTGTGTGTGTGCTTTGTTACTGAGAAGTCCTGTTGACTTGCTCTCTGTGTTCAGTCCTCCACAGTTGGTGACTCCTCCACAGGCTGTTGCTTCCCCTCCCTACAGTGAAGGCAGCAGCAGTACAGACTGTTTTACCATACAGGTACTAAACAAACACACGTAACATTCACATCACATATTTTACTGTAGCAGTAGTAAGCCTTTGCTATTAGATAGCTTTAACACCACACAAGTCAGTGTTTTCATGGTGGAAAATGTACTTATTAAATGAAAATTAACTTTCCCTTTCTTCTCCCGTCTCAGTCCGAAGAAGAAGGGGAGAGGGGGCTGACTTCTGAGTGGGTATGGGACTGGTCCAGTCGGCCTGAGAACCTTCCACCAAAGTAAGAACCTACGCATATAATTGGAATGACTCCAAATTGATTTTCACTGTAATTCATCCTAATTCCATTGACCTTCCTTGACCAGTTGCAATGTGAACACATTAACTAACATACACACAGTAATTGGCTGCTTAGAACAAGCACTGAATCACGGGGGGACTGTGGATGTGCTAGAGGGAATGTAGTTATTATTTTAATACATAATGAATAAAACTGTGTACAATAGCATTGAAACCTGACAGACGATATCTCTCCATTACATCTGAACATGACATATGATAGTCATTTACAGCCATGAAGGTATGTTTCTCTTCATGGTATGAGACTACAGAATTTCTCCTGAGAAATCTCCTTTTATTTTGAAGAACAAGACAAAACAATATGTTTAATTTATGTCTTCCCCCTCTCTCCTTCTCTTCCTCCTTTCTTTCTATCTATGTTCCCATTTCTCCTGATCTCTCTAAATCTCTTTCTATCTTCATCTCCCCTGTTTCCCTTCCCCCCATCTCTCTCGCTCCCCCAGGGAGTTTGTGTTCCAGCACCCGAAGCAGCAGTCAGGCTCCCTGAGTGTAAGGAAGAGTGAGGTGATGAAGAGAGGACTGTTCTCCTCCGACGTCCTCATGGTCCTCATCCCCTCACTGCTGGTCTCACACCTTCTCACACTGGGAGTGGGGTAAGGCACACACACACACACACGCACACACACACACACACACACACACACACACACACACACACACACACACACACACACACACACACACACACACACACACACACACACACACACACACACACACACACACACACACACACAACCGTTCAAAAGTTTGGGGTCACTTAGAAATGTCTTTGTTTTTGAAAGAAAAGCAAATTTTTTGTCCATTAAAATAACGTCAAATTGATCAGAAATACAATGTAGACAATGTTAATGTTGTAAATGACTATTGTAGCTGGAAACGGCTGATTTTTTATGGAATATCTACATAGGCGTACAGAGGCCCATTATCAGCTACCGTCACTCCTGTGTTCCAATGGCACATTGTGTTGGCTAATCCAAGTTTATCATTTTAAAAGGCTTAATGATAATTATAAAACCCTTTTGCAATTATGTTAGCACAGCTAAAAATGTTCTTCTAATTAAAGAAGCAATAAAACTGGCCTTCTTTATTAGACTAGTTGAGTATCTGAAGCATCAGCATTTGTGGGTTCGATTACAGGCTCAAAATGGCCAGAAACAAATAACTTTCTTCTGAAACTCATCAGCCTATTCATGTTCTGAGAAATGAAGACTATTCCATGCGAGAAATTACCAAGAAACTGAAGATCTCGTATAACGCTCTGTACTACTCCCTTCACAGAACAGCGCAAACTGGCTCTAACCAGAATAGAAAGAGAAGGGGGAGGCCCCGGTGCATTTCTAAGTAACCCCAAACTTTTGAATGGTAGTGTACATATATTACAGAGAAGTACAATGAAGTAGCCTACTATTTGGCCACCACCACCTGACTGTTTCCTAATGGCAGCAATCTGTTTTTATACAACAACCAGGTAAATGTGGTAAAAAAAATTGCAGATTAAAGATATAAGTATAAGTATTGTGTTATCAATATTAGCAATATATTTCTCTCTCCCTTTCTCAGGATATACATAGGGAAGCGATTGGCTGCCTCCACAACTAGCACTCTGTGACATATGCTTCAGGGTAGCACTCCCATTTGTTGACGGCAGACCAATAGGAATGGCAGCCCTTGCCACAACACACCTGTTGCCCCCCTCTCTCTCTGTCATGGGGCAACATAGGACCAGGCCTTTCTTTACCACTGTCTCTCTGTCTGTCTCAATATGTCTGTCTGTCTGTCTGTCTGTCCACCACCCACCAGCACTTTATGTGTCTGTCCATCAGTCAGTCACCCAGCATCTCTGAATCTGTGATTGTCCCAGGGCCAGAGAGTGAGTGAGTGAGTGAGTGAGTGAGTGAGAGTGTGTGTGTGTGTGTGTGTGTGTGTGTGTGTGTGTGTGTGTGTGTGTGTGTGTGTGTGTGTGTGTGTGTGTGTGTGTGTGTGTGTGTGTGTGTGTGTGTAAAGGCTGTCGTTCTCCTCTTCCTCGGATGAGGAGAGGAGAGAAGGATCATCAGACCAAAATGCAGCATTAGGGAAATAAGCCATCTTTTTATTTGTAACGACGATGGCAACACGAAAAACAAAACACTTTCAAAAATACAAAACAAGAAAACGACGTAGACGAAACCTGAAACATAAACTTACATAACTAAACGTAAAACTTACGGACAGGAAACAGACTACATCAAAATAAACGAACGAACAACCGAACAGTCCCGTATGGTGCAAAACATAACACAGATACGGAAGACAATCACCCACCAACAAACAGTGAGAACACCCTACCTAAATATGACTCTTAATTAGAGGAGAACGCAAAACACCTGCCTCTAATTAAGAGCCATACCAGGCAACCAAAACCAACATAGAAACAGATAACATAGACTGCCCACCCAAAACACATGCCCTGACCTAAACACATACAAAAACAACATAAAACAGGTCAGGACCGTTACAGTGTGTGTGTGTGTGTGTGTGTGTGTGTGTGTGTGTGTGTGTGTGTGTGTGTGTGTGTGTGTGTGTGTGTGTGTGTCAGTCAGGGCCGGAGAGAGACTGCTATACAGACATTGTGTCAATAACTCAGACTGAGATCACTATTACTTTACCAGCAGAGTAACACTGATCTCAGTCAACTAACAGAGAGAAACGAGTGATGAGATGGAGAGAGAAAAAGGACAGAGAAAGGACAGAGAAAAAAGAGTAACTCCTCACTAAATCCCCATGGAAGGTGTGAGCAAGGCATTGAAGATATAGGGTATATAGTCCAATGCTTGCCCAAATTTAAACCAAAATCGAATTCTGGTGAAAGAAAGTCCCCAACAGTATATCTTTATATGACTCTGGTCACCAATAATATGTGTCAGAAATAACAGATCTGTGATAAGCCCGGGTGGTTTGTATAACGTTGAGGAATGGTTTGTATAACGTTCTAAGTGGTTTATGACAACACAAGTGGCGCTGGTTGTTTTCGTTGTCCTATATAACCATCTAACTGTTTAAACTCTGAACTGTTTGAAGGACCATAAGCCCATTAAACTTCATTCCTCATACAGCTCCTCATGCCTGTGGTCCAGTTGTCTCTCTTACTAGATCTTTCCTTTTTTATACACTTTTATTGTGTTTGGTTACGCAATCATTTTATCCTAATAATGATACAAGTGCTAGAGAGCTGTGACATAATAACGTATACAGTACCAGTCAAAAGTTTAGACACACCTACTAATTTAAGGGTTTTTCTTATTTAAAACAAAAAATATTTTCTACATTGTAGAATAAAAGTGAAGACATCAAAACTATGATATTACACATATGGAATCATGTAGTGACCAAAAAAGTGTTAAACAAATCAAAATACATTTTATATTTAAGATTCTTCAAAGTAGCCACCCTTGGCCTTGATGACAGATTTGCACACTCTTGGCATTCTCTCAACCAGTTTAATGAGTTAGTCACCTGGAATGAATTTAAATTAACAGGTGTACCTTGTTATAAGTTAATTTGTGGAATGTCTTCCCTTAATGCGTTTGAGACCATCAGTTCTGTTGTGACAAGGTAGGGTATACAGAAGATAGCCCTATTTGGTAAAAGACCAAGTCCATATTATGGCAAGAACAGCTCAAATAATCAAAGAGAAACGACAGTCCATCATTACTTTAAGACATGAAGGTCGGAAAATGTAAAAAAAAATGGAAAATGTAAAGAACTTTGAAAGTTTCTTCAAGTGGAGTCGCAAAAACCATCAAGCACTATGATTAAACTGGCTCTCATGAGGACCACCACAGGAAAGGAAGTCTCAGAGTTACCTCTGCTGTAGAGGATAAGTTTATTAGAGTTATCAGCCTCAGAAATTGCAGTCCAAATAAATGCTTCACAGAGTTCAAGTAACAGACACATCTCAACTGTTCAGAGGAGACTGAATCTGGCCTTCATGGTTGATTTGCTGCAAAGAAACTACTACTAAAGGACAACAATAAGAAGAATAGACTTGCTTGGGCCAAGAAACACGAGCAATGGACATTAAACCGGTGGAAATCTGTCCTTTGGTCTGATGAGTCCAAATTTGAGATTTTTGGTTCCAACTGTCGTGTCTTTGTGAGACGATGAGTAGGTGAACGGGATGATCACAGCATGTGTGGTTCCCACCATCAAGCATGGAGGAGGAGGTGTGATGGTGTGGGGGTGCTTTGCTGGTGACACTGTCTGTGATTTATTTAGAATTCAAGGCACACTTAACCAGCATGGCTACCACAGCATTCTGCAGCAATATGCCATCCCATCTGGTTTGCGCTTAGTGGGACTATCAATTGTTTTTCCACATTACAATGACCCAAAACACACCTCCACACTGTGTAAGGGCTATTTGACCAAGAAGGAGAGTGATGGAGTGCTGCATCAGATTACCTGGCCTCCACAATCACCCAACCTCAACCCAATTGAGATGGTTTGGGATGAGTTGGACCACAGAGTGAAGGAAAAGCAGTCAACAGGTGCTCAGCATATGTGGGAACTCCTTCAAGAATGTTGGAAAAGCACACCAGGTGAAGCTGGTTGAGAGAATGCCAAGAGTGTGCAAAGCTGTCATCAAGGCAAAGGGTGTTTTCTTTGAAGAATCTAAAATCAAATTATGATTTGTTTAACACTTTTTTAGTTACTACATGATTGCATATGTGTTATTTCATAGTTTTGATGTCTTCACTATTATTCTACAATGTAGAAAATAGTACAAAATGAAGAAAAAACTTTGAATGAGTAGGTTATCTTGACTGGGACTGTATATCAAAACTCAGACATTTGTATAAGTTAGCCCTGATCCTCATTCAATTATCTGTCAGATTTGTTTGTGTCAAGCCATTGTGTCACCGCAATATATTCTCATTTAGTCATACATCAGTGGAGGAACAGGCTACTTCAGTAATGTGAGTGTTGGGAAGTCATTTTCTGTACCGTAAACTGCAACATCTGTTGGCCATTTTACAGCTTTTCCATGGGAGGTGAATCGTTGCGCATCAAAGTGTTTATATGGTAAAAAGTTCACCTTGCTACTTCTGGATTTCCTGTGCGTGTTGAGACTATCCAGAACACACTCAGCTACACACTCAGCTACACACACTCTGAAGGTTTTACAGGAATGCAGTGACATCATCAACACCATAATGTATCCGTGTGTATTTCCCCCCCCCCCACCCCCCCAATTCAGACCTTAAACCTTTTATTGTCTCAGTCCCCCGGACATCCCTTCAGACCTTAAACCTTTTATTGTCTCAGTCCCCCGGACATCCCTTCAGACCTTTTATTGTCTCAGTCCCCCGGACATCCCTTCAGACCTTTTATTGTCTCAGTCCCCCGGACATCCCTTGAGACCTTAAACCTTTTATTGTCTCAGTCCCCTGGACATCCCTTGAGACCTTAAACCTTTTATTGTCTCAGTCCCCCGGACATCCCTTCAGACCTTAAACCTTTTATTGTCTCAGTCCCCCGGACATCCCTTCAGACCTTAAACCTTTTATTGTCTCAGTCCCCCGGACATCCCTTCAGACCTTAAACCTTTTATTGTCTCAGTCCCCCGGACATCCCTTCAGACCTTAAACCTTTTATTGTCTCAGTCCCCCGGACATCCCTTCAGACCTTAAACCTTTTATTGTCTCAGTCCCCCGGACATCCCTTCAGACCTTAAACCTTTTATTGCCTCAGTCCCCCGGACATCCCTTCAGACCTTAAACCTTTTATTGCCTCAGTCCCCCGGACATCCCTTCAGACCTTAAACCTTTTATTGTCTCAATCCCCCGGACATCCCTTCAGACCTTAAACCTTTTATTGTCTCAGTCCCCCGGACATCCCTTCAGACCTTAAACCTTTTATTGTCTCAGTCCCCCGGACATCCCTTCAGACCTTAAACCTTTTATTGTCTCAGTCCCCCGGACATCCCTTCAGACCTTAAACCTTTTATTGTCTCAGTCCCTCGGACATCCCTTCAGACCTTAAACCTTTTATTGTCTCAGTCCCCCGGACATCCCTTCAGACCTTAAACCTTTTATTGTCTCAGTCCCCCGGACATCCCTTCAGACCTTAAACCTTTTATTGTCTCAGTCCCCCGGACATCCCTTCAGACCTTAAACCTTTTATTGTCTCAGTCCCTCGGACATCCCTTCAGACCTTAAACCTTTTATTGTCTCAGTCCCCCGGACATCCCTTCAGACCTTAAACCTTTTATTGTCTCAGTCCCCCGGACATCCCTTCAGACCTTAAACCTTTTATTGCCTCAGTCCCCCGGACATCCCTTCAGACCTTAAACCTTTTATTGCCTCAGTCCCCCGGACATCCCTTCAGACCTTAAACCTTTTATTGCCTCAGTCCCCCGGACATCCCTTCAGACCTTAAACCTTTTATTGTCTCAGTCCCCCGGACATCCCTTCAGACCTTAACTCTTTTACGTGTGCTGTCATGAAATCAGTCAAGACTTTTACACTTGCAGCTTTCCCATGAACCGAACACCGACCATGTGTAACGCATGCCCCCTTACCCCATTTAACATCTCATATAAAATAACGGGGTTTGGCTGGGTCGGGCCGGGGGAGTGGAGTGCTATTTTACTGCCTGAGGTAAATTGCTCCCATTTGCTCTGAGCCCTGGCCCAACAAAATGGGTTTTTCATCCATCAGCAGGGTGTTTGATGTGAAGGCTCCTGCTGGGGTCACACTGCTAGCTGACAGTGCAACTGCTATTGTACATACTGCTGTTGGAAGAGCACAAAAACACCTGGTTTCCATTCTCAAACAGACACATGCAGACACACATGGCCACATGGTTAAACACATATGGTTACACACACAAACACACGGCATGCCTTGTGTTCTGTACTGCTTTTACACAACATTTTACACATGCATTAAAGAACAAGCGCTAGGTTGATTGTAATTGGTCAAATTCATCTATAATGTTATAGAAACACAAGTGGATTTGAAGGGGAGGTCTATGCAGATTTTTATGTTTACATTCATGTCATTTAGCAGATGCTCTTATCCAGTGACTTACAGGAGCAATTGGGGTTAAGTGCCTTGCTCAAGTGCACATCAACATATTTTTCACCTAATCGGCTTGGTGATTCGAACCAGGGATCTGTCGTTAAGTAGCCCAATGCTCTTAACCCCTAGGCTACCTGCCATCTTCTACAGTGATCCACCCTGCACCCCTCTCACCCAAAACCAGTTCACACAGCAAGAATCTGGCTCCCACAGGTGGTACAGAGACCCCCCCCCCCCTCCCTCCCTGGAAGAAATCCATTCATTTCCTGAACCTCCACTTCAGAAAGAGTGGGAAGTATGTCTCTCTGTAAAAGGCATTATCTTTCAGCCTCTCTTTCCCGCCAAACAGGAAATAGAGACTCCAGTTTCATACGGCCTGGGCCGAACGAAGGAATGCATTTAAATTGGCATGTCATATCCATGACTTAACATTCAAACAAGGCGACCAGATTACACCAAGCTCCGCTCAAGGAATTGCATTTCCCCACGTGTTCATTCAAAGGGTTGGAACCCAAATTATTTTCCAATCGTTTCGTTCTGTACAGAACCACCATTTTTTGGGTTTCGTTCCACTGCTCCGACCAGAAAAAAAAAAAATAATTAAAAAATAAAGTTCTGAAATGGTTAGAACCCCAAAAAGTACAGGTTTACATTGTTCCTTTTTAACCTGTGAAATTAACAGTCATTTACATTTAGCTCATGAAATGACTTCACCAATCAGTGCGGATAGAGCAGGAAAGCTAGTTGTTTACATGCGTGATGGACAGAGAAGTGTAGCCTATGGCGCAAGATGCGACTGAAATTTTGCAGGTGGGGAGAGATCAAGAGAGGGTTCAGGAGGAGGCTTGAAGCGCAGGGCATCTTGTTATGACATGCATTATGTGAATTAGATCCACATAATTATACCTAGGAAGAGTGGCTTCTATGGAGAAACTTTGAATGTCCTTTGAGCTAGCTAGCTAACGTGCTTGTGTGTGCAAAGCAGCACCAGAATTAAAAACAGGTCTTTGCTTTTTTTAGTTAATAAATCCAATGTCAAACGTGATAACTAGGCCTAGTCCTTAGCTAGCATTGAAAAATGTTATCCATTCTTCTCTAATTCAAAATGTCTCTCCCTATCTTCTGAATCAAGCTTGTAACGTCAGTACAGTAGCCTATGCTTCAGAGGGGGAGGGGCAGGTAGCCTAAACACACACAAGTAAAGATTTTCAGCTTACAGGCAGACACTGGAAAAAGTTTGTGAGTGACAGAGTGAGGGCTTTGCAAAGGTGCTTTGTTGTGGAACTACAAAAAAATGCCTGGAACTTAACATAACGCTATTAAGCGGTTCCCATGCTTTAAAATAACAGTTTTTATCCGGGAACAGTTTGAATCACTTTTGTTCCAGGTTCCATTTTTCGTCCCTTGAAAAAGTACGGTTTTGTTCCCTGAACCGGTTCCAACCCCTGGTTCCTTCACTTTTCCTCTCTGTGATCCATTTATTGTAATGAACAATTTACCTTATCATAAGAAACAACATGCCTCATTATTTATTATAAGGAACAATATACCTCATCATTTATCATAAGGAACAATATACCTCATCATTTATCATAAGGAACAATATACCTCATCATTTATCATAAGGAACAATATACCTCATCATTTATCATAAGGAACAATATACCTCATCATTTATTATAAGGAACATTGGAAAAACGGGTAGTATGAACCTTGAATTTTGATTAGCTAAAAGCCGTTGTCAGCCTGTGTAAAAGATGCGAAGTCAGGTGCAGGAGAGTAGCGTGATGTAAACAGGCGCACTTTATTAAAGTTCCAAAACGAGAGCACAATATAAATCAAATGCGCTCAAAAAACACGTAACATAACAAAAGAAAAGCTCATAAAAAGACACCACAGCAACATGAAACAATTACACACAAAACATGATGGGAAACAGAGGTTTAAATACAAGTAGCTTAATTGGGGAAATGAAAACCAGGTGTGTATGGAAACAAGACAAGACAAATGGATATATGAAAAATGGAGCGGCGATGGCTAGAAAGCCGGTGACGTCGATCGCCGAACGCCGCCCGAACAAGGAGAGGAGCAGACTTCGGCGGAAGTCATGACAGTACCCCCCCCCCCCCTTGACACCGGCCTCGAGGAAGAGGCGCAGGGCGATCCGGCCGGCGACGTTGAAACTCCCGCAGCAGTTCAGGATCCAAAACATCTGCAACCGGAACCCAGCACCTCTCCTCCGGCCCGTAGCCCTCCCACTCCACAAGGTACTGAAGGCCCCCCACCCGACGCCTCGAATTCAGGATGGAACGAACGATGTATTCCGGGGCCCCCTCGATGTCCAAAGGGGGCGGAGGGACCTCCCGCATCTCAGATTCCTGGAGCGGACCAGCCACCACGGGCCTGAGGAGAGACACATGGAATGAGGGGTTAATACGATAATCAGAGGGAAGCTGTAATCTATAACATACCTCGTTCACCCTTCTCAGGACTTTAAATGGCCCCACAAACCGCGGACCCAGCTTCCGCCACGGTGCCAGAACCGGCTGGTACCCCAATACGCACTGAAAAGGGGAGCGGTTAGTGGAGGAGTGGCGAAGCGAGTTCTGTGCCATCTCGGCCCAGGGCACAAATGCTGCCCACTCCCCCGGCCGGTCCTGGCAATAGGACCGCAGATACCTGCTCACATCCTGGTTGACTCTCTACATGCCCGTAACTCTCGGGGTGAAAACCTGAGGAAAGGCTAATCGAGACCCCCAGACGTTCCATGAACGCCTTCCAAACTCTCGACGTGAACTGGGGACCCCGATTCGACACTATATCCTCAGGCACCCCGTACTGCCGGAAGACGTGTGTAAACAGGGCCTCCGCAGTCTGTAGGGCCGTAGGGAGACCAGGCAGAGGGAGGAGACGACAGGACTTAGAAAAACGATCCACAACGACCAGGATCGTGGTATTTCCCTGTGAGGGAGGAAGATCCGTTATGAAATACATTGACATAGGGATGTAACTTACCTCTGTGCAGGTGTCTCGGAGCCTTACACTGGGCACACACAGAGCAGGAGGAGACATAAACCCTCACGTCCTTAGCCAAAGTGGGCCACCAGTACTTCCCAGTCAGACAGCGCACCGTCCGACCGATCCCCGGATGACCAGAGGAGGGAGACGTGTGGGCCCAAGAGATCAACTGGTCACGGACAGCAGACGGAACGTACACACGCCCAAAGGGACACTGGAGGGGAGCGGGTTCTGTACGCAACGCCTGCTCAATGTCCGCATCCAGATCCCACACGACCGGCGCTACCAGGCAGGAGGCCGGGAGTATGGGAGTCTGATCCATGGGCCGCTCCTCTGTGTCATACAGCCGGGACAGTGCGTCTGCCGCCTTATTCTGGGAACCTGGTCTGTAGGATAGGGTAAACACAAAACGGGTAAAGAACATGGCCCACCTTGCCTGACGAGGATTCAGTCTCCTCGCTGCCCGGATGTACTCCAGGTTGCGGTGGTCAGTCCAGATGAGGAAAGGGTGTTTAGCCCCCTCAAGCCAATGTCTCCACGCTTTCAACGCTTTAACCACAGCCAACAACTCCCGGTCCCCCACATCATAGTTACGCTCCGCTGGGCTGAGCTTCTTCGAGAAGAAAGCACAGGGGCGGAGTTTCTGTGGCGTGCCCGAGCGCTGTGAGAGCACGGCTCCTATCCCAGGCTCGGACGCATCCACCTCCACTATGAATGCCAAAGAGGGATCCGGATGGGCCAGCACTGGAGCCGAAGTAAACAGAGCTCTTAGTGGCCCAAAAGCCCTGTCCGCCTCAGCCGACCACTGCAACCTTACGGGACCCCCCTTCAGCAGTGAGGTAATGGGCGCAGAAACCTGGCCAAAACCCCAGATAAATCTCTGGTTGTAATTGGTGGGAGTCGGCCAATTACGCACGGCTGCAATGCGGTCACTTTGCATCTCCACCCCTGATGTGGAAATGCGATACCCTAGGAAGGAGACGGCCTGCTGAAAGAGCAAGCATTTCTCAGCCTTAACCTACAGGTCATGCTCCATCAGTCGTCCAAGTACCTTGCGCACCAAGGACACATGCTCGGCGCGTGTAGCGGAGTAAATCAGAATGTCATCGATATACACCACTACACCCTGCCCGTGCAAGTCCCTGAAAATCTCTTCTACAAAGGATTGGAAAACTGATGGAGCATTCATCAACCCGTACGGCATGACGAGGTACTCATAATGCCCTGTGGTGGTACTAAACGCTTTCTTCCACTCGTCTCCCTCCCGGATACGCACCAGGTTATACGCACTCCTGAGATCCAGTTTCGTGAAGAAGTGCGCCCCATCCATTGACTCAATCGCTGTGGCGATAAGAGGTAGCTGTAACGGTTTCTCTCCTCCTCTTCGTCTGAAGAGGAGGAGTAGGGATCGGACCAAAACGCATTGTTGTATGAAGACATAATGAAGATTTATTAAAGCAAAGACGAACACGAAAAAACACTTGAAAGATTACAAAACAACAAAACGACGTAGACAGACCTGAACATGAGAACTTACAAATTAACACGAAGAACGCGCGAACTGGAACAGACTAACCAAACGAACGAAAACGAAACAGTCCCGTGTGGTGCGACAGACACAGACCCAGGAACAATCACCCACAAACAAACAGTGAGAACAGCCTACCTTAATATGGTTCTCAATCAGAGGAAACGTCAAACACCTGCCCCTAATTGAGAACCATATCAGGCAACACATTTAACCCCACATAGAAACACATAACATAGACTACCCACCCAGCTCACGTCCTGACCAACTAACTAACAAGGAAAACAGGTCAGGAACGTGACAGTAGCGGGTAACTGTACTTCACTGTGATTTGATTGAGACCTCTAGTCAATGCACGGGCGTAAACCTCCATCCTTCTTCATCACAAAAAAGACCCTCGAGGAGACGGGTGAAGTAGAGGGCCGAATGTACCCCTGACGCAGGGATTCAGAGACATATGTATCCATAGCCACCGTCTCCGCTTGGGACAGAGGATACACGTGACTCCTGGGAAGCGCAGCGTCTGCCAGGAGATTTATCGCACAATCCCCCCGTCGATAATTTAGTCGTCTGCTTTTTACAGAAGGCGAGAGCCAAATCGGCATATTCTGGGGGGATGTGCACGGTGGAGACCTGGTCTGGACTTTCCACCGTGGTAGCACCAACAGAAACCCCTACACACCTCCCTGAGCACTCTCGCAACCACCCCGTGAGAGCCCTCTGTTGCCAGGAAATAGTGAGGTTATGCAGAGCCAACCAAGGAAGGCCTAGTACCACAGGAAACGCAGGAGAGTCAATGAGAAAGAGACTGATTATCTCCTCATTACTCCCCTGCATAACCATGGCCAAGGAGATGGTGGCCTCCTTGATTAGCCCGGACCCTAATGGTCGACTATCTAGAGCGTGTACCAGGAGGGGTCTAACTATGGGAAAAATAGGGATCCTAACCTAATGGCTAATGCTCTGTCGATAAAATTCCCCGCTGCGTCTGAATCGACGAGCACCTTATGCTGGAAATGTGGGGAAAACTCAAGGAAACAAACAGGCACAAACAGTTGATCAACAGAGGACTCTGGATGAGTGTGGTGCAAACTCACCTGGGGTGACGCCAGAGTGCCCTGCCTGTTGCCTCGACTCCGAGAGGAACCAACACGGCATCGACCGGCAGTGTGTCCTCTGCGGCCACAGATGGCGCACGTGATGGCTCCTCCTCCAGTCTCCCTATGACAGCCCCTCCTAACTCCATGTGCACCGGAGCGGGGGTGCTGGACGATGGAACCAACAGAGCCCCCTCTGGATGTCCGTGGGTGACCAGCAGGTTATCCAACCGGATGGACAAATTAACCAGTTGGTCGAAGGAAATGGTGGCATCCCTGCAGGCCAGCTCACGTCGGACGTCCTCTCGTAGGCTGCATCGATAATGGTCAATGAGGGCCCTGTCGTTCCAGCCTGCTCCGGCGGCCAAGGTCCGGAATTCCAGGGCGAAGTCCTGGGCACTCTTCGTCCCCTGTCTCAAATGGAAGAGCCTCTCCCCCGCCGCTCTGCCCTCGGGTGGATGGTCGAAGACGGCCCTGAAGTGACGGGTGAACTCCTCGAAGTAGTCTGGAGCCGTGTCACCTTCTCTCCACACGGCGTTTGCCCACTCCAGCGCTCTTCCTGTGAGACAAGAGACGAGTTGTAACAGGAATCCCTGGCACTGTGCTGCTGTCCCATCATACTCCCTGGGAAGGGAGAGTGAAAACCCGGTGTGTATGGAAACAAGACAAGACAAATGGATATATGAAAAATGGAGCGGCGATGGCTAGAAAGCCGGTGACATCGATCGCCGCCCGAACAAGGAGAGTCGTGACAGCCGTGATATATCAAACCGTATACAATGGGTCAGACAAAACATTACTTTTACTGTTCTAATTACGTTGGTAACCAGTTTATAATAGCAATAGGGCACCTCAGGGATTTGTGGTATATAGCCAATATACCATGGCTAAAGGTTGTATCCAGGCACTCCACGTTGCGTCCTGCCTAAGAACAGCCCTTAGCTTTGGGATTTTGGCCATATACCACACCTCCTCGGGCCTTATAGCTTAAATATACCTCATAATTTATCATAAGGAACAATATACCTCATCATTTATCATAAATAACAATATACATAATAATTTATCATAAGGAACGATATACTTCATAGCACCATCACACTCATACTACACAAGCGGCCAAAGCACAATAACACACTGTCTGATATGCAACCGACCTCACTCCCACGCACGGCTTCACAAACTATCAACTTCACATTGGGGGAGAAAGTACTTCTGGGAATCCTAGATTCTAGTAAAATCCTTGAATTCAAATGATTTAACTTTGTGAACTCTATGGAAACAACATCATGTCCCACGCGTCCACCCTAATTCCACCCCAACACACAATATAATCCCTACTACACACACTATAAAAAACACTGTCCTGAATCCTGAACGATATGTCAACTGAATATGGTCTACCCAGAGAGACAACCAACACCTCAGTGATACCAGCCTTCAGCACACTGGTGGGTGTCAAGACAACACACCATTATGACTCTCTAACTCACATCAACACCAATATTCCCCCACACGTTTGACTAAGTTTCTTTTGATCACAGCAGAGACTGTTCCCCGTTAACACACCAAGGTGAACATAAGGATGAAAGAGATTCCTTTGTGTTGCTACTGGGTTGTTCTGGTGTGTGGTTTTCCCCCCGACATGCAACCAAACACGTAAAGACAGCTTTGCCAGATTGTGGACCGATTAACCAGTGTCAAAATGGTGTGTGTGTGTGTGTGTGTGTATCAGAGCCAGATTGTGAAACCAACGTCATAATAGTTTCCATATGGCGTCTACTCTCTCCTCCTATTTCCACTCTCTTCCCAGCAGTAGTCAGTCATATGCCCTGTGGACTGACAAGGACTACAGTGTACTACTGTGCCATTTCCCATTTGAATTCATTGGTGGACTAGACTCATCCAGCCCAGACATGCTTGGCTCAATGAGACATTATTCATCATAGGCTTAGAATGAATGATGGGATGGAGACACACACAAACGCACGCACACACACAAACACACATACACTGTAAGACAATGTACAGTACTGTAAGGAAGTAATGGCAGGTAAGCAAAGGTGTGTTTTGTCCTCACATCTTGGGCCAAATACAATTCTTTGACGTAGGCCTTAAAGCTAGAATCCTTCATTGCTACATAACTTTTTGGACTTATAAATTAATAATATTTACCCATTTATTCTTGAGGAATTTAACTTAGAAATGCATTGTGAGCTTAGTTCAACTGTCGTACCCCACCAGAACCCGAAATAAGCTGTTTTTACACAAATATTTGTAAACAACGTATATGTAAACAAAGACTGTATAAAACATGGTTAAAACTATAATTTTGATATCATGGATGATCAGTCCTTGCATCCATAGCTCTCGCTATGAATTTGAGTGTGGCTACATTTCTCCAGGCCCATCCCTCAGCCTTTTACCAAACAGAGGTTTGGTGTGCGCTTTGTTATTGTTTCAATTAAGGACTCTAGCTTTAATCTATGCAAAGAACAGAATGAAAGATGATTTTTTGGAACAAGAGAGAGAGAGAGACATGTATCAGATGCTTAGCAGGCTCTGCTCACACTTACTGTGGAGGCCAAACCACACGACTAACAACATTGGACACTATGGAACACAAAGCCTTCACTATCTCATCCTGGAATATTCCAGGACTGAGGTCATCGGCCTTTGGCCTAAAGAGCAGGAACCTGGACTTCACCAAAGAAATTATTAATACAGACATTGTCATCCTACAATAAACATGGGTGTAGAGGAGATGGACCCACTGGTTGCCCTCTAGGTTACAGGAAGCTGGTAGTCCCATCCACCAAACTACCAGGTGTGAAACAGGGAAGGGAATCAAGGTGTATGCTAATTGTGTATGAAGCAGACCTAACTCACTCTATTAAATTAATCAAAACAGGAACATTTGAATTTCTAGACACATGTAAAAAGGAAATTATCTCAGAGAAAAATGTCCTCCTGTGTGCTACCTATATCCCCCCACTAGAATCCCCATACTTTAATGAAGACAGCTTCTCCATCCTGGAGGGGGAAATCAATCATTTTCAGGCCCAGGGACATGTCTGAGGAAACCTAAATGCCAGAACTGGACAAGAACCTGACACCCTCAGCACATAGGGGGACAAACACCTACCTGGAGGTGACAGCATTCCCTCCCCCATATGCCCCCCTTGGCACAACTACAACAACATAACAAAAATGGGTAACAATACCTGCAGCTCTGTCGCACGCTGGGCATGTACATAGTCAATGGTAGGCTTTGAGGGGACTCCTACGGTAGGTACACCTATAGCTCATCTCTTGGCAGTAGTACTGTAGACTACTTTATCACTGACCTCAACCCAGAGTCTCCCAGAGCATTCACAGTCAGCCCACTGACACACCTATGAGATCACAGAAAAACCACAGTCAACTTGAACAGAGCAATACTGAATCATGGGGCATCAAAGCCAAAGGAAATGAATAATAGAAATAAACTCAGCAAAAAAAGAAACGTCCTCTCACTGTCAACTGCGTTTATTTTCAGCAAACTTAACATGTGTAAATATTTGTATGAACATGACAAGATTCAACAACAGACAAACTGAACAAGTTCCAAAGACATGTGACTAAAATAAA
Organism: Salvelinus fontinalis; assembly: GCF_029448725.1. Classification (NCBI taxonomy): domain Eukaryota; kingdom Metazoa; phylum Chordata; class Actinopteri; order Salmoniformes; family Salmonidae; genus Salvelinus; species Salvelinus fontinalis. The sequence goes on along the minus strand of NC_074666.1, from coordinate 9,971,607 downwards.
TAGAATAATGTGTCCCTGAACAAAGGGGGGGGGGGGGGGGGTCAAACTATAAAGTAACAGTCAGTATCTGGTGTGGCTACCAGCTGCATTAAGTACTGCAGTGCATCTCCTCCTCATGGACTGCACCAGATTTGCCAGTTATTGCTGTGAGATGTTACCCCCCTCTTCCACCAAGGCACCTGCAAGTTCCCGGACATTTCTGGGGGGAATGGCCCTAGCCCTCACCCTCTGATCCAACAGGTCCCAGACGTGCTCAATGGGATTGAGATCTGAGCTCGTCACTGGCCATGGCAGAACACTGACATTCCTGTCTTGCAGGAAATCACACACAGAACAAGCAGTATGGCTGGTGGCATTGTCATGCTGGAGGGTCATGTCAGGATGAGCCTGCAGGAAAGGTACCACATGAGTTTGGAGGATGTCTTCCTTGCAACGCACAACGTTGAGATTGCCTGCAATGACAACAAGCTCAGTCTGATGATGCTGTGACACACCGCTCCAGACCATGACGGACCCTCCACCTCCAAATCGATCCCAATCCAGAGTACAGGCCTTGGTGTAACGCTCATTCCTTCGACGATAAACGCGAATCCGACCATCACCCCTGGTGAGACAAAACCGCGACTCGTCAGTGAAGAGCCCTGTCTGGTCCAGCGACCGTGGGTTGGTGTCCATAGGCAACGTTGTTGCCAGTGATGTCTGGTGAGGACCTGCCTTACAACAGGCCTACAAGCCCTCAGTTCAGCCTCTCTCAGCCTATTGCGGACAGTCTGAGCACTGATGGAGGGATTGTGCGTTCCTGCTGTAACTCGGGCAGTTGTTGTTGCCATCCTGTACCTGTCCCGCAGGTGTGATGTTTGGATGTACCGATCCTGTGCAGGTGTTGCTACACGTGGTCTGCCACTGCGTGGACGATCAGCTGTCCGTCCTGTCTCCCTGTAGCCCTATCTTAGGCATCTCTCAGTAGAGACATTGCAATTTATTGCCCTGGCCACATCTGCAGTCCTCATTTTCATAACTGTGACCTTAATTACCTACCGTCTGTAAGCTGTTAGTGTCTTAACGACCGTTCCACAAGTGCATGTTCATTAATTGTTTATGGTTCATTGAACAAGCATGGGAAACAGTGTTAAAACCCTTTACAATGAAGATCTGTGAAGTTTTTTGGATTTTTACGAATTATCTTTGAAAGACAGGGTTCTGAAAAAGGGACATTTCTGTTTTTGCTGAGTTTTACAATAGATTGAAGGAAAGTAGTGTGGAAACCTACCAAAAAACAATTAGGCAACAACAAATTCAAACCTTTTTAGAAAACTTCCTCAACAAAATGTTTCACTGCAATAGTGAAGGCGTAAACTTGGTAGGAGAAAACCTAAATAGGATATTTGACCTCTCAGCTTTCCTATCAAATCTAAACATTTACATTACATTTACATTTAAGTCATTTAGCAGACGCTCTTATCCAGAGCGACTTACAAATTGGTGCATTCACCTTATGACATCCAGTGGAACAGCCACTTTACAATAGTGCATCTAAATCTTTTAAGGGGGGGGGACAGAAGGATTGCTTTATCCTATCCTAGGTATTCCTTGAAGAGGTGGGGTTTCAGGTGTCTCCGGAAGGTGGTGATTGACTCCGCTGTCCTGGCGTCGTGAGGGAGTTTGTTCCACCATTGGGGTGCCAGAGCAGCGAACAGTTTTGACTGGGCTGAGCGGGAACTGTACTTCCTCAGTGGTAGGGAGGCGAGCAGGCCAGAGGTGGATGAACGCAGTGCCCTTGTTTGGGTGTAGGGCCTGATCAGAGCCTGAAGGTACTGAGGTGCCGTTCCCCTCACAGCTCCGTAGGCAAGCACCATGGTCTTGTAGCGGATGCGAGCTTCAACTGGAAGCCAGTGGAGAGAGCGGAGGAGCGGGGTGACGTGAGAGAACTTGGGAAGGTTGAACACCAGACGGGCTGCGGCGTTCTGGATGAGTTGTAGGGGTTTAATGGCACAGGCAGGGAGCCCAGCCAACAGCGAGTTGCAGTAATCCAGACGGGAGATGACAAGTGCCTGGATTAGGACCTGCGCCGCTTCCTGTGTGACGCAGGGTCGTACTCTGCGGATGTTGTAGAGCATGAACCTACAGGAACGGGCCACCGCCTTGATGTTAGTTGAGAACGACAGGGTGTTGTCCAGGATCACGCCAAGGTTCTTAGCGCTCTGGGAGGAGGACACAATGGAGTTGTCAACCGTGATGGCGAGATCATGGAACGGGCAGTCCTTCCCCGGGAGGAAGAGGAGCTCCGTCTTGCCGAGGTTCAGCTTGAGGTGGTGATCCGTCATCCACACTGATATGTCTGCCAGACATGCAGAGATGCGATTCGCCACCTGGTCATCAGAAGGGGGAAAGGAGAAGATTAATTGTGTGTCGTCTGCATAGCAATGATAGGAGAGACCATGTGAGGTTATGACAGAGCCAAGTGACTTGGTGTATAGCGAGAATAGGAGAGGGCCTAGAACAGAGCCCTGGGGGACACCAGTGGTGAGAGCGCGTGGTGAGGAGACAGATTCTCGCCACGCCACCTGGTAGGAGCGACCTGTCAGGTAGGACGCAATCCAAGCGTGGGCCGCGCCGGAGATGCCCAACTCGGAGAGGGTGGAGAGGAGGATCTGATGGTTCACAGTTTCAAGCAGACCACCTAAGAAAATGAACAACAATGACAAATGGTGTCACGTCTGCTCCCGTTCTTCCCCCCCTGGCGCTTGAGGGCGCCAGGCTGCTCTGCATCACGCACTCCTATCATCCATTACGCACATCTGCTTTCCCTCGTCACGTGCATCAGCGATATTGGACTCACCTGGACTCACTCACTCATCTGTTTATTTCCTCCCCTATATTTGTCAGTTCCCCAGCTCTGTTCCCTGCTGATGCATTAATTGTCTTTTGTTTGTGTTATCTGTTTGCTGACGCTGTTCCTGTCTCGTTCCATGTCCGTTATTTATTAAATGTTTTACTCCCCGTACCTGCTTCATCTTTCCAGCGTCATCCATGTGACAAATGGTTTGATGAAGAATGCAAAAACCTAAGAAAGAAATTAAGAAACCTATCCAACCAAAAACAGAGACCAAGAAAATCTGAGCCTTGACTATGGTGAATAACTAAAACAATACAGAAATACACTACGGAGAAAGGAGGAACAGCACGTCATCAGCTCAATGTAATTGAAGAATCCATAGAATCTAAGCACTTCTGGGAAAACTGGAAAACACTAAGAAATAAAAAGAAATCATAAATAAATAAAAGTAACAAATAATGAAAGAGCAGCAGTAAAATAACCATAGCGAGGCCATATACAGGGGGTACCGGTGCAGAGTCAATGTGCGGGGGGACCGGTTAGTTGAGGTAATTGAGGTAATATGTACATGTAGTTAGAGTTATTAAAGTGACTATGCATAGATAATAAACAGAGTAGCATCAGCGTAAAAGAGGGGGGACATGCAAATAGTTTGGGTAGCCATTTGATTAGCTGTTCAGGTGTCTTATAGCTTGGGGGTAGAAGCTGTTTAGAAGCCTCTTGGACCTAGACTTGGCGCTCCGGTACCGTAGCAGAGAGAACAATCTACGACGAAAAAGATCGCGCTGAAGGGGATGGCTGACGTTTTTTGGGCTCTTAACCAACTGTGCTATTTTGTTGGTCAAGAACACTAAGGTAACCTGCCTAAATGACTACCGACCAGTAGCACTCACATCTGTAGCCATGAAGTGCTTTGAAAGGCTGGTCATGGCTCACTTCAATACCATTATCCCAGAAACCCTAAACCCACTCCAATTTGCATACCGCCCCAACAGATTCACAGATGATGCAATCTCTATTGCACTCCACACTGCCCTTTCACAACTGGACAAAAGTAACACCTATGTGAGAATGCTATTCATTGACTACAGCTCAACGTTCAACACTATAGTGCCCTCAAAGCTCATCACTAAGCTAAGGACCCTGGGACTAAACACCTCCCTCTGCAACTGGATCCTGGACTTCCTGACGGGCTGCCCCCAGATGGTAAGGGTAGTTAACAACACGTTGATGAAGTCAGTGACTGATAGGAAGAATCCCAGAACATATTCCAGTCTTTTGAAGTGCTAGCAAAAAGTCCTGTAGCTTAGCATCTGCTTCATCAGACCACTTTTATTGACCGAGTCACTGGTACTTCCTGCTTTAATTGTTGCTTGTAAGCAGTAATCAGGAAGATAGAATTATGGTCAGATGTGCCAAATCGAGGGCTAGGGAGAGCTTTGTATGTGGAGTAAAGGTCTCTGTGTGTGGAGTAATGGTGGTCTAGAGTTTTTTCCCCTCTGGTTGCACATTTATCATGTTGGTAGAAATTAGGTAAAACAGATTTAAGTTTCCCTGCATTAAAGTCCCCAGCCACTAGGAGCGGCACCTCTGGATGAGCGTTTTCCTATTTGCTTATGGCGGTATACAGCTCTTAGTGCCAGCATCGGTCTGTGGTGGTATGTAGACATCTATGAAAAATACAGATGAAAACTATTTAGTTAGATAGTGTGGTCTACAGCTTATCATGAGATACTCTACCTCAGGCAAGTAAAACATTGAGACTTCGATATCGTGCACCAGCTGTTGTTTACAAATATACATAGATCGCCACCCCTTGTCTTACCAGAGGCTGATGTTCTATCCTGCCGATACGGTGTATAACACACCAGCTGTATGTTATTCATGTTGTTGTTCAGCCACGACTCGGTAAATCATAAGATATTACAGTTTTTAATGTCCTGTTGCTAGGATATACGTGCTTGTAGTTTGTCCACTTTATTATCCAATGATTGTACGTTGGCCAATAGTACCGATGGTAAAGGCAGATTAGCCACTCGTCGCCGGATCCTTACAAGGCACCCCAACCCTCTTCCGCGATATCTCTGTCTCTTTCTCCTGGGTGATGGGGATGAGTGCCTTGATGGGTGTCTGGAGTAAATCCCTCTCGTCCGACTCATTACAGAACAATTCTTCGTCCAGTTCAAGGTGAGTAATCGCTGTTCTGATGTCCAGAAGCTATTTTCGGTCATGTGAGACGGTAGAAGCAACATTGTGTACAAAATAAGTTACAAACAATGCGGGGGGAAAAAACTAAATAGCACGGTTGGTTAGGAGCCCATAAAACGACAGCCATCCCCTCCGGCGCCATCTCAGTTTTGTCCCTTTAACAAATAACAAACAGCAAAAACATATACATGAGCAAATACAAATCTTAGAATCAACAATTAAAGACTAGCAGAACCCACTGGATTCTCCAATTACATTGAATAATACATGACAAAATACAAACCCTCCAACCCAAAAATGTCTGTGGTGTTGATGGTATCCTGAATGAAATTATAAAATATAGAGACCACAAATTCCAATTGGCTATACATAAACTCTTCAACTTCATTCTTAGCTCTGGCATCTTCCCCAATATTTGAAACCAAGGACTGATCACCCCAATGCACAAAAGTGGAAAAAGATTTGACCCCAATAAATAGCATTGTCACGCCCTGATCTGTTTCACCTGTCTTTGTGCTGAGACAGGGATGCAGCTTAAGCCCCACCCTCTTCAACATATATATATCAACGAATTGGTGAGGGCACTAGTACAGTCTGTAGACCCCGGCCTCACCAAAACTAGAATCTGAAGTCAAATGTCTACTATTTGCTGATGATCTGGTGCTTCTGTCCTCAACCAAGGAGGGTCTACAGCAGCACCTAGATCTTCTGCACAGATTCTGTCTGACCTGGGCCCTGACAGTAAATCTCAATAAGACAAAAATAAAATGGTGTCCCAAAAAAGGTCCAGTCGCCAGGACCACAAATACATTTGCACACAAACTATACACACCAAAGCCTAAACATCAGCGCCACAGGTAACTACCACAAAGCTGTGAACGATCTGAGAGATAAGGCAAGAAGGACCTGCTATGCCATCAAAAGGAACATAACATTTGACACACCAATTAGAATCTGGCAAAAAAATACTTGAATCAGTTATAGAACCCATTTCCCTTTATGGTTATGAGGTCTGGGTGCCGATCACCAACAAAGATTTCACAAAAAGCGACAAACCCCAAATTGAGACTCTGCATGCAGATTTCTGCAAAAAATATCCTCCATGTACAACGTAAAACACCAAATAATGCATGCAGAGCAGAATTAGGCTGATACCCGCTAATGATCAAAATCCAGAAAAGAGCCGTTAAATTCTACAACCACCTAAAAGGAAGTGATTCCCGAACCTTCCATAACAATGCCATCACCTACAGAGAGATTAACCTGGAGAAGAGTCCCCTAAGCAAGCTGGTCCTGGGGCTCTGTTCACAAACACAAACAGACCTGCCTCTCAAGAGAAGACAGGCTATGTGCACACTGCCCACAAAATGAGGTGGAAACTGAGCTGCACTTCCTATCCTCCTGCCAAATGTGACCATATTAGAGACACGTATTACCCTCAGATTACACAGACCCACAAAGAATTCGAAAACAAATCAAATTTTGATAAACTCCCGTATCTACTGGGTGAAATTCCACAGTGTGCCATCACAGCAGCAAGATTTGTTACCTGTTGCCACAAGAAAAGGACAACCAGTGAAGACCAAACACCATTGTAAATACAACCCATATTTATGTTTATTTTTTTCCCTTTTATACTTTAACTATTTGCACATCGTTACAACACTGTATATTGACATAATACTACATTTGAAATGTCTTTATTCTTTTGGGACTTCTGTGAGTATAATGTTTACTGTTCATTTTTTATCGTTTGTTTCACTTTTGTTCATTATCTATTTCACTTCCTTTGGCAATGCAAACGTATGTTTCCCATGCCAATAAAGTCCCTTAAATTGAAATTGAGAGAGAGAGATGGCCAAGAGAGAGAAATACACAGAAAGACAACAAGATGGTAGAAAGAAAGAAAGAAAGAAAGAGAGAGAAAGACAACAAGATGGTAGAAAGAAAGAAAGACAGACAGAGAGAGAGAAAGACAGAGAGAGAGAGAGAAAGACAGAGAGAGAGAGAGAAAGACAGAGAGAGAGAGAGACAGAGAGACAGAGAAAGACAGAGAGACAGAGAAAGACAAAGAGACAGAGAAAGACAAAGAGACAGAGAAAGACAAAGAGACAAAGAGACAGAGAAAGACAAAGAGACAGAGAAAGACAAAGAGACAGAGAAAGACAAAGAGACAGAGAAAGACAGAGAAAGACAAAGAGAGAGAGAAAGACAAAGAGAGAGAGAAAGACAGAGAGACAGAGAGACAGAGAGACAGAGAGACAGAGAGACAGAGAGACAGAGAGACAGAGAGAGAGAGAGAGAGAGAGAGAGAGAGAGAGAGAGAGAGAGAGAGAGAGAGAGAGAGAGAGAGTGGGTGAGTGGGTGAGTGGGTGAGTGGGTCGAGGGTGGTGGAAAGTGATGTAAGTGCTGAATGGTGCCTGTGTGAAGTTAGTGGAACAGCTGCTGGCTAGTCTGTGGGCTGACTGACTGGATGGGTCCATCTGGTAAGAGCATTACCTGGGTCCTCTTACCACTGAGGGGGCCTCCATTAGCTAGTCTTGGACAATCCTTACTGAGAATTTCAGTGGGCACTAAAAGGCTGTGTTGTTTTAGAAATTATACATTTCCCCTCACATGTCCTGTAGTTGTTTTGAGAGTACCTTGGTAGGTACACCTTGTGCAATAATTACGCGTCTAGGAAAAGTATAATTTCTCCACTTGTCCACAGTGGAGAACATTTTGAGTGATTTCACAGACAACTTCATTGATTGGTAGATAGACTTTATGGCCAAGCAAATGGAAAAGGTGTGGGTATGACAGCATACTCTCCAAGGTGGCTTAGCAGTTCAGACGTCTTTTCCGTATTGTCTTGTCGTGTCCTGTATATATATATATATTTACACATTTTCTTCACATATCTTTTATTTATTTTATTATCCAAGAACTCAACTACAAAAGCTTTCCTGCAACCCGCTTCACCAATTACAATAAGTAATATTTACCTCAATCTGAAAATCCATCGTGGAAGATAGCCAGGGGCTAATTCAGAAGCTAGCCTGATAGCTAACCAGAAGCTACTCCGATAGCTAGCCAGAAGCTAATCTGTAGCTGCCCCGAAATTAGCCGGTTTGCTAGCTAGCGTTGGTGTTTCAGCTGCCCACGTTTTGCGGTCATCAGCTATTCCTTTAGCTCGATAATCTACCGGCACTTTTGTGCAACGCGACTCGGACCGGAGCATTCCGGGACTTTTTTTCTCCCAGTTTCCCCGGATTCCAACCGCAGGCTCTGGACACTTGCACCTTGATTTCGCAGCTAGCTAGCTGCATACCGTGTGACTATTGGCTTACGTCGACCCCGGAGCAAACTCAAATCATGCTGGAGCTAGCCAGCTGAGGAGTTCCATCACCATCCGGACCCGTTTCTTTTGTTGCTGCTGCAGATACGGAACCCCACCGGGCCTTCACGACTGACTGCCGACGTTATCTGCCCGAGGGATTTATCCAACCGGCAAATCCGTCCCGACGTTACCTGAACGCTCACCTGAGGCCCGCTAATCGTTAGCTGTCCTATCGGCTGCTATCTGAACAAAACCCCACTACACGGAACCTACCGACGGAAACGCACGAGGTATCTACAAACAGACCTCCATCCTATGCTGCTACCGATAGCCATATACCCGGCCAGCTGTCTGGATCGCCACGACCCCAACCAACCTCTACTCACTGGACCCTTACTGATCACTCGATTAAGCATGCCTCTCCTTAATGTAAATATGCCTTGTCCATTGCTGTTCTGGTTAGTGTTTATTGGCTTATTTCACTGTAGAGATTCTAGCCCTGCTCTCTATACCATATCCAACCTATCAGTTCCACCACCCACATATGCGATGACATCACCTGGTTTCAATGATGTTTCTAGAGACAAGATCTCTCTCATCATCACTCAATACCTAGGTTTACCTCCACTGTATTCACATCCTACCATACCTTTGTCTGTACATTATTCCTTTAAACTATTTTATCGCCCCCAGAAACTTCCTTTTACTCTCTGCTCTAGTAGCTCTAGGCGACCAATTCTCATAGCTTTTAGCCGTACCATTATCCTACTTCTCCTCTGTTCCTCTGGTGATGTAGAGGTGAATCCAGGCCCTGCAGTACCTGGCTCCACTCCTATTCCCCAGGCGCTCTCTTTTGATGACTTCTGTAACCGTAATAGCCTTGGCTTCATGCATGTTAACATTAGAAGCCTCCTCCCTAAGTTTGTTTTGTTCACTGCTTTAGCACACTCTACCAACCCGGATGTTTTAGCCGTGTCTGAATCCTGGCTTAGAAAGACCACCAAAAATTCAGACATTTTTATCCCCAATTACAATATTTTCAGACAAGATAGAACGGCCAAAGGGGGCGGTGTTGCAATCTACTGCAAAGACTGCCTGCAGAGTTCTGTTATACTATCCAGGTCTGTTCCCAAACAATTTGAACTTCTACTTTTAAAAATCCACCTCTCTAAAAACAAGTCTCTCACCGTTGCCGCCTGCTATAGACCACCCTCTGCCCCCAGCTGTGCTCTGGACACTATATGTGAACTGATTGCCCCCCATCTATCTTCAGAGCTCGTGCTGCTAGGCGACCTAAATTTGAACATGCTCAACACCCCAGCCACCCTACAATCTAAGCTTGATGCCCTCAATCTCACACAAATTATCAATGAACCTACCAGGTACCACCCCAATTCCGTAAACACGGGTACCCTCATAGATATCATCCTAACAAACTTGCCCTTAAAAATACACCTCTGCTGTTTTCAACCAAGATCTCAGCGATCACTGCCTCATTGCCTGCATCCGTAATGGGTCAGCGGTCAAACGACCTCCACTCATCACTGTCAAACGCTCCCAGAAACACTTCAGCGAGCAGGCCTTCCTAATCGACCTGGCAGGGATATCCTGGAAGGATATTGATCTCATCCCGTCAGTAGAGGATGCCTGGTCATTTTTTAAAAATGCCTTCCTCACCATCTTGAATAAGCATGCCCCATTCAAGAAATTTAGAACCAGGAACAGATATAGCCCTTGGTTCTCTCCTGACCTGACTGCGCTTAACCATCAGAAAAACATCCTATGGCGTTCTGCATTAGCATCGAACAGCCCCCGTGATATGCAACTTTTCAGGGAAGCCAGAAACCAATATACACAGGCAGTTAGAACAGCCAAGGCTAGCTTTTTCAAGCAGAAATTTGCTTCCTGCTACACAAATTCAAAAAAGTTCTGGGACACCGTAAAGTCCATGGAGAATAAGAACACCTCCTCCCAGCTTCCAACCGCTCTGAAGATAGGAAACACTGTCACCACCGACAAATCCACTATAATTGAGAATTTCAATAAGCATTTTTCTACGGCTGGCCATGCTTTCCACCTGGCTACCCCTACCCCGGACAACAGCACTGCCCTCCCCTCTGCTACTCGCCCAAGCCTTCCCCATTTCTCTTTCTCCCAAATACAGTCAGCTGATGTTCTTAATGAGCTGCAAATCTGGACCCTTACAAATCAGCCGGGCTAGATAATCTGGACCCTTTCTTTCTAAAACTATCTGCTGAAATTGTTGCCACCCCTATTACTAGCCTCTTCAACCTCTCTTTCGTGTCGTCTGAGATCCCCAAAGATTGGAAAGCAGCTGCGGTTATCCCCCTCTTCAAAGGGGGGGGACACCCTTGACCCTAACTGCTACAGACCTATATCTATCCTACCCTGCCTTTCTAAGGTCTTCGAAAGCCAAGTCAACAAACAGATTACCGACCATTTCGAATCACACCACACCTTCTCCGCTATGCAATCTGGTTTCAGAGCTGGTCATGGGTGCACCTCAGCCACGCTCAAGGTCATAAACGATATCGTAACCGCCATCGATAGGAAACAATACTGTGCAGCCGTATTCATTGACCTGGCCAAGGCTGTTGACTCTGTCAATCACCACATCCTCATTGGCAGACTCGACAGCCTTGGTTTCTCTAATGATTGCCTCGCCTGGTTCACCAACTACTTCTCTGATAGAGTTCAGTGTGTCAAATCGGAGGGTCTGTTGTCCGGGCCTCTGGCAGTCTCTATGGGGGTGCCACAGGGTTCAATTCTTGGACCGACCCTCTTCTCTGTTTACATCAATGATGTCGCTCTTGCTGCTGGTGATTCTCTGATCCACCTCTACGCAGACGACACTATTCTGTATACTTCTGGCCCTTCTTTTGACACTGAGTTAACAACCCTCCAGGCGAGCTTCAATGCCATGCAACTCTCCTTCCGTGGCCTCCAACTGCTCTTAAATACAAGTAAAACCAAATGCATGCTCTTCAACCGATCGCTGCCTGCTCCTGCCCGCCTGTCCAACATCACTACTTTGGACGGCTCTGACTTAGAATATGTGGACAACTACAAATACCTAGGTGTCTGGTTAGACTGTAAACTCTCCTTCCAGACCCACATCAAACATCTCCAATCCAAAGTCAAATCTAGAATTGGCTTCCTATTCCGCAACAAAGCATCCTTTACTCATGCTGCCAAACATACCCTTGTAAAACTGACCATCCTACCAATCCTCGACTTCGGTGATGTCATTTACAAAATAGCCTCCAAAACCCTACTCAATAAATTGGATGCAGTCTATCACAGTGCCATCCGTTTTGTCACCAAAGCCCCATATACTACCCACCACTGCGACCTGTACACTCTCGTTGGCTGGCCCTCGCTTCATACTCGTCGCCAAACCCACTGGTTCCAGGTCATCTACAAGACCCTGCTAGGTAAAGTCCCCCCTTATCTCAGCTCGCTGGTCACCATAGCAGCACCTACCTGTAGCACGCGCTCCAGCAGGTATATCTCTCTAGTCACCCCCAAAACCAATTCTTCCTTTGGACGCCTCTCCTTCCAGTTCTCTGCTGCCAATGACTGGAACGAACTACAAAAATCTCTGAAACTGGAAACACCTATCTCCCTCACTAGCTTTAAGCACCAGCTGTCAGAGCAGCTCATAGATTACTGCACCTGTACATAACCCATCTACAATTTAGCCCAAACAACTACCTCTTTACCTACTGTATTTATTTATTAATTTATTTTGCTCCTTTGCACCCCATTATTTCTGTCTCTACTTTGCACTTTCTTCCAATGCAAACCAACCATTCCAGTGTTTTTTAGTTTTTATTTTACTTGCTGTGTTGTACTCACTTCGCCTCCATGGCCTTTTTATATTTTATTTATTTATACATATATCTGTTTGCCTTCACCTCCCTTATCTCACCTCACTTGCTCACATTGTATATAGACTTATTTTTTTTTCACTGTATTATTGACTATATGTTTGTTTTTACTCCATGTGTAACTATGTGTTGTTGTATGTGTCGAACTGCTTTGCTTTATCTTGGCCAGGTCGCAATTGTAAATGAGAACGTGTTCTCAATTTGCCTACCTGGTTAAATAAAGGTTAAATAAAAAAAAATAAAAAAAAAATACTAATTATCTAAACTGAATCCTATTGGTCGCTTACAGGACATAAAGCAATCATGTAGGACCAGACATGTTTCCTGACCATGTAATCAGTGCAGGAAAAACTCTAGGCTATAACTAAGACCCAGAGTTTTTCCAGAGTTTTTCCTGGTCAGGTCACCTACATATAAAGGATAAATGATCTGTCTGGAATGTGTCCTATCCTTGGCTAAGAGCAGACCTGCCTCAGGTTAGGTAGGTTTATTCTCAGGTTACACTAGCCTTTTTCTCAGACAGCCTCCTAAAATTACAGCAAAAGATGGAATAAATCTGCATCAGTAATACCGAATGCATTACATTTTAAAATCCTAATTTACATACATTGGCTGAGAATATATTTTCCAGTCTTCTTTTGACCCTCAAAAAAATTAAGCTTTGTATAATTCATACTTTCGACTGGTACGACCTGGAAAAACTTGGAACCTAAACAGACAGAGTAAGATGGATGAGATCCTCCTCACCATAGCACCTAGGGGCTTAACTCAAGTAAGTCAACTTCTATTCTTACCTGGACTGCCTTAGAAGATCATTCTAGAAACAAATTGGCTCATATGTTTAAAGACAAATACCCACAATCCCATAGGATGTGGGAGGACTATTAAGCCTTTGGCTTCAGATGACGGAGAAATGACGGAGAAAAGCCAAATGTGGAGGCTGTAATTTGGGGTTTGGAGTTGCCTTCCCTCCACTGGACCAGCCTAAGCTCTGATACATATCTTAGTCTAATTAGAAGATGAATAAACTCTCCTCACTGCTACTGAATACAATTGTGCAACTTCATTCATTTGAGAACATCCCCATCACAACACAACATCACAACACATCACAGAGTAATGACACTATACAGTACAATAGCAGCAAGACGTACTGTACTGCGTGTGTGTATATGTGTGTAGGCTAACGCTTGATAAAAAGGGACATACTGTAGGGATAAGAAAAGGGGTTTAGGGATGACAAAACCTGAGCTACACTATTTCACATCTGTCTCCAGTCTAAGAATAGCAGCAGCCTGTCTGTCTCTGGGGTTTGGGTTGATACAAACCCAGTTACCGGGTTCAGTCTGAGCTCACCAACCACACTATGACGTGACTCAGTCCAGGGTCTCCAGCAAACGGATGTGGGCTGTCCAATAATTAATTCTATGCTTAGCCTATCACACTGGTGCCTTTCGCTGATCCAGAACCTCACTTCTGTGGAAGGCCTTTGTGATAACTCAACCAATCAGAGGAGGGTTTAGTCTGTGGGTGTCCTACAGAATCTCTGTCAACTACTTAGATGGAGTCCACACCGAAAACACCAAAAGACTGAAGAGACATGCAAGTGACCACACAAAACACATGTGGTATCTGAGTACAGAAACTATGTCTCACTTTCTCAATGCTGTCTGCTGATGAAGCTTCTATCTAGCTCCTTCTGTTTGTCCATTTAATTAACTTCTTATGGCTGAGATCCCACTAACGGGATCGATAACAGCCAGTGAAAGTGCAGGGCGCCAAATTCAAACAACAGAAATCTCATAATTAAAATTCCTCAAACATACAAATATTTTACACCATTTTAAAGATACACTTCTTGTTAATCCCACAGTGTCCGATTTCAAATAGGCTTTATGGCGAAAGCACCACAAACGATTATGTTAGGTGAGTGCCTATTCACAGAAAAACACAGCCATTTTTCCAGTCAAAGAGAAGAGTCACAAAAAGCAGAAATAGAGATAAAATGAATCACTAACCTTTGATGATCTTCATCAGATGACACTCATAGGACTTCATGTTACACAATACATGTATGTTTTGTTCGATAAAGTTCATATTTATATTTTAAAAAATAGAGCAGCTTTGCACTGCTGCAGACATCTTGAGCAGACTTCAGTTTAAGACTGAATCAATGAAGAATGCACTCCTGACCACACATCTAGCTTCTTGTTATGCAACACAGCAGCAGTACAACCTACAACTTCTTATAGATACATTTCCTGGTTTCCTATCTCCATCTGTGCTACAACTCTTAGTCATGAGTTTCTTCAGCGGCTAGCTAGGTGTTCACTGCGGGAGTCTGGACTAGCGGAGTACTTGGAAACAACATATGCCTTGAAATCTCAAAATGTAACAAGCCTCCATGCTCTTAAGTCACAAAAAAAACACAAACAAAAAACACACTTCTAGCTAGAAGCAAGGCAGTCCTCTCTGGCGGGATAAGACAGTTTTACTGAGCTCATGAAGTTCTTTCTTCAATTATCAATGTTTATATATCATTCATTGAAATGCTGGGCTGTGTTGGGCTGAAATGCTAGGCTTTAACAAGCCCAGCACAGTCACTGGGGCCAACAGTCACTGGGCCCAACACAGTCACTGGTGCCAACATACCGCAAGATAGTCCGGAACACACAGCCGGAGGTCGTCACACTATCTGGCACCAAACTACTTGTCACATTTGGCAGAGATGAACAAACCGGAGGCTTAATCATGTTTGTTTTTCTCATTTTTTGTGTTTTTCTTGTGACTTAAGAGCATGGAGGCTTGTTACATTTTGAGATTTCAAGGCATATGTGGTTTCCAAGTACTTCGCTACTCCAAACTCCCGCAGTGAACACCTAGCTAGCCGCTGGTAGTGCTGGTGAGTTACCGCCGCTCTGATTTCCAATAGTTCTTTCCGGCTGTATATAATAACACAAAAGAAATTCTGGACTGACAATGTAAGAAATAATACATAAAAAACGAAATACTGCATAGTTTACCAAGAGCTCTTGGTAAACTATGCAGTATTTCGTTTTTTATGTATTATTTCTTACATTGTCAGTCCAGAATTTCTTTTGTGTTATTATATACAGCCGGAAAGAACTATTGGAAATCAGAGCGGCGGTAACTCACCAGCACTACCAGTATTACAACCAGGAATACAACTTTTCCAAAGCGGATCCTTTGTTCGCACGCCCCAGGGCAATTGAACTGATTCCAGAAGCCAACCAAAAACAACATCGGCGGAGGAGAGATACTCGGAGTGGTCTTCTAGTCCAACTTGCGGTGCGCACCCCACCCACCACTTCCGAGTATATTACTCGCTAATGTTTACTCTCTGGATAATAAAGTTGACGAGCTCAGGGCAAGGGTTTCTTTACAGAAAGACATCAGGGATTGTAACACACTCTGTTTCACGGAAACATGGCTCTCTCGGGATATACTGTCTGAGTCGGTACAGCCGGTTGGGTTCCCAGTTCATCACGCAGACAGGAATAAATATCTCTCCGGGAAGAAGTAGGGCGGGGGTGTATGTTTCATGATTAACGACTCATGGTGTAATTGTGACAACATACAGGTAGGTACTCATGTCCTTCTGTTTACCTGACATAGAATACCTCACAATAAAATGCCGACCGTATTATCTCCCAAGATAATTTTCTTCGATTATAGTCATGGCCGTGTATGTTCCCCTTCAAGCCGATACCACGACGGCCCTCAAAGAACTTCACTGGACTTTATGCAAACTGGAAACCACATATCCTGAGGCTGCATTTATTGGAGCTGGGAATTTTAACAAAGCAAATTTCAGGAAAAGGCTGCCCGAAGTTCTATCAACATATCGACTGTAGTACTCGCGCTGCTAAAACACTCGGCCACTGTTACTCCAACTTCCGCAATGCCTACAAGGCCTTCCCCCGCCCTCCTTTCGGCAAATCTGACCACGACTCCATTTTGCTCCACCCTTCCTATAGGCAGAAACTCAAACAGAAACCATCGCATTTAACCATGGCAAGGTGACTGGGAATATGGCAGAATACAAACAGTGTAGTTATTCCCACCGCAAGGCAATCAAACAGGCAAAACGTCAGTATAGAGACAAAGTGGAGACGCAACTCGATGGCTCATACACAAGACATATGTGGCAGGGTCTACAGACAATCACGGATTACAAAAAAGGAATACCAGTCACGTCGTGGACATCGACGTCTTGCTTCCGGACAAGCTAAATACCTTCTTTGCTCGCTTTGAGGACTGTGGGCTTTCCTTCTCGTGGCCAACTTGAGTAAGACATTTAAGGGTGTTAATCCTCGCAAGGCTGCCGGCCCAGACGGCATTCCTAGACGCATCCTCAGAGCATGCACAGACCAGCTGGCTGGTGTGTTTACAGACATATTCAATCAGTCCCTATCCCAGTCAGCTGTCCCCACATGCTTCAAGATGGCCACCATTGTTCCTGTACCCAAGAAAGCAAAAGTAACTGAACTAAATGACTATCGCCCCGTAGCACTCACTTCTGTCATCATGAAGTGCTTTGAGAGACGAGTCAAGGATCATATCACCTCTATCTTACCTGTCACCGTAGACCCACTTCAATTTGCTTACCTCCCCAATAGATCCACAGACGATGCAATCGCCATCACACTGCACACTGCCCTATCCCATCTGGACGAGAGGAATACCTGTGTAAGAATGATGTTCATTGACTATAGCTCAGCATTCAAACACCATAGTACCCTCCAAGCTCATCATCAACCTGGAGGCCCTGGGTCTGAAACTCGCCCTAAGCAACTGGATCCTGGACGTCCTGACGGGCCGCCTCCAGGTGGTGAAGGTTGGAAACAACAACTCCACTTCGCTGAATCTCAACACTGGGGCCCCACAAGGGTGCGTGCTCAGTCCCCTCCTGTACTCCCTGTTCACCCATGACTGCGTGGCCAAGCACGCCTCCAATTCAATCATCAAGTTTGCAGACAACACAACAGTAGTAGGCTTGATTACCAACAATGACGAGACAGCCTACAGGGAGGAGGTGAGGGCTCTGGGAGTGTGGTGCCAGGAAAATAACCTTTCACTCAACGTCAACAAAACAAGTTCCTCAGCGTACACATCACTGACTGAAATGGTCCACATAGAAAGTGTGGTGAAGAAGGTGCAATAGCGCCTCTTCAACCTCAGGAGGCTGAAGAACTTTGGCTTGGCACCTAAAACCCTCACAAACTTTTACAGATGCACAATTGAGAGCATCCTGTAGGGCTGTATCACCGATTGATACGGCAACTGCACCGCTTGCAACTGCAGGGCTCTCCAGAGGGTGGTGCGGTCTGCCCAACGCATCACCAGGGGCAAACTACCTGCCCACCAGGACACCTACAACACCCGATGTCACAGGAAGGCCAAAAAAATAATCAAGGACAACAACCACACGAGCCACTGCCTGTTCACCCCACTATCATCCAGAAGGCGAGGTCAGTACAGGTGCATCAAAGCTGGGACAGAGAGACTGAAAAACAGCTTCTATCTCAAGGCCATCAGACTATTAAATAGCCAAAACTAGCACACAGAGACTGCTGCCTATTTACATAGACTTGAAATCCCTGCCAAGAGTGTGCAAAGCTGTCATCAAGGCAAAGGGTGTCTACTTGGAAGAGTCTTAAATATAAAATATATTTTCATTTGTTTAACACTTTTTTGGTTACTACATGATTCCACATGAGTTATTTCATAGTTTTGATGTCTTCACTATTATTCTACAGTTGTGGCCAAAAGTTTTGAAAATGACACAAATGTACATTTTCACAAAGTTTGCTGCTTCAGTGTCTTTAGATATTTTTGTCAGATGTTACTATGGAATACTGAAGTATAATTACAAACATTTCATAAGTGTCAAAGGCTTTTATTGACAATTACATGAAGTTGATGCAAAGAGTCAACATTTGCAGTGTTGACCCTTCTTTTTCAAGACCTCTGCAATCCGCCCTGGCATGCTGTCAATTAACTTGTTATGGATAGGGGACAGCATTTTCACATTTGGATGAAAAGCAAGCCCAGAGTAAACTGCCTGCTACTCAGTCCCAGTTGCTAATATATGCATATTATTTGTAGATGTGGATATAAAACACTCTGAAGTTTCTAAAACGGTTTGAATGATGTCTGTGAGTATAACATAACTCAGATGGCAGGCAAAAACCTGAGAAGAAATCCAACCAGGAAGTGGGAAATCTGAGGTTGGTCGTTTTTCAACTCATTCCATATTGAAGATACAGTGGGATATGGGTCATGTTGCACTTCCTAAGGCTTCCACTAGATGTCAACAGTCTTTAGAACCTTGTCTGATGCTTCTACTGTGAACTGGGGCCGAACGAGAGGGGAATGAGTCAGAGGTCTGGCAGAATGCTTTGAGCTCGTGACGCTCGTTCACGTGAGAGCGAGCTCTGTTCCAGTGCTTTTCTAAAAACAAAGGAATTCTCCGGTTGGAACATTATTGAAGATTTATGTTAAAAACATCCTAAAGACTGATTATATACTTCGTTTGACATGTTTCTACGGACTGTAATATGACTTTTCGTCTGAACTTTTGCCTGGACCTGCCCGCGCGTCTTGAGTTTAGATTGTGTACTGAACGCGTGAACAACAAGGTGGAATTTGGACATAAATTATGGAACAAATCAAACATTTATTGTGGAACTGGGATTCCTGGGAGTGCATTCTGATGAAGATCATCAAAGGTAAGTGAATATTTATAATGCTATTTCTGACTTATGTTGACTCCAACATGGTGGATATCTTCTTGGGTTGTGTTGGTCTCTTAACCTTTCACGAGTATCTACCCCGGGTCCGGAAGCACCCCCCACCCCCCCCACACTGAATAGCATAGCCTAGCATAGCGTCACAATTAAATAGTAGCATCTAAATATCATTAAAATCACAAGTCCAAGACACCTAATGAAAGATACAGATCTTGTGAATAAAGCCACCATTTCCGATTTTTTAAATGTTTTACAGGGAAGACAAAATATGAAAATCTATTAGCTAACCACGTTAGCAAAAGACACCACTTTTCTAACTCCATCAGTTTCTTACTCCATCAGGTGCTATCACCAATTCGGCTAAACTAAGATATTGATAGCCACTAACCAAGAAAAAACCTCATCAGATGACAGTCTGATAACATATTTATGGTATAGGATAGGTTTTGTTAGAAAAATGTGCATATTTCAGGTAGATATCATAGTTTACAATTGCACCCACCGTCACAAATGGACTAGAATAAATACATAGAGCAACGTGTTTACCTAATTACTAATCATCAAACATTTCGTAAAAATACACAGCATACACTAATCGAAAGACACAGATCCTGTGAATACAGACAATATTTCAGATTTTCTAAGTGTCTTACAGCGAAAACACAATAAATCGTTATATTAGCATACCACATATGCAAACGTTACCAGAGCATTGATTCTAGCCAGAGAGAGCGATAACGTAAACATCGCCAAAATATATTAATTTTTTCACTAACCTTCTCAGAATTCTTCAGATGACACTCCTGTAACATCACATTACAACATACATATACAGTTTGTTCGAAAATGTGCATATTTAGCCACCAAAATCATGGTTAAACAATGACAAAAGTTGCCCAGCTGGTCAGACAATGTCGTGCGCCATATTAGACAGTGATCTAGTCGTATACATAAATACTCATAAACGTGACTAAAAAATATAGGGTGGACAGCGATTGATAGACAATTTAATTCTTAATACAATCGCTGATTTACATTTTTTTAATTATCCTTACTTTTCAATACAGTTTGCGCCAAGCGAAGCTACGTCTAACAAGATGGCGTCATAAGCATTAACATTTTTCGACAGAAACACGATTTATCATAATAAATTGTTCCTACTTTGAGCTGTTCTTCCATCAGAATCTTGGGCAAAGAATCCTTTCTTGGGTCTAATCGTCTTTTGGTCGAAAGCTGTCCTCTTGCCATGTGGAAATGCCAACTGCGTTCGGCATGAACTGGAAACCTGCCCGGCGCTTCAAAGTGTCTCAGAAATAAATGTCCCAAAATGCGCACTAAACGGATATAAATTGCTATAAAACGGTTTAAATTAACTACCTTATGATGTTTTTAACTCCTATAACGAGTAAAAACATGACCTGAGAAATATTACTGGCTACACTAATGCTTGGAAAAAGAGCAGGTCGGTGTCCACCGCGCGCCCGACGCAGCTGGAAAAGAGTTCCTACCTTCAGGTTTTTTTCCATTTATAGTGGCTGTGATTGTGCAATCGATACCATTCAAATCGTCATCACGTAAAGGCATCCAGGGGAAGACGTAAGCAGTGTCCGTATCCTGATAGCGTTCACAGTGGCCTTTAAACTGACTCCAGATCAGGGGCCAAAATGTGTGAAATCTGACTCCATGTCAGGGAAATTGCTGTAGAATGAGTTCTGTTCCACTCAGAGACAAAATTCCAACGCCTATAGAAACTAGAGAGTGTTTTCTATCCAATAATAGTAATAATATGCATATTGTACGAGCAAGAATTTAGTAGGAAGCAGTTTAATCTGTAATGCAATTATGCTAATGAGAAAACAGCACCCCCTGTAGTCGCAAGAAGTTAAGCGCTGTACTCAGATTATTGCATGGTTTGCTTTTTCCGTAAAGTTTTTTAAAAATCTGACACAACAGTTGCATTAAGGAGAAGTATATCTTTAAATCTGTGAATAACACTTGTATCTTTTATTAATGTTTATTATGAGTATTTCTGTGATTTGATGTGGCTCTGTGCAAATTCACGGGAAGTTTGAGGCAAAGCCATATGTAAACTGAGGTTTTTGGATATAAATATGAACTTGATCGAACAAAACATACATGTATTGTGTAACACGTTGTCCCGGGAGTGTCATCTGATGAAGAATATCAAAGGTTAGTGATTCATTTTATCAATATTTCTGCTTTTTATGACTCCTCTCTTTGGTTGGAAAATTGCTGTATGATTTCTGTGACTAGTTGCTGACCTAACATAATGATATGTTCTGCTTTCGCCGAAAAGCTTTTTTGAAATCTGACACTGTGGTTGGATTAACGAGAATTTTTTCTTTAAAATGGTGTCTAATACTTGTATGTTTCAGAAAACTGAATTATGAGATTTCTGTTGATTGAATTTGGCGCCCTGCAATTTCATTGGCTGTTGGCGAGGGTTTCCGCTAGCGGAACGGTGTTAACTTCTGGGCCACATCCTGACTGATGGCAGCCCATTCTTGCATAATCAATGCTTGGAGTTTGTCAGAATTTGTGGGGTTTTGTTTGTCCACCCGTCACTTGAGCATTAACCACAAGTTCCATGGGATTAAGGTCTGGGGAGTTTCCTGGCCATGGACCCAAAATATCGATGTTTTGTTCCGCGAGCCACTTAGTTATTACTTTTGGCTTATGGCAAGGTGCTCCGTCATGCTGGAAAAGGCATTGCTCGTCACCAAACTGTTCCTGGATGGTTGGGAGAAGTTGCTCTGAGGATGTGTTGATACCATTCTTTATTCATGGCTGTGTTCTTAGGGAAAATTGTGAGTGAGCCGACTCCCTTGGCTGAGAAGAAACCCCAAAATGAATGGTCTCAGGATGCTTTACTGTTGGAATGACACAGGACTGATGGTAGCGCTCACTTTGTCTTCTCCGGGCAAGTTTTTTTCCAGATGCCCCAAACAATCGGAAAGGACATTCATCAAAGAAAATGACTTTACCCCAGTCCTCAGCAGTCCAATCCCTGTACCTTTTGCAGAATATCAGTCTGTCCCTGATGTTTTTCCTGGAGAGAAGTGGCTCTTTGCTGCCCTTCTTGACACCAGGCCATCCTCCAAAAGTCTTTGCCTCACTGTGCGTGCAGATGCACTCACACCTGCCTGCTGCCATTCCTGAGCAAACTCTGTACTGGTGGTGCCCCGATCCTGCAGCTGAATCAACTTTAGGAGACGGTCCTGGCGCTTGCTTTCTTGGGCGCCCTGAAGCCTTCTTCACAACAATTGAAACACTCTCCTTGAAGTTCTTGATGATCCGATAAATGGTTGATTTAGGTGCAATCTTACTGGCAGCAATATCCTTGCCTGTGAAGACCTTTTTGTGCAAAGCAATGATGACGGCATGTATTTCCTTGCAGGTAACTGTGGTTGACAGAAGAAGAACAATGATTCCAAGCACCACCCTCCTTTTGAAGCTTCCAGTCTGTTATTCGAACTCAGTCTGCATGACAGAGTGATCTTCAGCCTTGTCCTTGTCAACACTCACACCTGTGTTAACGAGAGAATCACTGACATGATGTCTGCTGGTCCTTTTGTGGCAGGGCTGAAATGCAGTGGAAATGTTTTTTGGGGATTCAGTTCATCTGCATGGCAAAGAGGGACTTTGCAATTCATCAGACCACTCTTCATAACATTCTGGAGTATATGCAAATTGCCATCATACAAACTGAGGCAGCAGACTTTGTGAAAATTAATATTTGTGTCATTCTCAAAACTTTTGGCCACCACTGTACAGTAAAAATGAAGAAAAACCCTTGAATGAGTAGGTGTGTCCAAACTTTTCACTGGTACTGTAGCTCATTACATTTCTCCAGTCCCATCCCTGAGCTTAATAGTAAAACCAAGTGGCGGGGCTGCCTTCCTCCTGAAAAAATGAATTTCGGATTTGGGTTTCAGATCGCTCATTTCCTGTCAAAAGCCTGTAGATTAAAAGGAAGCCGGGATGCAGAGGAAAGGTGTTACATCTGAAACCTGAAAGAATCCCTAACAGTGTTTGGGAGGAGGAGGTGTGCCAATAAAATGCCTCCTGACTGCCAGGAGTCCGACTTTATTGCTGTATTATTAACACACGTTTTTTCCCGCTAAAGTCTGAAGAGTGGCACAGATCAAAAAGTTGCACATTGTTTAGTCTGGCTTACTGTAAGTACAGAATGTTCACTGCCCACAACGAGGTCGTGAACCATGGAAGAACCCCTACACACACACACACAAATTAATGGGAGCCAATACGGTGGAGAATGTTTTGGTCACTCCTCTGCATGTGGCTGTCTGAAGAAAACTTAAACCATCTCCGGCCCTGCTCCTCCTCCCTCAGTCAGCCTCCTGTCCTCCCCCAGTCAGCCACACACACACAGCAGCTGTTCCGTGCCTCACTATGACAGCCTAGCCTCACCTCTGTCTCTACTGTGAGCCATACACACTACACACACCACACACATCCCAGGCAATAAACAGTACAGGAGGACCAAGAGCACCACTCTGCCTGATAAGGATCAGTCACTCCAGAGAAACAGGTCTGGGAACAGTGAGAGGACAGAATGGGGCTGTGGACGACGCTGATCGTGGCTTCGCAGCTGATCTTGAACCTGTGTTCGGAAGTGGGAGCCCAGGGCTCAGGTGAGTGTAGCTGACAATGACTTTCTTAAATTATTACTGAATGTGATGCCAATATGATCTTGATGTGGCCATTAAAGTCTATTGAAACCATGCAATTGCACCACAAAGTACTTTTAAGGTATTGCTTTGTAATCACAGTACACAACCACTAAAAGTAAAAATTAAACAATTTGATCTTAGCCAAAGACATACAGTTTAAGTTGACATACAGACCGACTGTGATGTCATCTTCAGATGTCTTTTATCAGTCTACTAAAGCTCTCAGCACTCTACCTCAGAGGATTCCAATCGAGAACCATGAAGCTCTGAGGTAATGATTGATCTAACAGACACTGTGATTGAGAATATCATATACATTTTCCCCAAAAAGTTTAAGGTAACAAAATCAGTAAACACTAAAATCTATATTGCTCTTATTTAGATTGCAATCACCATTGTACAGATGTTTTTTTATTTTGTAAAACGAGAATATCATATTCATTCACACTCAAGCCAAAATACACAGAGGGCTAGACATGACATTTGATACTCTGTTGGGTAAGAATAAATGTTCTGATAAATAGTCCTCTGTGTCCTGTGTGGTGAGAAGATTGAAAAGACATGCTTCATAAGAATGTTGTGTACTGACTTTAGACTGAGGAAGAGTAAGAGGTGATGACTGAGATGTGACCGCTGTATTAATTGAGTGTGTGTGTGTGTGCGTGTGTTTAGTGTACTGCCCGAACTGGCTGACTTGGTTCACTGGTCTCTCTGTGACTCTGAGATGGGGGGGGGGGGGGTCTGGAGTCTGGATCTGATTTAAAGTACCAGCTATAGCACACACATGGGAATAATCACTAATGGTCTGCGTGCAGTATTGGAGTCTGAAAACACACACACGCACCACAACACACAGGCCTTTACAATGGCATCTACACTGAGGTACAGGCCATAACTGTCACTGAGTGTGAGAGATATTATTTTACTAAATATATTCACAGCTGTACTGCACATAGTTGTCGCCGTTGATAAATAGTAAACATTTGACTCATTAGCAGTTCATACAAATATAAATTATTGGCAATTATTGCATGAGGTTTCACTATAAACAAACAAAAGTTTGGATTTATTAAGTAAATTGTCAATCATATGCCTTGTGTACAACTTTGTTATGACTTATAATAATACAATATAGACAATTTTGCAGACACTTTTATTAAGGCACAATATATATATATATCAGACAACAATAATGCAGTTGTTTATTATCTACTGCAACTAGGTGATTTTACTGTCACTTTATGACTTCAATTGACTTTATGTGGTAGATCATGTCACATGTGTCATACTGTATGTGAGCTGTTCAGGTGGATTTGAGGTGGATTTGGTTTTGTGTAGCTTAACAGATCATGAGACGACAAGCGGTGGCTCTGGGGATGAAATCTAACCCTTTCTCATGGCACTTTGTGAGGAGATCCGGACACACACATGGCCCTGAGTCTGAAACACAGATGGAAGAGAGAGAGTGTGTATAGTGTGTCTAACCAGACAGATGAGAATAGAAAAAGAGTTACTTTGTTTAGACTGTTTTATTGGTGCACCCCCAGTCCCAGTTTGCAGGCCAAGTCACGTTGAACCATACAGAGATCTATCTGTTAGTGTTTGCCTAACCTCCCTCCTCAGGTGACGGGACAATAGTGATGCTGAAGCCTTTTGCAAACCAGGCCTCAGTGTGTTTGTAAAGGTGAGATTGAGTGCAGGAAAAGGCATGAAAAGGAGGCTCCAGTCACGTTTAACCACACACCTTTAAAAGCACCCGTGCTGCTCCCTGGTGAGCTGGAACAGATTGAGGCCAGGCAGGGGGAACGGGAGAAAAGACTAGAGGCAGGAGAAAATAAGAAAGATGTCTGAAGCTGACAGACACAGATGGAAACGCACACACACACACACACACACACACACACAGAAGAGAGAAGATGAGAGCAATTTTCTGGAAGCATTTGGGAGCAATTTGGTGCGTGCCCTCATGACAGTGTGCCTTGTAGACGGCTGCTAGGGCACTTGTGTATTCATGTACGGTCTCAGACTGGCGGGGAGGGATTCAAGGCACATCCTCCCGAGGCCTGCTGTGTCCCGGAGGGACTTTATTGGAATAGAATTGTAATCTTGAGCTTAACTGTACACTCAAGAGAAAGCTCCTCACTGTAACCAGTGCCTGTAATCTGGTTCAGGTTATTAATCAAACACTACAGGGACAAGATTATCCACATGTATCGATCACATTTTAACTAATAGTGTAGAACTTGTATCCATACCCATTGGATGCAGTGATCACAATATTGTGGCTATACCCAGGAAGGCCAAAGTTACAAAATCTGGGCCTAAAATTGTGTATAAGAGATCATACAAAATATTTTGCTGTGACTTATGTGGATGATGTTAAAAATATTTGTTGGTCTGATGTGATTAGACCAGACACTGCACTTGATGAATTTATGAAATTGCTTCTTCCAATTATTGACAAATATGCACCTGTTAAGAAACTGACTGTTAGAACTGTTACGGCTCCATGGATTGATGAGGAAATTAAAAACTGAATGGCTAAAAGAGATGGAGCAAAAGGAGTGGCTAATAAGTCTGGCTGCACATCTGACTGGCTGACTTACTGCAAATTGAGAAATGATGAGACTAAACTCAACAACAAAAAATAAGAAACTGTATTATGAAGCCAAGATCAATAATATGAAGAATCATGGGAAAGAACTTGAGTACATTAAATTAAATTATGGGCAGAAAGACAAATTCAACTCCATATTTTATTGAATCAGATGGCTTATTCATCACAAAACCATTTGATGTTGCAAATTATTTGAATGATTACTTCATTGGCAAAGTGGGCAAACAAAGGAAGGAAATGCCAACAATGAGCCATCGTATTCATGCATAAAAAAACAAATAATGAAAGAAAAGCATTGCAAGTTTGAATTTTGTAAAGTTAGTGTGGGAGAGGTGGAAAAATCATTGTTAACGATCAATAATGACAAACCTCCTGGCATTAACAACTTAGATGAAAAGCTACTGAGGATGGTAGCTGACTCTACAGCCACTCCTGTCATATTTCATTTGAGCCTAGAGGAAAGTATTTGTCGTCAGGCCTGGAGGGAAGCCAAAGTAATTCCGCTACCCAAGAGTGGTAAAGCAGCCTTTACTGGTTTTTACAGCAGACCTATAAAACTTGCTGCCAGCTCTTAGCAAACTGTTGGAAAGAATTGTGTTTGACCAAATACAACGCTATTTCTCTGGAAACAAATAAACAACAGTCTTGCAGCATGGTTATAGAAAAGGACACTCAACATGTACTGCACTGACACAAAGCTTCTCTAATGTCAAACATGTAAAGTGTGGTGTACCGCAGGGCAGCTATCTAGGCCCTCTACTCTTTTTTTACCAATGACCATCCTCTGGCATTAAACAAAGCATGTGTGTTCGTGTATGCTGATTATTCACCCACACACACATCAGCAACCACAGCTAATGAAGTCACTGAAACCCTTAACAAAGAGTTGCAGTCTGTTTTGGAATGGGTGGCCAGTAATAAACTGGTCCTGAACATCTCTAAAACTAAGAGCATTGTATTTGGTAGAAATAGTAGACCTCAGTTGAATCTGGTAATAAATGGTGTTGCTGTTGAACAAGTTGAGGATAATAAATTACTTGGCGTTACCTTAGATTGTAAACTGTCATGGTCCAAACATATACAGTGGGGAGAACAAGTATTTGACACACTGCCGATTTTGCAGATTTTCTTAATTACAAAGCATGTAGAGGTCTGTAATCACATTGTATGATTTTTAAGTAATTAATTTGCATTTTATTGCATGACATAAGTATTTGATACATCAGAAAAGCAGAACTTAATATTTGGTACAGAAACCTTTGTTTGCAATTACAGAGATCATACGTTTCCTGTAGTTCTTGACCAGGTTTGCACACACTGCAGCAGGGATTTTGGCCCACTCCTCCATACAGACCTTCTCCAGATCCTTCAGGTTTCGGGGCTGTCGCTGGGCAATACGGACTTTCAGCTCCCTCCAAAGATTTTCTATTGGGTTCAGGTCTGGAGACTGGCTAGGCCACTCCAGGACCTTGAGATGCTTCTTACGGAGCCACTCCTTAGTTGCCCTGGCTCTGTGTTTCGGGTCGTTGTCATGCTGGAAGACCCAGCCACGACCCATCTTCAATGCTCTTACTGAGGGAAGGAGGTTGTTGGCCAAGATCTCGCGATACATGGCCCCATCCATCCTCTCCTCAATACGGTGCAGTCGTCCTGTCCCCTTTGCAGAAAAGCATCCCCAACGGATGATGCTTCACGGTTGGGATGGTGTTCTTGGGGTTGTACTCATCCTTCTTCTTCCTCCAAACACGGCGAGTGGAGTTTAGACCAAAAATACTTTTGTCATGCAATAAAATGCTAATTAATTACTTAAAAATCATACAATGTGTTTTTCTGGATTTTTGTTTTAGATTCCGTCTCTCGCAGTTGAAGTGTACCTATGATAAAAATTACAGACCTCTACATGCTTAGTAAGTAGGAAAACCTGCAAAATCGGCAGTGTATCAAATACTTGTTCTCCCCACTGTATATTCAATGGTTGTAAAGAGATAGGGAGAGGTCTGTCCGTAATAAAGAGATGCTCTGCTTTTGTGACATCACATTCCAAAAAGCAAGTCCTGCAGGCTATAGTTTTATCTTATCTTGATTATTGTCCAGTCGTGTGGTTGAGTGCTGCAAGGAAAGACCGAGTTAAGCTGCAGCTAGCCCAGAACAGAGTGGCACGTCTTGCTCTTCATTGTAATCAGAGGGCTGATATCAATACTATGCATGGCAGTCTCTCTTGGCTAAGAGTTGAGGAGAGACTGACTGCATCACTTCTTCTTTTTATAAGAAACAATGTGTTGAAAATCCCAATTTCTTTGCATAGTCAACTTACACACAGCTCTGACACACCCACCCACCAGACATGCCACCAGGGGTCTTTTCACAGTCCCCAAATCCAGAACAAATTCAAAAAAGCGTACAGTATTATATAGAGACATTATTGTATGAAACTCCCTTCCATCTCACATTGCTCAAATAAACAGCAAAGCTGGTTTAAAAAAACAGATAAATCAACACCTCACAGCACAACGCCTCCCCTATTTTTTTAAAATTTGATTTAACCTTTATTTAACTAGACAAGTCAGTTAAGAACATATTCTTATTTACAATGACAGCCTACACCGGCCAAACCCGGACGATGCTGGGCCAATTGTGCGCCGCCCTGTGGGACTCCCATTCACGGCCAGATGTGATACAGCCTGGATTCGAACCAGGGACTGTAGTGATGGCTCTTGCACTGAGATGCAGTGCCTTAGACCTCTGCGCCACTATTTGACCTAGATAGTTTGTGTGTATGTATTGGTATATAGACAACCTGTGCCTTTTTAAAAAATATTTTTTTATTGATGTAGTTCTGTCCTTGAGGTGTTCTTGCCTATTAATGTTTTGTATTATGTCATGTTTTATGTTTTGTGTGGACCCCGGGAAGAGTAGCTGCTGCTTTTGCAACAGCTAATGGGGATCCTAATAAAATACCAAGTACCAAAACTCTTCAGTGGCTTCTACATTTCACTCCCTGAGCACTCAGTACAGTCTATCCATATTTGTGTGGTAAAAGTGGTCAAGCAAAAGACCCACTACGTTATTTGCACCGAGACAAACTCATTCTGATCTTGATCTTCCAGCCCATCCTAGTCTACTGACGTAAAGTATTGTCTCTGGACATCAAAACTACTAGCTCAAGAATGATCAAAATACCATACATTCTGATAAAAGGGAAAATGTTTTACCCCAAACTTATATTCTGCCTCATCAACAACTAGCCTACTCTCTCGTGACAACCAGCATCTTCTCAGCACTTTAAAACCTCTAGCTCAGCAATCCTCACCATTCAGGTCAATGTGGTCAAGTGTATACTACAGGGCAGGCAATGTAACACTTCTCCCCAGCTAGCCAAACTCACTGTGATGTTCCAGCCCAGTTTAGTCTATAAAGCAGTGATGTACATTTTCCCCCCGATATATCCTAAACACCTTGCTCAATGACCATCCTATTCATCTACTCAGGTGTCTTTATTCTTGCTGTACTGAGCAGCAGAACTTTACTTTGTTACTTTACTTTATTTCCCCTCAAAGATTACTTTATTTTACTTTAGTTTGTTTCCTTTTACAGTTATTTTACTCTATTTTATGTTTCCCGTCACAGGTATTTCACTTTACTTTATGTTTCCTTTTACAGTAATTTTACTATACTTTGTTTCCCTTTACATTTATTTTTACTTTATGTTTCCCTTTACAGTTATTTTACTTTACGGTTCCCTTTACAGTTATTTAACTTTACATTTCCCTTTACAGTTATTTTACTTTACGGTTCCCTTTACAGTTATTTTACTTTACGGTTCCCTTTACAGTTATTTTACTTTACGGTTCCCTTTACAGTTATTTTACTTTACGGTTCCCTTTACAGTTATTTTACTTTACGGTTCCCTTTACAGTTATTTTACTTTACATTTCCCTTTACAGTTATTTTACTTTACATTTCCCTTTACAGTCATTTTTACTTTATGTTTCCCTTTACAGTTATTTTACTTTACATTTCCCTTTACAGTCATTTAACTTTATTTTTCCCCCTGTAGTGTATGACCTCCTCAATTCCCCGGACTGTCTGCCAGACCTGCTGCAGGGCGGCTTAGTGGAGCAGGGCGTGAATGAGGCTTTCATCCTCACCACCTTCAAGCTGCAGCCCAAGACTGGCACCACAGTGTTCGGCCTGTACAACCCCCGGGACAACAGCAAGTACTTTGAGTTCACCGTGCTGGGGAAACTCAACAGAGGTAAGGGGTAGGAAGGAGAGGCAGGGGCGTCAGGCCCATTGAAACCGGTAGATTTTCCACTTGTACACTGAAAATATAGAAGATATTGTTTCTTTTACTCATTATTAATTCAAAGATATCGATTTCTGGTCACCTTTGCCCCTCAAAGAAATGAGGTGCACAACGCCTCAGGGGAGAGGGATGTATAATACATTGGTCTTGCTGAATGCACTTTTCTGTACGATGTCAAATTAAATAACATTTTAATTGTCACACGCTTGGTAAACAACAGGTGTAGACTAACAGTGAAAAGAGCCTTAGTTCTCTCTCGTTTAATCTAATTTGTTTAAAAATCATTATTTTCGCTCTCTGCTTCTACATTAATGTATTCATCGTGTATTCATTTCATTGAGGCATTTGCTGTGATTCCCTTTCCATCTCATGTCCTTTTCCTTTAACTCTTTTTCTTTCTCTTCCTGTCTCCCAGCCGTGCTGCGTTACCTGAGGAGTGATCGGAGGATGAGCTCCGTGACCTTCAACAACATCCAGCTGGCAGACGGTCAGCGCCACCGCCTCCTCTTCCACCTGAAGGGCATGCAGCAGGGACCCGGGGGGGTGGAGCTACACCTGGACTGCAGGCTGGTGGAGACGGTCCGGGACCTCCCCTCCGTGTTTCAGGGTCTGCCTGCAGGCTACGGTGTGGTGGAGCTGAAGAGCATGCAGGGCAAAGCAGAGGTGATGTTATTAGATTTGTTTCAAATGGCAACCTATTGCTTTTATAGAGCACTTATTTAGACCATTGTCAAATTGGGTGCAGTTCAAATGTAGTGCATCATATGGAATAGAGTTATTATTTACTCATAGAACCAGACAAAATCACAGAACCTTCAACCGAGGATTGGTTGTCCGTCTGTTTCCGTTTAAGCCATTTGACCAGAGCTACCCAGACACTCCCCAAACCATTGCTTTTGTTGACTTTGTACTCAGGGAAACTATGAGTGATGTCACTTATTTACTCCTAGATCCTACTTCCAAATTCATATGACCATAACCCCCTAGCCTGGGTGCCAGATAGTCTGTTTCTTCTTTGGCCAAATCCTTGTCCATCAAAAATTAGAGTTGGCTACAGCAGGTAAAAATCTGGAAACAAATTTGGTAACCACCTTGTCCTAATCTAATCAAACCCTTTCATCAGCATTCAGCACTGGTTCCAACTAATGTGTCCCTGTTGTTGGACTTCTTCATAAACAGGAAGAGCTGGAGGAGCTGAAACTAGTGGTGGGAGACACGTTTGAGAATGTAGCTTCTCTTCAAAACTGCCACCAACAAGGAGACTCAGTGCAGACTCTGGGTAAGGGTTTATGACAAAAAATAAACCAAAAAATAAACCAACTCCTATTCCTGTGTGTTCCCTAGTACTGTCTAGTTTACACAGACAAAAACATTTTGAGGAAAGGCTTTTTCTTGAACGTCGCTCAACTGTTTTTCAAGAAGCAAATAAATGGTGATATATATATATATATAAGTATTCTATGTCTCTACTTTCGAATTCACACAAAAACAACAGTTACTGTAGATTGAGGTTGAACAAGAACCCCCTCTGAAGTCTGTTGGTATGACCAATGTTATTTTCCAATGCTGCTCTCCCGTGCAGGGGTCAACACAAAGCAGCTGTCCAATCAAATGCTTGATCTCACCAAGGTGATAAATGAGCTGAAAGATGTCCTCATTCAGCAGGTAACTATAGTGCTCAAGCTCATCTGGGAGCTATTAATAAACTGTACCTCCTGACCCACTGAGTCCATAAAAACTCAAAACATGTCTATGTTGCTTTCTAAAGGTCAAAGAGACATCTTTTCTCAGAAATACCATCTCTGAGTGCCAGGCTTGTGGTAAGAACATCCACCATCACCATTATATTACAAATTATGTATTAAAGTTCTGTTATATGTTGTTTATAGATTGAACCAATAGCTTTTTCTTGACCATGAGGAAAATCACTGGGCCTTAGTAATAAAACTAGTTTGAAGTATGTTCGCTTGTAACACATTCATTACTAATACATGAGAAACCACTGGTATTGTGGAAACGAGTGTCATAAAAATATATTTCCTCTGGGTGTCTTTGAAGGACTGGGTGGAAGCGAAGTCATGAAGCAGAAGTGTGCCCCAGGCGTTTGTTTCCGCGGCGACATGTGTATTGAGACGGAGGACGGGGTTGAGTGTGGACCCTGCCCTGATGGATACACTGGGGACGGCTTCAGCTGTGATGATGTGGATGAGGTAGGGTGTGTTTGTGTGTGTATGTTATATTCAGGTGCATGTGTGTTTACTGTATGAATTTATATGGTTGTAATAATTCTGAAACACTAACCAAGCGTCTTCTTCCATCTCTCTCTCTCTAGTGTCAATTTAACCCATGCTTCCCCGGGGTGAAGTGTGTGAACACGGCTCCAGGGTTCCGCTGTGACGCCTGTCCTCTGGGCTACTCTGGTCTGGCTGTGGAAGGGGTGGGAGTGGTCTACGCACAGACAAACAAACAGGTCAGTTAACATAACCAACATCACCAAATACAGTCAAGGTCTCCAGGTCAGTCAGCATCACCAAATACAGTCAAGGTCTCCAGGTCAGTCAGCATCACCAAATACAGTCAAGGTCTCCAGGTCAGTCAACAACACCAAATACAGTCAAGGTCTCCAGGTCAGTCAACAACACCAAATACAGTCAAGGTCTCCAGGTCAGTCAACAACACCAAATACAGTCAAGGTCTCCAGGTCAGTCAACAACACCAAATACAGTCAAGGTCTCCAGGTCAGTCAACAACACCAAATACAGTCAAGGTCTCCAGGTCAGTCAACAACACCAAATACAGTCAAGGTCTCCAGGTCAGTCAACAACACCAAATACAGTCAAGGTCTCCAGGTCAGTCAACAACACCAAATACAGTCAAGGTCTCCAGGTCAGTCAACATCACCAAATACAGTCAAGGTCTCCCTTTTAATTGGGTAAAAGAAAAAGCTGCAAACACTAGTAGGTCTGTTGTAATAATTTATTCACCAATGTTTCGACAGGAACGTTTCAATTCAGTCAATGGACAATTCCAGAAGATTCATTTTAATGAAATGTACTCCTACCCACCCGGTGACATTGTTATTAGGATAACTAATCATGGAACACCTTTTCAAGATATGTATCATAATAATCATCTCCGGTTTTGTACTTTATACGGCATCTTAGGTCTGTGATGACATTGACGAGTGCAAAGAACCCAACAATGGACAGTGCACCGCCAACTCTCTCTGTCACAACTCTGCGGTAAGGCCTGAGTGTGTTACTCTGTCATAAATCTGCGGTAAGGCCTGAGTGTCTGTCTGTCTGATAGCCTGGTGGTCGACTAGACCGGTTTGTTGCTTCAGCCAACTCCTGACCTTCGTTTTCATACAACAGAAATTGCTTGAAGCACAAACAGATGTAGCCTGGAATAAAAAACGGAATATCGCTCAATTTAAACAATAATGCAAGGAGGGAACAATGTTAACTGGATTCCAAATATCTGACTGCCTGCTACAAGTACTACATTTATTCTTATGTCTCTCATTGCCTATTACCCTACATTATCCCTGTAGGGTTCTTACGTCTGTGGGGGCTGTAAGACAGGCTACACAGGGGACCAGGTGAAGGGCTGTAAGCCAGAGAGGAGCTGTGGTAACAGTTTGACCAACCCCTGTGATGTCAACGCCCAGTGTTTCCAAGAAAGAGACGGCTCCATCACCTGTCAGGTGGGGTCCTATGGATCACAAACTGGCCTCCATTGACAGAACTCTCTCTCACACACACAAACACACGCACATACACACACGCACGCAAACATACACACGCAAACACACACACGCAAACACACACACGCAAACACACACACGCAAACACACTCACGCACTGCCTCTTAAGTGTTCTCTCTTCTTTCTCCTGTCAGTGTGGGATTGGCTGGGCTGGTAATGGCTACCTATGTGGAAAGGATACAGACATTGATGGATACCCTGATGAGAAACTCAAGTGCAAGGATATGCTCTGTAAAAAGGTAACCATGACAACACAAGAAATACATCTATCCTGGGATATACCCCCCCCCCCCTCCCTCCTCTCCCTTTGCCCCTCCCTCCATCTTCTTTTTATGGTGTGTCTGTTAAAGTGATCACCATAAATCGGTCAATAAATAAATCTGTCTGTTTCAGGATAACTGCATGCGCGTTCCTAACTCTGGCCAAGAGGATGCTGACAAGGACGGACAAGGAGACGCTTGTGACACCGACGCTGATGGTGACGGTATTCTGAATGAACAGGTAGACGTTATACCTCTATACACACACACACATTAAATTAAATCAAATGTATTTATAAAGACCTATTTACATCAGCAGTTGTCACAAAATGCTTATTTAGAAACCCTGCCTAAAACTCCAAACAGTACGCAATGCAGATGTAGAAACACAGTGGCTAGGAAAAACTCCTTAGAAAGGCAGGAACCTAGGAAGAAACCTGGAGAGGAACCAGGCTCTGAGGGGTGGTCAGTCCTCTTCTGGTTGTGCTGTGCTGAGAATTTGAAGGAGCATACTTAAATTCACACAGGACACCAGTTAAGACAGGAGATTTCACCAGATAGGACAGACTGACCCTATTCCCTCTGTGCCCCTCTCCCGTGCAGGATAACTGCTGGCTGAAGCCTAACGTGGACCAGAGGAACAGTGACAAGGACAGCCATGGTGACGCCTGTGACAACTGTCGCACGGTGGAAAACCCTGATCAGAGGGACACTGACAGTGACGGGAAAGGAGACGCCTGCGATGATGACATGGATGGAGACGGTACGTACAGCGACACATCACTACCACGTAGCTACAGTCCGTCACAGTAGTATGTTCCAACAGCCGCTTGTCTAGAATCCTTGAACATACAGTACCACCAACCCTACCCTGACCCAATGATTTATATACTAGATGATTGACAGGGGGCGCTGTTTTGAAGCTACCGCACCTCCATCTTGGCATTCCCCCACTAGAGTAAAAAAAGATTTTGGAAGCTATAGAAATTCATTAATTAATTTCCACGTTAATTATATTACAGACACCTTAATGCATACTTTTAAATTATAGAATATGAGCTTAACATGAAAAAGATCTATAATTATTTTTTTTACAATTCTAATGTTACTGTCCCCACTAAAATATATTTTTTAAATACATGTAATTTTGTCCTTGACACATTTAATTGAAATACTGTAGAGTTCCATTCATTCCTATGGAGGACTGCTTCTTCTGGGGGGTGTCAATATGCCCGATTTTTGGCTTTAAAGCCTCTCACTGGCCAGTACATAGAGTAGCATCAGCAATCCAGGGTTTATATACATAATTGCCCTGACCCCATTACTAAAATCCCCTCTCAAGTTAACAGAAACATACAGTATGCCTTTATCATCCTCACTCTTTAATAATGTAGATGACTGTCGGTTTCTTTTTATAGACCCTGTCTACAGATGGCTTGACCTTTATGCTACAGCCACAGTACTGTTGCTTTCCGGAGATAAATGAGAAATGACACACACACACCATATTTCAACAGTTCACTCAGATGACAAATGCAACAGTGCCTCCCTGTGGCACAACTAGTGAACTATTAGAAACAGCATATCAATGGAAATAGAATCAACCACGTGCAGTTTGCTTTTAAATCCCAATGCATTGATTCAACGTCAGTGGTTAAGCTGTCAATCATACAATTCATGTTTTATGATTTTCTCATGGGCCACACTTAAAGTTCACTTTTTGCTTGTATCCAACAGAGATTCACACATGTTCTAAATGTGAAATATTTAGAACAGCCATCGCTGGTGTTCATATGTCACAAAGCAGTGCTCCTAAAGGAGTCCACTTGAAGCTGAAGCACTCATGTATTTGACCAACACTTCTGCAGAGTGGTGGGATACTATTGGTCAGATAACTTTACAAACTCAAACTTGACAAACTCAAATTGAATTGGTCTCCAGGCTTGAAGAACTTCCTTGATAACTGCCAGCGGGTGGTGAACCGGGACCAGTTGGACCGGGATGGAGATGGAGTGGGAGATGCCTGTGACAGCTGCCCTGATATCCCTAATCCTAACCAGGTCAGACTGCTTCCACGGGCGTCCATTAGGGTTCTGAGACCTGTTCAGTTTACAGATATTAAATGGGATATGGAGCAACTGAACTGTCCTATTCTGTGATAAATATTATACTGAGTGGTCAAAAAGTGTTTTTACAAATCTGTGCTCTAATTTTAGTCCGACATTGACCATGACCTGGTTGGGGATTCTTGTGACACAAATCAAGACAGGTACAAGAGAAACATATTTTAAAAGTATTTGACTTGAGAAAAAGTATGCTCTTAAAATATACACTTTATGATTTAATTTATTTTAGTCAATTCATGATTGCAGTAGTCAATATATCCCTTTATTTTGACAAATATTCCTATTTTACTGCATATTTTAGTATACAGTGCATAAAGTAGGTTGCCAGTCCAATGTTACTTAACTGCCAGCCATTCCCTACTAGCCTGAGTCCCAGATCTGTTTATGATGTTAACTCCATTGCTGTCAGCAACTCTCAGGCTAAATCTATTCATGTGATGACCTGACCCTATCGTTTCTGTCCCTCCTCCCTGTGTGTCACCCCCTGGTCTGTAGTGATGGCGACGGTCACCAGGACACCAAGGACAACTGTCCCAACGTGATCAACAGCTCCCAGCTGGACACAGACAAAGACGGCCTGGGGGATGAGTGTGACGATGACGACGACAACGACAACATCCCTGACTTCCTGGCACCGGGACCCGACAACTGCAGACTGGTGCCCAACCCCGACCAGCTGGATGACAACAGTCAGTCTAATATTTCTTTCAAATAATTTACTTTACTGCTTCAAACAAATTGCCTAGCAACGGGACAATCTGAATGTGAATTCTTGAGTCATCACCTAAAACCTATTGCCTGGTGATCCAGTCTGTTTGTGCTTTGGCCAACACCTCTCTGTGTTAGTTTGTGTCCTGCCAAACAGACAGTAAATGGTGTGACAACTGTAGAAGAGTTGACTACACCAACAGTATGGGATCAGACTACATTTTAAGTGAAAGTAAAACACAAGAAAGTGAGCACCTATGCACTAAGAGTGTTGGGCCAGTAATTGAAAGGTTGCTGGTTCAAATCTGAGCCAACTAGGTGAATAATCTGACGATGTGCCCTTGAGCAAGGTACTTAACCTTAATAGCTCCTGTATGTTGCTCTGGATAAGAGTGTCTGCTAAATGACTCAAATGTAACTCTCCACTCTACCAGTGTATTGTCTATGCTTAGAACCTTACTGGGCATCATTTCTAAGCCTTTGTGTATTCTCTCCTCCCAGATGATGGTGTTGGAGATGTGTGTGAGTCAGACTTTGACCAGGACAAGGTGATTGACAGGATAGACAACTGTCCAGAGAACGCTGAGGTCACTCTGACAGACTTCAGAGCCTATCAGACGGTGGTGCTGGACCCCGAGGGTGACGCCCAGATTGACCCCAACTGGGTGGTACTTAATCAGGTCAGATGGTCATTTACTGGATGGACTTACAACACAATAAGTTCAACATGGCAGAAATGCTTTGACTTTGTCAACATAACTGACATTTAATCTCTCAAACAGGGAATGGAGATTGTTCAGACCATGAACAGTGACCCTGGACTTGCTGTCGGTAAGAAAGACTTCCAAATCGTTATCAGGTATCGAACCATGTTCTCATATGGTATTGTATAAAGTCGTATCCTATTTTATTGCAAATTTTTTGTTGTGTGTTGCTCTCTAGGTTACACTGCGTTCAGTGGAGTGGACTTTGAGGGGACATTCCATGTTAACACGGTGACTGACGATGACTACGCAGGCTTCATCTTTGGCTACCAGGACTCCTCCTCCTTCTACGTGGTCATGTGGAAACAGACTGAGCAGACCTACTGGCAGGCCACACCCTTTAGAGCAGTGGCCGAGCCTGGCATCCAGCTCAAGGTGTGTGTGTGTGTGTATGTGTGGGGGATTGTGTTTTTGAAGTAAGTACAAAAGACAAAGATAGATTGTATTTAGGGTGGCTCTGTACAATTTAACACACACACACACACGTGTGCTATGGAGAGCACAGGAGGTTGGTGGCGCCTTAATTGGGGAGGACAGGCTTGTGGTAATGGCTGCAGCGGAATGGGTGGAATGATATCATGACATCCATGTGTTTGATGCCATTCCATTTTCTCCATTCCTGCCATTATTATGAGCCGTCCTCCCCTCAGCAGCCTCCACTGATGGAGAGCCACCCTAAGCCAAATCTGTCTTTGTCTCTTTGTACTTACTTCTTAATTACCTTCTCTCCCTCGCTATCTCCTCTCTCCATCTCGCTCTCCCTCCCCATCCCCAGGCTGTGAAGTCTAAGTCAGGTCCAGGGGAGCACCTGAGGAACTCCCTGTGGCACACAGGGGACACCAACGACCAGGTGCGTCTGCTGTGGAAGGACCCCAGGAATGTGGGCTGGAAGGACAAGGTTTCCTACCGTTGGTACCTGCAGCACCGACCCCAGGTCGGATACATCAGGTAAGACAGCTGAGAGAAAAATAGAGAGAGAGAGTGTGTGTGTGTGGGATGTCATCGCTTCATCTAATACACAATGGAGTACAACAATGGCTAATGTATGTTGGGTGTTTGGACAGGGCCCGTTTCTATGAGGGGACAGAGCTGGTGGCTGACTCTGGTGTGACCATCGACACCACCATGAGAGGAGGCCGACTGGGCGTGTTCTGTTTCTCTCAGGAAAACATCATCTGGTCCAACCTAAAGTACCGCTGCAATGGTAAGCAGCATGCTTTATTCGAGTGTCGCAGCAGTCTTAGGCACTGCATCTCAGTGCTGGATTTATTTTTTATTTTATTTTTTACAATTGCTTTGAACTCAAATTAGTCAAATTCATCAACCAAAGTGGCATCCTTAATTAAACTGACTGTTGGTAGAACTTGACTTTGACCTCTAACCTACACAGATACCATCCCTGGGGACTTCCAGGAGTTCAGCACGCAGCACGGCGTCGTCGACGGTCTCTAAGCATACAGAGAAAAACTGAAAGAGACCGTTTCTCCAGCTGTGTTTAGAATGTACTGTATGTGGTGTGTGCGTTTGTACACAGTGGCAATACTGTATGTATGTGGCCTGTTTCCATGTCTACCCACTTCCCCACCAAAAATTTAATCAACTTGTCTTCATGAGTGTTATAATCAGTGTCCTCAGTGGTCTAAATTAGGACTACTAGAGTAAAATAAAATTCACACTTCAAATTTAAGATTTTATTATTTGAGCTAATTTTGCAATAACATCCACAAACAGAAACATGAGCCATTGATATAAGCTTCCTTCTCTCTCCCTCTCTCAGAGCTTTAATTCCCAGTGTGATACCAGCCCCACACAATGTCATCACACAATATGGACATGAGAGCAAACACAGGAGAGGAATCAGACCATGGGGACTTGGTTATGCCTGAGCATATTCCATTCCATCTTATACCCTGGTACCAGATCTGTTTGTGCTGTCTTGTCCTGTTGGAAAGACAGCACAAACAAATCTGGGACCAGACCAACTGTCTTGGCCCTGTGACCTCAATCCTCCCCGGAGGCCTAGTCTTGACCAAGAGTTTTGTTATCAGTGAATATCACAGCTCCTTAACACAACTCTCTAGAGGCCAATAGAAAGCAATTTGAAAATGATTCCCAAATAAACTCCACTTTCTGCCTGGTTTAAGTCTTAGACTTAAGTTTTTGTAAGTTTGAAATTCATGTTGATACTTTTATAAGTATAATGCTATCGATAAGAGAATTTCAAATAAAAAATGTGATATTGTATTTTGTTTTTTTTGGTCTTATTTATCAGCCTTATTGAATGTGTTTGTCCAGATTTTCATCGGGCAGTCTCTCAGTTCATGTGGCCAAAAGAATAAAGAGCAGTGAGGAAACAAGAATATTGACCTGTTAACCTAGTATTATTATTGCCGGTGACCATGCGGCACGGGCATCCATAAGGTATGCTAATATATTTAAAAAACAAATCTAATCTCGTTCCATAGTCACCCTCATATTTGGGTCATGCCTCCGAGCGAGTTGGTAGGGGCGATGTGGTGGTTTGGGATGTATGACAAGTTATTAGGCTATAGAACTTCAGTGATAACAAAGTCCTGAGTGACATTATGTGGCCTAATGTGGGAATGTACTGTATATTGATAGGCCTTCACCAAATGTGTCACTTAAGATCCTAAAAAGAATATTCAGGAAAGTGTTTAAAATGGATTTAAGATTGTATTTTTAAGGTTTATTTAATAGATTCACGTTCTACCATTGAAAAAAAGTTTCACCCCAGCATTGCTGCTCGTACATTCTTGCCCTTGCTGTACAACCCTTTTCATGAGACTCAAAACTACACGAGAATATATTTCTTCTGAAGGCTTTGTCAACAACAGAAAAAGCAACACAAAGGAGGTTTGAAAACAGTTCAGATACTCCACTAGAATCTGGTCTTTGATCCTTGCACGCTATTGGCTCTCAGCTGTCACCTGCGGCTCCATCACAAAGTTCAAATCAAACTCTTGTTGCGAAAGCCCCTCTCAGACATTTTGTCCAAACTTGCGTAATAAAACCATGTAACCCTACCCGAATGAACTGATCTTACCAGACTGTGTTAGTCATTAGCTTTCATCATTGCTTTTCACACACAGGGTTTGTGTCTGAATGAAATGGAAACCTATTCCCTATATAGTGCACTATTTTTGATCATGGCCCATACGGCTCAAAAGTAGAGCACTATGTAGGGATTAGGGTACCATTTCAGACACACAAGGATAAACATCTTTAAAAAATGGAGCAGCGACAAAATGAACACATTGGATTGACCTATGCCCTGTACTTTAGACTCAGCTTTTCTCAGGAGCATGCACAGAATGCATGCTTACCTTACTGGGCTGATAGCCAGCAGCTCATAAAATAGTTGTATGGAAAATTATTGATTTATATTTTCAATAATGAATGATTTATGATCATCTAGGCTATTATACCAATGTGCTGACCTGTATGTAATTTCATCCTGACAGATTTTGCACCCGGTTTCTGTGGAGTGTCTCTGGTACCTTTCATCACTTGTCAGACTGGTTTCCCAACACTAAATTACATATAAGACCCCACCAGACACCAGAGACACTGAATATCTGAAACCAGCTACAGAATGGTTTCTCTCATAACACTCGTACAAGTATTGGATTCATAGCCTCCCATTGCATTGTAGGCTAGGCCTACAGTACATAATCCCACATAAATGTAATTCATGGTTTACACTAAAACTAGTTCTCTCATTCAAAATGTAACTGCACACTATCTGCATTCTCCATTTATGGATCATCTAGGCCTATCCAATGAATGGCCTATATAGCATGCTGACAAGTCTCGTTCCATTTCAGCCAGCATCATCCCTTTACTACTGAATTGTTCACTAATCTGAAAGCCAAATGCAAATGTGGATAGGTGAAAGCAACAATATTGAATGGCCATTGGCCATGTGCGGCCATCAACATATTGCTTACCGGTCCTTTCAGATGTGAAATCCCACAAACGTGTTAGAGAGAGAATGGGTGGAGTAAATGGACAGTTTGGAACCAGGTCAACATTTTTGCTAACCTGTTTATACCTCTCAGCCAGTGCTCAACCACGCCCCTCCCGGTGAAAGGCCAACTGTGATTGGTTCAAACACCTGCACACCCTCTCGACTCTTTAGTTCTATTTTAACTTTAGGGTGAGGCTTTGAGGAACTC
The DNA here is from genome assembly GCF_029448725.1 of Salvelinus fontinalis. Lineage (NCBI taxonomy): Eukaryota > Metazoa > Chordata > Actinopteri > Salmoniformes > Salmonidae > Salvelinus > Salvelinus fontinalis. The sequence goes on along the minus strand of NC_074666.1, from coordinate 9,929,102 downwards.
ACCTGTCCCGGTACCCCAATCAGCAGGAATACGTCGCGCGGCAAACAAGCTCAAAGAACCAGTACAGTTCGTTACCATGTCCGAACGAGGCGCGTTCGATACTAATGTCGTTACCCTCACGAGATTCGTGCAGGAGGAGGGAAGGAAGGCGAAGGGAACGGGAGAACTGACCACCCTCCTCAACTCTATCTGCACAGCCGTTAAAGCTATCTCCACCGCTGTCAGAAAAGCTGGGATTGCCAACCTGTACGTTTCTGTGTATGCATGTGAAAGTCTTGGTGTCCATTCAATTGGTCCCGTGTGACTCAGTTGGTAGAGCATGGCGCGTTGTTGGTTCGGTCCTCACAGGGTAAAGTAGGAATGTACGTTAAATGACAATGTAAAATGACGACAGATTTACATGCGAATATTTAAAAAGCCACATGAAAATAATGTTTATTCTCCCACCAGAGATGTGTTTCCATCAAATTGACTTGTTGTTGATAAAAGGCTGTGCGTGATGACGTAGTGCACATAACATACATATTGCGGTTGAATTGCCATGTAGGCTACCCCAAAAATAGTGGTAAACTCCTTAATGTGCAAATATTGATATAGTAACCATCCTATCTAAATAAATTTGGATTTACATTATATGTTGTGGTCCTCCCACTACAACTTGGGAAAGCATGCAGTTTATTAAACTTCACAGGGTGGTGAATGTACAAGGGGATGAGCTTGATACTCCTTTCCAATAAAATAGAGGGTCTTATTCTGGTGGCATGATGGTCAGTGCTTGGCTGCCGTTTGACAAATAAATACAATATTGCTCTTATCTATATTAATCTCATAATGTAGGTAGCCTACCTGCACTGTATCAGTGAGTTGTTGGTTAAAGTGCATGGGCCAAGACCAGAATGGGCACATTTTCTATATAATGAAACTGTTTTTGTGACAACCATCAGTAGAGTTTAAAATGTGATGGACACCCAGTTAACTTATTTTTCTTTTGGTACATGGGAATTTAAAGGGAAAGTTATTTATATGTGCATTACGTCATCACGCACAGCATTTTAAACAGTCTGTTTTAATGGAAATAACATCTCAGATTTTTGAATATTCGCATAAAAATCTGTCACAAATTGGATGGAAAACTAGCTAGTGATATGGTCAGTCAGTGATCATTTTTGTTGCATCATGTGCTATATGGTAATCACAAAGCACTGGCAATAAGTGAATGATTATATCAATAGCAGGGACCGTACAACCAACCAACCATATGCCGGGTAGGGAGACTAAATCAAATATTTACCTAGTCGGATATTATGCATGAGTCTGACAATCCAGCTAATCAGGTAATACTGTTGTCAACTTCGACTCGGGTCAATGTTCATCCGTTTCTTTCTTTGGACTCAATGTTGTTTTCATAAATGCAAGCCAGAGCTATTGTAATGGAATAGGCTACTCCCAAATTATTCATTTATTTCCTCTTGAGACATGTCTATTGTCTTCATTAGGAGGAAGTATAGGCCTATTACCTATTTATCAGGAATTTCTTTACAGTCCTCCATTGTCAGGAATTTCCTTTATGACTGACAGTCAATGAAGGCCAACAGATGGTATCACTCTCTGTGCCCTGTGAGTTGAACCAGACACTGCATGCCCACTGTCACAGAGCCATCATAGAAACACTTTTACCCTTGTCCCTCCCTCCTTCCAATTGTGACAGAAATAGGCCTACTGTGGTGATATTACTACTCACATGTCTGCCCCCTGCCCATCTCTCTATCCCTTCCTCCTTTCTCTCTCCTCCTCTCTCCCTCCCCTCCAGCTATGGCATTGCTGGGAGCACCAACGTGACCGGTGACCAGGTGAAGAAGCTGGATGTTCTGTCCAATGACTTGGTCATCAACATGATCAAGTCCTCTTTCACCTCCTGTGTCCTGGTGTCAGAGGAGAATGAGAGGGCCCTCATTGTGGAGCCAGAGAAACAGGTAGATGTGTGTGTGGTCCAGATGGAAGTTGAGGTATGTCTTATAACATCAATGTGACAATGTCCTTTTTTTTCACAGGGAAAATATATTGTGTGCTTCGACCCACTGGATGGCTCGTCAAACATTGACTGTCTTGTATCAATTGGAACCATTTTTGCCATCTACAGAAAGGTTGGTGACTCTTTTGTTATTATTCCTCTACGGAAGCCCCTAGGCCTAGGCAAAAAAAATGTAAATAATAAAAAATAAAAAATGTTTACTAAGTTGTTCAAATGAGATATTGTTGTTCAAAAAAAAAGTTACTAAGTCGTTTGAACAGGTGATCTCGAATGAATGACTCAGCTGTATACGGAAATAAGCAAACAGGAAACCACTCACCCACCCAGAGGCGGCGCTCCTAGTTGCCAAAGACTTTAATGCAGGGAAACTTAAATCAGTTCTACCTAATTTCCATCAACATGTTTAACTTCACTAGGGTAGGGGGCACTATTTTTACCTCCGGATGAAAAGCTTGCCCAAAGTAAACTGCCTGCTACTCAGGCCCAGAAGCTAGGATATGCATAGAAAATACTCTAAAGTTTCCAAAACTGTTAACATAATGTCTGTGAGTATAACAGAACTGATTCGGAAGGCGAAAACCTGAAAATCTATCCAGGAAGTGGGATTTTTTTTATGTCTGTAGTTTTTCTATTGAATGCCATTACAGTATCCATTGACTTAGGACTCAAATTGCACTTCCTATGGCTTCCACTAGATGTCAACAGTCTTTAGGAATTGTTTCAGGCTTGTATTCTGAAAAATTAGAGAGTAAGACCACTCTGAATGAGTGGACCCTACAGTGTCCCAGAGGTTTTTCATGCGCACGACCGAGAGCGCGCGCCTTTCTTGTTTACCTTTTTATATTGACAACGTTATTGTCCGGTTGAAATATTATCGATTATTTAAGCTAAAAACAACCTGAGGATTGATTATAAACATCGTTTGACATGTTTCTACGAACTTCACGGATACTATTTGGATTTTTTGTCTGCCTGTTGTGACTGCGTTTGAGCCTGTGGATTACTGAACAAAACGCGCAAACAAAACAGTGGTTTTTGGATATAAACAGGGACTTTATCGAACAAAACAAACATTTATTGAGTAAATGGGAGTCTTCTGAGTGCAACCATATGAAGATCATCAAAGGTAAGTGATACATTTTATCGCTATTTCTGACTTGTGTAACTCCTCTACTTGGCTGGTAAATGTTTGTAATGATTTGTCTGCTGGGCGCTGTTTTCAGATAATCGCATGGTATGCTTTCGCCGTAAAGCCTTTTTGAAATCTGACACCGTGGTTGGATTAACAAGAAGTTCATCCTTTAAACCGATGTATAACACTTGTATGATTTATTAATTTTTATAATGACTATTTCTGTTTTTGAATTTGGCGCTCTGCAATTTCACTGGATGTTGGCCAAATGGGACACTAGCGTCCCACGTATCCTAGTGGGGTTAATGTGCAACCAGAGGGGGAAAACATTCTAGATCACCTGTACTCCACACACAGAGACAAAGCTCTCCCTCCATTTGGTAAATCCAACCACAACTCTCTCCTCCTGATTCCTGCTTACAAGCAAAAATTAAAGCAGGAAGCACCAGTGACTCGGTCTATAAAAAAAGTGGTCAGATGAAGCAGATGCTAAACTACAGGACTGCTTTACTATCAGACTGGAACATGTTTCGAGATTCTTCCGATGCCATTGAGGAGTACACCACATCAGTCACTGGCTTTATCAATAAGTGGGTAAAGGGTAGAGCCGCCGCTTTCAAGGTGCGGGACTCTAATAAGAAATTCTGCTATGCCCTGCGACGAACCATCGAACAGGCAAAGCTTCAATACAGGGCTAAGATTGAATCGTACTACACAGGCTCCGACGCTCGTCTTGTGTGGCAGGGCTTGCAAACTATTACAGACTACAAAGGGAAGCACAGCCGCGAGCTTCCCAGTGACACGAGCCTACCAGACAAGCTAAGTCACTTCTATGCTCGCTTCAAGGCAAGCAACACTGAGGCATCCATGAGAGCATCAGCTGTTCCGGACGACAGTGATCACACTCTCCGTAGCCAACGTGAGTAACACCTTTAAACAGGTCCACATTCACAAGGCTGCGGGGCCAGATGGATTACCAGGATGTGTGCTCCGAACATTTACTGACCAACTGGCAGGTGTCTTCACTGACGGTTTCAACATGTCCCTGATTGAGTCTGTAATACCAACATGTTTCAAGCAGACCACCATAGTCCCTGTGCCCAAGAACACGAAGGCATCCTGCCTAAATGACTACAAACCCGTAGCACTCACGTCCGTAGCCATGAAGTGCTTTGAAAGGCTGGTAATGGCTCACATCAACACCATTATCCCAGAAACCCTAGACCCACTCCAATTTGCATACAGCTCAAACAGATCTACAGATGATGCAATCTCTATTGCACTCCACACTGCCCTTTCCCACCTGGACAAAAGGAACACCTATGTGAGAATGCTATTCATTGACTACAGCTCAGTGTTCAACACCATAGTGCCCTCAGCTCATCACTAAGCTAAGGATCCTGGAACAAAACGCATCCCTCTGCAACTGGATCCTGGACTTCCTGACGGGCTGCTCCCAGGTGTTGTTACCTACCCTCACCACATCTGCCACGCTGATACTCAACACTGGAGCCCCCCAGGGGTGTATGCTCAGTCTTCTCCTGTACTCCCTGTTCACCCACAACTGCATGGCTAGGCACGACTCCAATACCATTAAGTTTGCAGATGACACAACAGTGGTAGGCCTGATCACCGACAACGACGATACCGCCTATAGGGAGGAGATCAGAGACCTGGCCGTGTGGTGCCAGAATATTAACCTATTCCTCAATGTGACCTAGACAAAGGAGATGATTGTGGACTACAGGAAAAGGAGGACCGAGCACGCCACCATTCTCATCGACGGAGCTGCAGTGGAGCAGGTTGAGAGCTTCAAGTTCCTTGGTGTCCACATCACCAACAAACTAGAATGGTCCAAACACACCAAGAGAGTCGTGAAGAGGGCACGACAAAGCCTATTCCCCCTCAGGGAACTAAAAAGATTTGGAATGGGTACTCGGATCTTCAAAAAGTACTACAGCTGCAACATCGAGAGCATCCTGACTGGTTGCATCACTGCCTGGAACGGCAACTGCTCGGCCTCTGACCGCAAGGCACTACAGAGGGTAGTGCGTACGGCCCATTACATCACTGGGGCTAAGCTGCCTGCCATCCAGGACCTCTACACCAGGCGGTGTCAAAAGAAGGCCCTAAAAATTGTCAAAGACCCCAGCCACCCCAGTCATAGACTGTTCTATAACCATATCTACAAGCGTGCAGGTTGTCGGGCAGCTGGACTTCACTAGTCGTAAGATTTCTTCTGGCGTGAGAGGGGAGCAAAAGGTCAAGGCGTAGGGTAGTTATGTATGAGTGGGACCAGTTGATTCAGTAGGCTGAGCGGATGTCATCAACCTTCTTTTCAAAGTGGTTGACCAAGTTGTCCGCAGAGCGGGAGGGGGTGTAGGATTAAGGAGGGTGGAGAAGGTGAAGAGTTTCCTAGGGTTAGAGGCAGAATGTATCTGCTGCTAAAGCCACTTTCTATCAGAGGAAGAGATGGTAGAGAGGGAGTGAAGGATGATAGGTCTTCCGGAAGTTAAGTTTTCCTCAGCTGACTGCAGCCCTGTTATTTAAGGTTGCAATGAGTCACGGAGGGGAGGGCCGGCCGGGAGGAAAGAGGACAGTGCAAGTAATAGGCTGTGGAAAGGGAGGATGGTAGGCTCGAAGAGGCAGAACCAGAAGGGAGCGATTTAGCAAAAGGGAGAGATGATAGGAGAGAAGATTGTGACGGCGCATGAGATTAGTAGGCGAACAGCCTCAAGTAAAGATGAGGTCATGCGTATTGCCTGCCTTGAGTGGAAAGGGTGAGGTCAAAAGAGGCAAGGAGGGAAAGAAATCAATGGAAGGCAGACGTCAGGAGGTTGAAGTCGTACAGTACAAAGAGCGCTGAGCCAACGTCAGGAAATGAGCTTATCAATGTGTGAAGCTTATTGATGAACTCTCCAAGGGAACCTGGTGGGCGATAGATGGCAACAATGTTAAGCTTGAGTGGACAAGTGACATTGACCGCATGGAAATCAAATAAGGAGAAGGACAGGTGAGGGAGTAAAGAGAATTTCCATTTAGGATAAATCAGCAGCACTGTGCCACCACGGCAATGAACAGATGCTCTCAGACTGAGAGAACCTAGTCAGGTGAAGAGAGCAGCTGGAGTAGCAGTGTTCTCTGGGGTGATCCATGTCAACATCGGAGCCAAAAAGTCAAGGGACTTAAGGGCAGTATAGGCTGAGATGAACTCTGGGTTCTTGACCACAGATCAGCAGTTCCAACCGCTGCTGAAGAACAAGAATTCCACATGGGTTGTGCGTGCATGGTACACTAAATTAGAAGGGGTTGCAGCCAAGGGATGTGGAGCGTCTGTAAAGCCTGCAGGGAGAGGAGCGAGCAGGGATAGAAAACACACAGTTGCCAAAGCTACAAATGAGCAAAATGAGAAAATAACTGTAAGATACACAAGTGGTTGGGAGCCTTCCTTTCTTTCCTTTATGGAATAACTCTGCATTTGTCACCAATTGCCATTCCAAAAATAAAAATACATTTGTTGTAGGGAATTTTTTGGGGGGGCATATCTTTTACGTAATGGTGGCGCTCTAAACATGGTTAAATTCCCATAGGAACACAGCCATTTTAAAAGCGCAGGGCTTGTGCAACGTTCCATGACTACATTTTTTGTCTTACATGAATGATATACATACATATGAGGAGAAAGCTGAAGTCGTAACCTTTTCACGGATGTAATATGAGCTTGTCTGATTTCGAGTTCGTCCACTAGATCACATGACGTGACTTGGCCACTTGAAACCAGATACGTCTGTCTGGTTTGATCTGGTTTGGGTATTACTTCACTGTGCGAAAATTGCGGAAATAACAAGCATACAGGCGAGGTAAACATCAATATTGTGCCCATTGGAAACGAGTGAAAGTTAGTTAGTTTGATGGATGCATTCAAGGTAATGTCATATTAAATGTGGAGGGATAATAAATGGATTACATTACGATGACCACCAGGGTGTACCCTTTCCGTGCATACAACATGTTTGTACTTTTGGTGACTTGATAGTCAGTCTGATTTGCTCCTATATGTATTATTTATATATTTTCTGTAAACAATATATTTAATTTGTGGAGTGCATTTCCCACGCTCAATACACATGTGAAACTTGTTGGTGCCTGCTCCTGTGCACAAATCATTTGACCGCTGCAGTTTGAGATTATTTATGAAAAGAAGCTGATATTGGCCTTTAATATTTATTTATTATAGTTTAGTTAAATTGATTTATATTATGTTTCTATTCAAATACATTTTACAGTAGCCTATCTATTGCTTACCTAAAACATCCGTTAATACATTTAAAGTCCTTCAAAATAAATGTCATATCCTGATGTTAGAAAGTAGAATATAAACGCAACATGCAACAATTTCAAAGATTTTACTAAGTTACAGTTCATATAAGGAAATCAGTCAATTGAAATACATTAATTAGGCCCTAATCTATGGATTTTACATGACTGGGAAAACAGATATGCATCTGTTGGTCACAGATCTGAAAACCAGTCAGTCTCTGGTGTGACCATTTGCCTCATGCAGCGCAACATATCTCCTTTGCATAGAGTTAATCAGGTTGTTGATTGTGCCATGCTGTCCCACTCCTCTTCAATGGCTGTGCGAAGTTGCTGGATATTGGCGGGAACTGGAACACACTGTTGAGTATCCCAAGCGTGCTCAATGGGTGACAGCCACGGCTTGATTCGTATGCAGGCCATGGAAGAACTGGGTCATGTTTCAGCTTCCAGGAATTGTGTACAGATCATTGTGACACGGGGCAGTGCATTATCATGCTGAGACAAGGTGATGGTGGCAGATGAAATGGCACGACAATGGACCTCAGGATCGCGTAACGGTATCTCTGTGCATTCAAATTGACATTGATAAAATGCAATTGTGTTCGTTGTCTGTTGCTTATGCCTGCCCATACCATAAACCCACCATGGGGCACTCTGTTCACAATGTTGACATCAGCAAACCGCTCGCCTATACAATGCCATACACATGGTCTGCGGTTGTGAGGCTGGTTGGACATACTGCCAAATTTTCTAAAATGACACGAGGTGGCTTATGGTAGAGAAATGAATGTTAAATTCTCTGGCAACAGCTCTGGTGGACATTCCTGCAGTCAGCATGACAATTGCACAATTGCACACTCCCTCAACTTGAGACACCTGTGGCATTGTGATACAACTGCACATTTTTAGGGGCCTTTTAGTGGCCCCAGCACAAGGTGCACCTATGTAATGATGGTGCCGTTTTATCAGCTTCTTGATATTCCACACCTGTCAGGTGGATGGATTATCTTGGCAAGGGAGAAATGCTCACTAACAGGGATGTAAACACATTTGTGCACAACATTTTAGAGAAATAAGATTTTTGTGAGTATGGAACATTTCTGGGATCTTTTATTTCAGCTCATGAAACATGGGACCAACACTTTACATGTTGTGTTTATATTTTTGTTCCGTGTGTATATATAGGTTACTCTGGGTGGGGTAGGCTAAATAATTACAACCGACTAGGGCTAATTAATACGCCCCAGCCCACCCCTCCATAAACCTTTTTCTTAAAGCTAAAGATCCGGATTACATTCTACGCATGTGTTATTTTATGCATACATTTGTTTTTCTAATGTTACTGCTGCTCACAGTCCTGCTCCCTTCATGTTTTGCTCTTTACTCACCCCATTCTGAACTGTGAGGCAGCGTATGTCTCTGCCTCATATTTCTGAACAGCTGAAATAAAACCCTGCCTCGATTTGAACAAACATTCAGAAAGTATTCTGTAAATTGCCTCTGAATTTAAAATGTATTAAATTGAGATTTTGTGTCACTGGCCTACACACAATACCCCATTATGTCAAAGTGGAATTATGATTGTAAAAATGTATTAAAATTGAAACGCTGAAATGTCTTGAGTCAATAAGTATTCAATTCCTTTGTTATGGCAAGCCTAAATAAGTTCAGCAGTAAAAATGTGCTTAGCAAGTAACATACTAAGTTGCATGGACTCACTCTGTGTGCAATAATAGTGTTAACATTATTTTTGAATGCTACCTCATCACTGTACCCCACACATACAATTACCTATAAGGTCCCTCAGTCGAGAAGTGAATTTCAAACACAGATTCAACAACAAAGACCAGAGGTTTTCCAATGCCTCGCAAACAAGGGCACCTATTGGTAGATGAAGGGGGAAAAAAATGGAGAAAAAGCCAACATTAAATATCCCTTTTGAGCGTGGTGAAGTTATGAATTGCACATTGGATGGTGTATCAATACACCATCCAAAGTGCAATTCATAACTTCACCAGGTAATTGTATCAATACACCCAGTCAGAAAGTAAAACTCCAAAAATGTGGCTAAGAAATTAATTCTATCCTGAATACAAAGCATTAGGTTTGGGGCAAACACGACACATCACTGAGTACCACACTTCATATTTTCAAGCATGGTGGTGGCTGCATCGTGTTACAGGTATGCTTGTCATCGGTAAGGACATATATATATATATATATATATATATATATATATATATATAATAAAAAGAAGCGGAATAGAGCTAAGCACATGCAAAATCCGAGAGGAAAACCTGGTTCAGTCTGCTTTCTAACAGACACTTGGAGACAAACTCACCTTTCAGCAGTACAATAACCTAAAACAGAAGGTCCCAAGACGACATTGAATGTTCCTGAGTGGCCTAGTTACATTTGACTTAAATTGGCTTAAATCTTTGGCAAGACTTGAAAGTGGCTGTGTAGCAATGATCAACAACCAACTTGACAGAGCATGAAGAATTTAAAAGAATAATGTGCAAATATTGTACAATCCAGGTGTGCAAAGCTCTTAGACTTACCCAGAAAGACTCACAGCTGTAATTACTGCTAAAGGTGATTCTAACATGTATTGTCTCAGGAGTGTGAATACTTATGTAAATTAGATTTCTGTATTTAAATTTCAATACATTTGAGCACATTTCTAAAAACAGGTTTTCACTTTTTCCTCTTAAGGATCCGCCCCCTTTTTTTCAATTTCTTCCTAAAATGACATACCCAAATCTAACTGCCTGTAGCTCAGGACCTGAAGCAAGGATATGCATATTCTTGATACCATTTGAAATGAAACACTTTGAAGTTTGTGGAAATGTGAAAGGAATGTAGGAGAATATAACACATTAGATCTGGTAAAAGATAATACAAAGAAGGAAAAAAACAGTTTTCAATTTTTTTTGTACCATAGTCTTTGAAATGCAAGAGAAAGGGCATAATGAATTATTCTAGCCCAGGCGCAATTTTGGGGGGGTTATTGTGTACATTTTGTCAATTTGCAATTCAGGCTGTAACACAACTATGTGGAATAAGTCAAAGGATATGAAAACCTTCTGAGGGCACTATATATTATGAAGGCTACAACCTTCTCTGTCTAACGTCTATTGCATTTGCACAAGCAGGATGCAGTCCCTAAACTTTGGGAACATTTTGTGTGATGATGTAGGCTAATCTTTATACACTGCTCAAAAAAATAAAGGGAACACTAAAATAACACATCCTAGATCTGAATGAATGAAATATTCTTATTAAATACTTTTTTCTTTACATAGTTGAATGTGTTGACAACAAAATCACACACAAATTATCAATGGAAATCAAATTTATCAACCCATGGAGGTCTGGATTTGGAGTCGCACTCAAAATTAAAGATGGGGAGCTTTGCTGTACAGCTATTTTCAGGTCTCTCCAGAGATGTTCGATCGGGCTCTGTCTGGGCCACTCAAGGACATTCATAAACTTGTCCTGAAGCCACTCCTGCGTTGTCTTGGCTGTGTGCTTAGGGTCGTTGTCCTGTTGGAAGGTGAACCTTCGCCCAAGTCTGAGGTCCTGAGCGCTCTGGAGCAAGATTTCATCAAGGATCTCTTTGTACTTTGCTCCGTTCATCTTTGCCTCGATCCTGACTAGTCTCCCAGTCCCTGCCACTGAAAAATATTGCCACAGCATGATGCTGCCACCACCATACTTCACCGTAGTGATGATGCATGGTTTCTTCCAGACGTGACGCTTGGCATTCAGGCCAAAGAGTTCAATCTTGATTTCATCAGACCAGAGAATCTTGTTTCCCATGGTCTGAGAGTCTTTAGGTGCCTTTTGGCAAACTCCAAGCGGGCTGTCATGTGTCTTTTTACTGAGGAGCGGCTTCTGTCTGGCCACTCCTACCATAAAGGCATGATTGGTGGAGTGCTGCAGAGATGGTTGTCTAGAGTTTATCCCATCTCCACAGCGGAATTCTAGAGCCCTGTCAGAGTGACCATCGAGTTCTTGATGACCTCCTTGACCAAGGCCCTTCTCCCCCGATTGCTCAATTTGGCCGGGCAGCCAGCTCTAGGAAGAGTCTTGGTGGTTACAAACTTCTTCCATTAAAGAATGATGGAGGTCACTGTGTTCTTGGGGACCTTCAATGCTGCAGAATGTTTTCAGTACCCTTCGCCAGATCTGTACCTCCACACAATCATGTCTCTGAGCTTTACGGACAATTCCTTCGACCTCATGGCTTGGTTTTTGCTCTGACATGCACTGTCAACTGTGGGACATTTATAAAGACCTTTCCAAATCATGTTCAAACAATTGAATTTTCCACAGGTGGACTCTTAAGTTTTGCAAAAATGTCTAAACCTGTTTTCGCTTTGTCATTATGGGGTATTCTTTGTAAATTGCTGAGGATTGTTTTAATTTAATCCGTTTAGAATAAGGCTGTAACGTTACAAAATGTGGGAAAAGTAAAGGGGTCTGAATAATTTCCGAAAGGCATTCTATATTCGGTCTCAGACGTTCCGTAACTGTTCCACACATTTTGTTTCGTTCTTAGACACTTTGTTTCAGTATGTCAGATTAGTGTGCCAGTTTCTACTGTAGTTAGTTTTTTTTTTTTTTTTTTTTTTTTTTTTAACCTTTATTTAACCAGGTAGGCAAATTGAGAACACGTTCTCATTTACAATTGCGACCTGGCCAAGATAAAGCAAAGCAGTTCGACACATACAACAACACATAGTTACACATGGAGTAAAAACAAACATATAGTCAATAATACAGTGAAAAAAAATAAGTCTATATACAATGTGAGCAAGTGAGGTGAGATAAGGGAGGTGAAGGCAAACAGATATATGTATAAATAAATAAAATATAAAAAGGCCATGGAGGCGAAGTGAGTACAACAGAGCAAGTAAAATAAAAACTAAAAAAACACTGGAATGGTTGGTTTGCATTGGAAGAAAGTGCAAAGTAGAGACAGAAATAATGGGGTGCAAAGGAGCAAAATAAATTAATTAATAAATACAGTAGGTAAAGAGGTAGTTGTTTGGGCTAAATTGTAGATGGGTTATGTACAGGTGCAGTAAACTATGAGCTGCTCTGACAGCTGGTGCTTAAAGCTAGTGAGGGAGATAGGTGTTTCCAGTTTCAGAGATTTTTGTAGTTCGTTCCAGTCATTGGCAGCAGAGAACTGGAAGGAGAGGCGTCCAAAGGAAGAATTGGTTTTGGGGGTGACTAGAGAGATATACCTGCTGGAGCGCGTGCTACAGGTAGGTGCTGCTATGGTGACCAGCGAGCTGAGATAAGGGGGGACTTTACCTAGCAGGGTCTTGTAGATGACCTGGAACCAGTGGGTTTGGCGACGAGTATGAAGCGAGGGCCAGCCAACGAGAGTGTACAGGTCGCAGTGGTGGGTAGTATATGGGGCTTTGGTGACAAAACGGATGGCACTGTGATAGACTGCATCCAATTTATTGAGTAGGGTTTTGGAGGCTATTTTGTAAATGACATCACCGAAGTCGAGGATTGGTAGGATGGTCAGTTTTACAAGGGTATGTTTGGCAGCATGAGTAAAGGATGCTTTGTTGCGGAATAGGAAGCCAATTCTAGATTTGACTTTGGATTGGAGATGTTTGATGTGGGTCTGGAAGGAGAGTTTACAGTCTAACCAGACACCTAGGTATTTGTAGTTGTCCACATATTCTAAGTCAGAGCCGTCCAAAGTAGTGATGTTGGACAGGCGGGCAGGAGCAGGCAGCGATCGGTTGAAGAGCATGCATTTGGTTTTACTTGTATTTAAGAGCAGTTGGAGGCCACGGAAGGAGAGTTGTATGGCATTGAAGCTCGCCTGGAGGGTTGTTAACACAGTGTCAAAAGAAGGGCCAGAAGTATACAGAATAGTGTCGTCTGCGTAGAGGTGGATCAGAGAATCACCAGCAGCAAGAGCGACATCATTGATGTAAACAGAGAAGAGAGTCGGTCCAAGAATTGAACCCTGTGGCACCCCCATAGAGACTGCCAGAGGCCCGGACAACAGACCCTCCGATTTGACACACTGAACTCTATCAGAGAAGTAGTTGGTGAACCAGGCGAGGCAATCATTAGAGAAACCAAGGCTGTCGAGTCTGCCAATGAGGATGTGGTGATTGACAGAGTCAAAAGCCTTGGCCAGGTCAATGAATACGGCTGCACAGTATTGTTTCCTATCGATGGCGGTTACGATATCGTTTATGACCTTGAGCGTGGCTGAGGTGCACCCATGACCAGCTCTGAAACCAGATTGCATAGCGGAGAAGGTGTGGTGTGATTCGAAATGGTCGGTAATCTGTTTGTTGACTTGGCTTTCGAAGACCTTAGAAAGGCAGGGTAGGATAGATATAGGTCTGTAGCAGTTAGGGTCAAGGGTGTCCCCCCCTTTGAAGAGGGGGATAACCGCAGCTGCTTTCCAATCTTTGGGGATCTCAGACGACACGAAAGAGAGGTTGAAGAGGCTAGTAATAGGGGTGGCAACAATTTCAGCAGATAGTTTTAGAAAGAAAGGGTCCAGATTATCTAGCCCGGCTGATTTGTAAGGGTCCAGATTTTGCAGCTCATTAAGAACATCAGCTGACTGAATTTGGGAGAAAGAGAAATGGGGAAGGCTTGGGCGAGTAGCAGAGGGGAGGGCAGTGCTGTTGTCCGGGGTAGGGGTAGCCAGGTGGAAAGCATGGCCAGCCGTAGAAAAATGCTTATTGAAATTCTCAATTATAGTGGATTTGTCGGTGGTGACAGTGTTTCCTATCTTCAGAGCGGTTGGAAGCTGGGAGGAGGTGTTCTTATTCTCCATAAAGTTACGGTTACTGTTTCACTGTTCTTCTGTTATGTTTGGTATCAACTATCCACGTGTTTGTCTCCCAGACAACAGATGATGAGCCCAATGAGAAGGACGCGCTGCAGTCTGGACGTCACATCGTTGCTGCCGGTTATGCCCTCTACGGCAGCGCCACCATGATGGTGCTCTCCACAGGTCAAGGGGTCAACTGCTTCATGCTCGACCCTGTAAGTTTCAAATCAAACCTAGGGGTGAACTGCTTCATGCTCAACCCTGTAAAATCAAACTTTAAAAATGTAAAAGTGTATTTTAAAATAACAACACACTACAGTAAAACTATAAAATGGAATAGATAAACAAATAAGAAACGGTAGTTAAAGAACATATAAACACATCTAAATCCAATAGTCAATGAAGAGACACAGGAGAGGTGCCCTTCATTGATTTATAGTTAATCCATGAGGAGCTCTTTGATCTTGTTATTAATTACTATAGAACATAAAATAAGTTAATGCTGGATGGTAAACAAAGCTTTTGTGCAAACAAACTTCCAGAAGTAATAGAAGTAACGTGTAGTGGAAAAAGTCAATGAAGTTGCTGAGTCAGGTCCCTGTTTTGTATGTTTTTAGTCTATCGGGGAGTTTATCCTGACAGATAAGGACGTGAAGATCAAGAAGAGAGGGAAGATCTACAGTCTGAACGAAGGCTATGCTCAGCACTTCTACCCAGACATCACAGAATACCTGAAGAAGAAGAAATATCCAGAGGTAATTTACTAACTATACACCTGAAAGGGCTTAAACTGTAATTCTGCGCCACTAATGCAGTTAATGAAATATGCCTCGTGGTTGTCTTACTTACTTTTAAATGCACCTATTGTAAGTCGCACTGGGTACATTGCTTTTTGTTTCCAGGATGGGAGTGCTCCCTATGGTGGGCGTTATGTTGGCTCCATGGTGGCTGATGTGCACAGGACTTTGGTGTACGGAGGAATCTTCTTATACCCTGCCAATGTCAAGAGCCCCAAGGGCAAGGTGAATGAGACAGAGCTCCTCAGGTCATATAAATGTTATATCTACTTTGGAAAAAAAAAAACTATGTTACATACAAGTAACCATAAGTAGAGTGCTGGCTGTGCCCCACCAAAACTGATAAAAGGTAGAATGAACTAGACCATTTCTCTCTATATATTGAAGTGACTAACCATCGTCTCTCTTCCACTCCGTCCTGTGTAGCTGAGGCTACTATATGAGTGCAACCCCATGTCTTTCATCATCGAGCAGGCTGGAGGCATGGCCACCACGGGGGAGATGAATGTCCTGGACATCAAGCCAGAGAACATCCACCAGCGAGTTCCTGTGGTCCTGGGCTCCCCTGAAGACGTCCAGGAGTATGTCGCCATCTACAAGAAGACACGCATGTGATGCTGCGCTGGAGCCTTCTCTGGATCCACCATGACCTGCTTGTCCACAAGGGTCGACCTTTGACCTGAGCTAGTAATCTTTGTATCATATGAATGGAGCGGTGGATATGCAGTATATATCATGGAATATATATATCATGCCCAGTTGTTTAGAAGTTGAGGTGATTGGTTGATCAGATAATTGGGGCAGTGCTTTTCTCTGGCTGATCCTTTTGAACAAGCGGAGTAGTATTTTACCTCCACCATCTGACCAACCAGATCTGGGACCAGAGATACTTCAGGGGGAGAGAGTAGGGAGGAGTCTTTCAATGACCTGGGCCTACATCTTAATAGTTTAAAGTTTCTTTCCCTATTTGTTTCTCCTTCTAGAACTGTGCTGATCTAGCAAGACAGGATAGGGGAGAGGAGTCCAATTTAGATGATTGGGATACAACCCTTCAGCGTCTTACTGTTTGGATCCCTGAACTGAGAGACCCCTCATGGACAAATATTAGGCCTACCTCAGCCTTATTATGTATTGTAGGGTTGTTGTGCCATGTGTCATTTGCACTGGTGGACCTAAAATATGTTTTGAATAAAACCCAATGTTAAAATCCCTCCACTTGTTGTCCATGTTGTGTTGCTGACCCACTAGCAGGGGGACGTAGTACTCCTTCATAGGCATACAGCATATTACAGTGTGTCAAACCATGAGAAACTGGTTTCTAATATTATCAACACCAGCTGGTGTAGTGGTAATTCTTTGCTTCAGTTGTCTATCCAAAAACAATCTCAGACGATACTAATTTGTGGTGGGTGCAAAAGGAAACAGTAGGTTATAAAGAAAGAAAAATGTAGAGTAGGCCTACTCAGGTAATAACAATTATACCACAGCTGTGTATATTGTCAATCATGTACATTTGTTTAATTGTTTTATGTTGTACATTTACAGCAATTTGTTCAGGTAAGTTAAACAAACCAAAAATATATATTTTTAAAGAAGTGAAACTGATGACTAAAAGTGGATGTTTCTGGTCTTGACAAGGCTTGGCACATGATTCTAGATTACACAATATAACACACACATCACTCTACTATGCTACAAGCTCCATCAGCTGACCGAAGCCAAGCCGTGTCATCCTGGGGCCTAGGTGATGGGGGTTGTGGTCATACAGCCCCGCGTCTGGGAAGGTAAAAGAGGAAAACCTTTTCTAGTCAAGTAAGAGGAAGTATGACACAGTAGAAGAGCAGGAAGACAGCGTGTGCTCTCTTGTGTTCTTTTTAGCGTGATTAGTCATGTAGCTGAACAAGCAGAAACAATACCCTGTGACAAGCAATCATCACAACGCTGCTGAAAAGCCAGACCGGCAGAAAGTAGGCCTGTCTGGACAATGCCTATCGTAGTCATGGAAGCCTATTATCAGCCTATGAATGTGTGATGATAGGGGGAAAGTATTCAAATAGAGGTCCTGTTACCAAGGTGTTGTTGATCTTGCTATACAATTTAGGTTTATGAGTTAGTTAGTACCCTACTTCACGATAAGATCTAATCCTATCTACCCTCAGGTGCTTTCATGTACAACATTACAATACATGTTTGTTCTTTGTGTTGCAAAGCTAAGGCTAGTATTTATCAAGTGCCATTCTCTGGCAAGCAAGACTAGCATAAGGTGGTCTGTAAATGGTGAGGATGGAGGAGGGAGTGTATTGGTGTTGGGTAAGAGGTGAAAAACACCTAGAGTAGCATAGCCTTTTCCCCTTACTCATTTCCCCTAGACAAGACGTTGTCAGTCAATCGCACAGCATCACGAAAACCACAAAATACCAGTTCTGTTTTGCTATTACAAATACATCCAAACAAACCGTATAGATTGAATTACAGTCTCACATGTCTCTCCTTAGTTTGTTCTTAAATGTATTCAGTTCAAATACAGTAGAGCATAATCTCTTATTCATATGAATGGAGTGTTGTCCCCATGGAGCTCCAGAATACATTGAATGGTAAACATTGTGGGTGCTTCATGAATGGTGAGCTGTTTGGGTAACAAAGTTGACCATGGGGGAGTGGTTGCTGCTTACTTTGTGATTATGACAAGAGGCCGCATAAGTGTCAGTGTCCTGCATAGAAAACAGGTTATTAATCAAAGTCTGTTGCTCTGGCTCTTAGCTGTGATGCCTTTCCTAGATCCATAATGTACTGGAGCCAAATCAAAAAACTAATAAAATGAAGTGTTCAATTATCCTTGCTACACATTTGTGACTTTCTCAACATTATAAATGTGTGTGTGTGTGTGTGTGTGTGTGTATGGACGTGTTTAACTATACTTGTGGGGACCAAAGGTTCCCACAAGAATAGTAAACAAACATTTGACCAACCGGGGACATTTTGTTAGTCCCCACATGGAAAAAGGCTATTTCTAGTGGTTACGGTAAGAATTAGGGTTAGGGGTTAAAGGTTAGATTTAGGGTTAGATTTAGAGTTAGGGGTTAGGGAAATTAGGATCTGGAATGGGAATTAATTGTGTCCCCACAAGATTAGTTAAACAAGAGAGAGAGAATGTGTCGTAGAACAAAATGTCCTACAAATCCTCCCATGACCATGAGGCATAACAGTCTCTAGATTGGAAGGCTCTTGTCCCAGCATGACCGTACAGCACCTTTACTCAACAAACACTAGCTGCAGATAAAGAATAGTACAGAGGAAACCCTTTCTCTCTACCTCATGTTTTCGCTGCTTTTCACAGACAAACTCAGACATTTCAGAGCTCTAGTCTTCCTCAATGTCTTATCACTCTCAGTGGCTGTTGGTCTCAGCTTCACACATAAGGCTCCATTTAAAAATAGACTGTACCTCATGGGTATCATGTGTCTATTACAGTGTTGTAAACAAATAAACAAACCGTAAGCACAAACTGACTTCTTATGTGACAGAGAATGTAGTCTTGTTGATCTTGACCTCATTAAGTAATGCTTCAAATAAACTGAACACTGATGGACAAGAAAGGTCTCTTAATTAACATACTGTTGATTGTGTTAGCAAAGTCACACAAGCTGATGTAGTGAGTAAGACTTCATGCCCATAGGGGGCACAGGGGCACGTAACCCACGTAGTCCTTTTAAAAAATGTTTTATCTGGTTTGTGTCCTGTTCCCTGTAAGTGGAAGCTCTAGCCTTTAGCCCAGCACGGATATTGCCTGTAATCTATGTTTTTTGGTTGGGATACATCCGGTATAGTCACTATGGGTACAACGTCATCTATTTCTCCGGTTAGGCCTACATTAGCAATTTTTGTTTGAGCTTGGCTATCCAGGGAAAGTGTGTCGTATTCTCATGTGGCAGGGAAAATAAACTTGGCAATGTGTCGTATTCTTATGTGGGGAGAGGGAACAAACTCTGCGCATAGACAATTAGAACGTTTTAGCGCCACACAAATTGTCACGACTTTTTCCGAAGTCGATGCCTCTCCTTGTTCGGGCGGTGCTCGGCGGTCGACGTCACCGGTCTTCTAGCCATCATTGATCCATTTTTCATTTTCCATTGTTTTTGTCTTGTCTTCCTTCACACCTGGTTCCAATCCCATTCTTACATGTGTATTTAACCCTCTGTTTCCCCTCATGTCCTTGTCAGAGATTTTTTGTATATTCGTGTATTATGTATTGGTGCGCGACGGGTTCTTCTACTCACTTTTATTTCATCTTGTATTTTTGATTATGGAGTTTTGTCAAGTATATTACACGACTCCATTTATACCAAGTTCGATTCTCCTGCGCCTGACTTCCCTGCCACCTACACACACGACATTACACAAATAATGACCTCAATGCGTGCGTGGCTGGTAGCCTTATGTCTGCCTCACTGCAAACAGATTGGAATACACAACAGAATGCAATGCAACACAACAAGCCCCTGGGCTTTTTAAAAAGTGTATCTTTATTAAAAATGTTTCTGATCCGCAATGTAATTGTTCTGAACCACAAGCCGACTCACGGGTTGAAATAATGTTTTCATTCCACCCGCCAGCTGATTATTTTGTGGCGCAAGACTACATACCAGTAAGCAAGAGAATGGCTCATCTTTACTGTGTCTTAGTCTGTAAAAGCAATCTACAGTTTATCTTCCCCCCAAAATAAGTTTTGTGGGTTACATACGTTTCCCAAACTCAGGATGCACCCAAGTTGATCACAAGGAGTGCCATTTTCAGAGCACATTTAGCAGGAGGGTGCTTTGAGAACCTGATACAAAAAACTATTGCGTATGTCAAGCTTCTCATACTGAAGCCCGATGCATTCCCAACACGTGAGTGGCCACTGACAGTCCCAACAACAAGCGTGAATCACAATGTATGTAGCTAACATAGAATAGTAGAGATTATTAGCTAGCTAGCCAATACACTTGTCAATAAACTAACGTTATATTTCCGACATGAACCTCCATACCCTTGCTTTCACTGAGCTAGTTAGCCAATTTAGCTAGCTAGCTTTTAGTCAAATCTATGACTCAAAAGAGAAGACGTTTTACAATTGGATTTCTATGCATCTCTTTCGGTGCATAAACAATCTAAATAAGACTGTAAAACGTCTTCTCCTTTGAATCATAGAAATGGTAATGTTAGCTATATGATACTAGAGATATGTTGTGGTATTTTTATGATTTGGATGGAAAATTGTTTATAAATGTTAGGCAATATGGTGGAAGCTGCATGATGCACGGAAGTACTGTAATTGTCATATTTTATAGTGTTTGATCATCATTCAGATACACAAACATTCCAAAAATAAACAGGGATTTTTTTAATATGGTTATTTCCTGTAGACTACACAACATCGCCAGAAAATACACTATAGAATACTTTAGCATCATAACTCAGAACAGTAAAGCAAATAAAATTCACTACCACTAATCTACAATCTTCCTTTTCACAAACATTACAGGCTAGATAGACTGCTGGATTTCATCTTCAATGCGGTCATCCACGATCTGTATGTGGAGGAGGTGTGTGTGTGAGTTCGCCATTCCAGAACCCCTGTGTGCCCAGTACGAGAGACCTGACAAGGAGGAAGCCATCGCTGGATTTGTGTCCTCCTTCAGCAATCTAGGGTGAAAGTGAAGACTCTGGGCTCTATAGGTTCTTGCACCATAGTCACTGGAAGAGATGACGTATGTACGTTTCCAATGCACTGACTAATTGTTCCATCTTTAAATGTCTGTTTATGACCAAGATTATTAATTAAGAGGTGATGCACACATATACACACAAATACACACACACATACACATAAATCTCACACTAAACAAACCTCTCTCTCTTCTCTGTGTCTCTGTAGAGCGTGTTTGTGTTGGTGGCTACCTCTCCCCAGCCTCTGGTATACACTCTGGTCAACATACCGTGCAGCCTTCTCCTGCTATATAAGCTGCCAGTATGTCAGTGGTCAGTTCTGGTCTACTAAAGGTGGTGGCTCTCCCATAGACATCAATGCGATAGCAGTTGGGTCTGGTCTACTTAGCTCATTTGACCTCCATTGAAACAGAAAACATTTGTATGTGTCACTTCCTTTTCCATCTCTGCTAGTAACACCAGAAGAGAACAACTGAGCCAATGCTAAAGTATCAGCAACAGCCAAGGGGGCACGGGGAGATACGTTTCCCCCCAAAACATTCATACACCTAGCCTGGGTACCAGTCTGTTTAGCTAACATTCCACTACTTGTACTCTGTGTCATGTTTCAGTTATGTTTTGCAATGACACAGAGTACAAGGAGTGGAATATTGGCTAAACAGACACCATATACAAATCAACTGTATATTTGTATATATATCATAACCCAGCCATCACCATGTCTTGAGACCTCTTAAGACATGTCTTAGACACCAATGAGACATCCGTCTTAAGACATTTTATAATTTATTGTTTTCATGTTTTATTAGTTATTAATATTACTTATTCACTCTAGAACTCTCATGCACATTCATAGCACAAATTGTACTGCACACCAAATCAAAGTAAGCAAGATTTATTGACCAAATAACAATTTTAGAATGATGCAACAAAATAACTTGTGGTAAAGGCGGTATAGAGCTCCAAACAACGCCCATCGTTGAGTCTTTACAGCCAGATAGTAATCGCTTGTTTGGGGATCTCAGAGCTGCTCCTCCTTAACCTTTTCGGAAATAAAATGCCATTAGGTATCCTATCAGAAAATAACAATATCACATTTACCATGCTATTTTCTTGTACTTATAAATAGCTCACCTGAAGCAGAAAGCCCTATCGTCCGTGAGGGCTAAATGTTTGACACCAGGTAAGACCCCAGCTTTATTGTATGTCCAGTCTGAAAATAGAACGAGCCTATGTGATTCAAAGACAGCTGATTAGAGAAAGTGACCTTTCTGTGATTGCATGTAGAATCACAGACATTACATTAAACACACTTTACTGCATATTTACTTTCAATTATTGCAGTATAATTAAATAAATAATTCAAAAGCATGTCTGACAGCCTTAATGTCACATTATTTTGCATGTCTTTAAAACATGGCATTAGTGTCTTGAGACATGTCTTGAAGACACACATAAAATGTCTTGAGACATAGTGTTGAGTGTCTTGAGACGTCTCAATTGCATGTCTCAAGACCCCACCAATACAGATTTCTGAATGTTCTACTGCATCATGGAAAACACTAGATCCAAAAATAGCTCTGTTTGTTCGGTTAAGGACAACAACAAAAATAACTTACATATTTATTTACGTACTGTATGTGCACAATCATACCCAGCCATCACCTTTGTCTTGAGAAAATAACTTGAGGCATATTATTTCTAAACAAATATTAATCAAGTAGGTGCTGATGTCGTGGAACTTGTTGCACCTTCTGGTAACCTGTGGGGAAAAGTATACATTTAATAGGCCACTCAGTTTATAATGACATCTATTTCACATGAAATCAATAATAGTGTATAATGCATACAAACGCACATTAGGGACTTCCATACAGCAAAGGTTTTCTGCAGCAGTGCCGGTGGGCTAGTTTGGCAGTGCCAGCGACCACTGCAGAGTTTTCTGAGCAAAAAAAAAAAACGTTTTAAATTATTTTTATTTTCATTGTTGGACATAAAAGACTGTAAAAACACCAGGAAATCAGCTCCAAGTGATTTTAATTTAAGAAATCTGTTCCCAAGTATTCCCACGCATAATAGAGACACGTGATCGTATATAAATGTAAGCAAGGTTTGAAATGATCTGTTTTGGCTTCTTGTGGTCAATTTGCAGTCTACTAATGATTTGTACTTATGTTTCAGCCTCTCGACCATCCGCTCAAGAACAAATCGGTTACATGTGGTTTGTGGTTGTGAGGCCGGTTGGACGTACTTCCAAATTCTCTAAAACGACGTTGGAGGCGGCTTATGGTAGAGAAATTAACATTTAACTCTCTGGCAACAGCTCTGGTGGACATTCCTGCTGTCAGCATGCCAAATGCACGCTCACCCAAAACTTGAGACATTTGTCGCATTTTGTTGTGTGACAAAACTGCACATTTTAGAGTAGCCTTTTATTGTCCCCAGCACATGGTGGACCTGTGTAATGATCAAGCTGTTTGATCAGCTGCTTGATATGCCACATCTGGCAGGTGGATGGATTATCTTGGCAAATGAGAAATACGCTTTTCGTGCGTATGTAACATTTCTGGGATATTTTATTTGAGCTCATGAAACATGGGACCAACACTTGACATGTTTGGTTCATATTTTTGTTCAATATAGATAGCTATACTATTGACATTGCAAACATAATTTGTAAGCAGTTAGGGAAATACTATTGACATTACTTGAAACAATGCGACAGCTGTCAATAGCAAGCCTATCAAAATGAATTAGAATAGATGCACCTTATTCTCGTAAACTTCTTAAAGCACTGGTTTATACCGCATTTATCCCATGTAGCAACAGCTATATCAGAGAGTATCTTTAGCTATACAGAGAGATACAATATCCTATCAGTTACCACGTGATGAATACAAAACAAACCACATACAGTATCTGTCTGAGTTATACAATTATGAGGATACAGTATCTGTTATATAACTGATTTATCTGTTTGCTCTTGTCAACTATAATGGAACTCAGCAAGTTAGTTGTCGTTTTGTTTTCAAAACTTTCTCACTGTCTTTTGGATTGTATGTCTGTGTCTGCCTGAGTGCCCGTGTTTCATAGCGAGTCATGCTGGGTCTTCCACGGTATGGGTGCCTTTTGCGTCCCGTGTATATTTTTTAATTTCAAATTGTGAACCAATATTGAATTTTAAAAGCCTGTTTCACCATCATTGCAAAGCCCTAGTTATTGATAGTCATTTCTGAAGATTATTATTTCTTTCAATATGATTAGTGATTCATTAATGTCTGTCACTCATTTTAAGGTCAACCCTGTTATGTGAACTGAATTCTCATTTTAATATGGTGAAACTATTCCTTTTTAAATATTTTTTTCAAAAGAAATTATTGAACATCTAACACAATAGTCAAATCATAGTGTAAAAACAGGTGAACTGGTTCTACTCTTTTTGGTAATTTTCTAGTGTTTTCTGGTAGAAAAAGAAGCAGGTCGAGCATAAGACTTCAACCCTATTACCCATAGATCGACAGGCTAGAAATGTTAACAATTGCATTTTTTTTTGTGAAGCTTGCATTTAATTGCCAATCACTGTTGCACACAATTATATATATATTTTTTTTTTTAATGCTTACTTTCGAGCACTTTCCCAAAAACGCAGTTGAAAAGTAAGAACATTTACAAATACATAAAAATGAAATTGTAACACCATAAAATAACAATAACGAGGCTATATACAAGGTGTAACGGTACCGTGTCAGTGTACTGGGTTACGAGGTAGTTGGGGTAATTGATTGAATGTAGGTAGGGGGTGAAAAGCAGAAAGTCCGGGTAGCCGTTTAATTAACTGATCAGCAGTCTTATGGCTGTTCAGGAGCATTCTGGTACCAGACTTGGCTCTCCAGTACTGCTTGCCATGCGGGAGCAGAGAGAACAGACTGTGACTTGGGTGGCTGGAGTCTTTGACAATTTCTCCGACAGCGTCTGGTATAGATAGAGCTTCTGTATGGCAGGGAGCTTGGCCCTAGTGATGTACTGGGCCATACGTACTACCCTCTGTAGCACCTTACGGTCGGACGCAGAGCAGTTGCCATACCAAGCAGTTATACAGCCAGTCAAGATACTCTCAATGGTGTAGTTGTATAACTTTTTGAGGATCTGAGGGCCCATGACAAATCTTTTCAGCCTCCTGAGGGGGAAGAGGTGATGTGGACACCGAGGAAATATAAGCTAACGACCCGCTCAACTACACCCTTGTCGATGTGAATGAGGGTGTGTTCGGCCATCCGTTTCCTGTAGTCCACGATCAGCTGCTTTGTCTTGCTGACTTTGAGGGAGAGGTTGTTGTCCTGGCTCCACACTGCCAGGTCTCTGACCTTCTCCCAATAGGCTGTCTCATCGTCGTCGGTGATCAGGCCTACCACCATCGTTTCGTAGGCAAACTTAAAGATGATGTTGGAGTCGTGGGTGAACAGGAGGGAACTATGCACACACCCCCATATCCTTAATTTAATATAAGGAGCTAAGAACTTCTCCATAATGGGACAGTTTCTACATGCATCCAATCCAGACCTCAGAAATCTTCCTGACACGATATGAGTCCAGGGAGATATTTGACATTTTAGCAGACGTTCTTATCCATAGTGACTTACAGCAGTGAGTGCATGCATTTTCATACTTTCTTTCGTACTGGACCCCCAAGTAAATCAAATCCACAACCCTAGCATTGCAAGTGCCATGCTTTACCAATTGAGCCACACAGGATCATCTGGGGTGAGAAATGTTCAGGACACACACCTGATGCGTGTGCACCCGCTTTCATATTTGTAGAATATTCTATCTCTGGAAAAGGTATGACATATCTAAGTCTTGATTGAATCCACATATTTTCAGAAATGTGTCACATGTCTGTAGTTGTCACGTTCCTGACCTGTTGTCTGTTATTTTTGTATGTGTTTAGTTGGTCAGGGCGTGAGTTGGGGTGGGCATTCTATGTTTTGTGTTTCTATGTTTAGGCCATTGGTAATTAGCCTTATATGGTTCTCAATCAGAGACAGGTGTTTGTCGTTTCCTCTGATTGGGAACCATATAAAGGTAGGGTGTTCACACGGTTTGTTTGTGGGTGGTTGTCTTCCGTGTCTGTATGTATGTTTGTACCACACGGGACTGTAGCGTTTTGGTTTGTAGTATATACCTGTTCGTACGTTCTTCGTGTTATTTGTAAGTTCTCTAGTTCAGGTCTGTCTTCGTTCGTTTTGTTATTTTGTAATTATTCCAAGTGTTTCGTGTTCGTGTTCGTCGTTTAATAAATTCATTATGTTTTCTAAACCCGCTGCATGTTGGTCTGATCTCTACTCCTCCTCTTCGGACGAAGAGGAGGAGAACAGGCGTTACAGTAGTCATTACCTGATAATTGATGTATCCTTTTTTATGCATAATTTCAATCGATATCTTTACATGATATGTAATATAAAAATGGGCTAAATCCTACTCAACAATTGTCTGGCGACCAAATTATTCTACCTTTTCAAGCGCATAAAATTGTCCTTCACATGAAGGTGACGTATCTAAGTATACATTTGCACCACATTCAGTAGTAAGCTATACAAGGTATGGAAAGGCAAACAATTTTATTTAATCCAAGTTGCTATTTCCAAAGCACATCTTTGCTATTTCTGCAGCATAGAAAACCCAATCACAACACATTTTTTGTAAAGATGCAACATAGGCCAATCTTTGCGAAAATTTTATTTATTTAACAGAAAATAATAGTTGCACACCCTCAATACCCCTGCCTGCCATGTTTGTTATGGATGGATGCAGATTTAGTTGTCAGCAGCGGTTCCTCGCAGTCCAGACCCAACGTTAACTGTCACCTTGAGGCTTGATAGGGGGTACAAAAAAAAACCTGAAGGGAATTTAGTTATTTGTTAGCTAGCGAAGTCTACAAGTTAGCTTATACCCTAACATCAAGCCTATCTAACTAGCAAGCCCTACCTGCTGCAGGTCAAATTAGCAAACATTCTTGACTCTAGTTAATAAGATAAATAAAACATCTCAAATTAGCTACTCGCTTTAGAGTCAACTTTTTTGAGGTATTTGCTGAACAGCTTCTCAATTCATTGTTTCTCCATTTGTCAGTTCCACCACACATCATTTACACACTCATTTATGGCGCCCAAATTCAGAAATGACAGTTGGAACTCCACAGCAGAAAATATGTGATTCCTAGATTTAATATTTGTCAAATTATTGAGCATGTCCTCAAAACTCAAATAAGCATCAGAAATTGACCTTATTTAGCATATCAAGATCCTGATATGGACCTCAGTTAAGAGCATATGCATTGTATGTGCTGAGAAAATACAGTGTATTCTCATCAATCTACACACAATACCCCATAATGACAAAGCAAAAACCGTTGTTTGACATTTTTGCACATTTCTTAACAAATAACTGAAACATCACATTTACATAACTATTCAGCCCTTTACTCAGTACTTTGTTGAGCACCTTTGGCAGTGATTACAGCTTCAAGTCTTCTTGGGTATGACGCTACAAGCTTGGCACACCTGTGTTTGGGGAGTGTCTCCCATTCTTCTCTGCAGATCTTCTCCAGCTCTGTCAGGTTGGATGGGGAGCGTTGCTGCACAGCTATTTTCAGGTCTCTCCAGATATGTTCAATCGGGTTAAAGTCCGGGCTCTGACTGGGCCACTCAAGGACATTTAGAGACTTGTCCTGAAGACACTCCTGCATTGTCTTGGCTGTGTGCTTAGGGTCGTTGTCCTGTTGGAAGGTGAACCTTCGCCCAAGTCTGAGGTCCTGAGCACTTTGGAGCAGGTTTTCATCAAGGATCTCTCTGTACTTTGCTCCGTTCACCTTTCCCACGATCCTGACTAGTCTCCCAGTCCCTGCCGCTGAAAAACATCCCCACAGCATTATGGTGCCACCACCATGCTTCACCATAGGAATGGTGCCAGGTTTCCTCCAGACGTGACTCTTGGCATTCAGGCCGAAGAGTTCAATCTTGGTTTCATCAGACCAGAGAATCTTGTTTCTCATGGTCTGAGAGTCCTTTAGGTGCCTTTTGGCAAATTCCAAGCGAGCTGTCATGTGCCTTTTACTGAGGAGTGGCTTCCATCTGGCCACTCTACCCTAAAGGCCTGATTGGTGGAGTGCTGCAGAGATGGTTGTCCTTCTGGATGGTTCTCCCATCTCCAAAAAGGAACTCTGGAGCTCTGTCAGAGTGACCATCGGGCTCTTGGTGACCTCCCTGACCAAGACCCTTTTCCACAGATTGCTCAGTTTGGCCGGGCGGCCAGCTCTAGGAAGTCTTGGTGGTTCCAAACTACTTCCATTTAAGAATGATGGAGGCCACTGTTTTCTTGGGGACCTTCAATGCTGCCGTAATGTTTGGTACCCTTCCCCAGACACAATCCTGTCTCAGAGCTCTACGGACAATTACTTCGACCTCATGGCTTGGTTTTTGCTCAAACATGCACTAGACAGGTGTGTGCCTTTCTGAATCATGCCCAGTCAATTGAATTTACCACAGGTGGACTCCAATCAAGTTGTAGAAACATCTCAAGGATGATCAATGGAAACAGCATGCACCTGAGCTCAATTTTGAGTCGCATATCAAAGGGTCTGAATACTTGTGAAAATAAGGTATTTCAGTATTTTTTTTAATACTTTCCGAATGCACTGTATACTACAGTACGTAGGCCTACTGTCAGTATTTATCATCATATAGAGAAAATAAGGTGTTCAAAGGCCTATCTCAGGATATCTAATTAGTCAATATCCATGATATCCGGAGGGAATGCAAAAAAGATTTTTGCATGAAAGAAAAATACGGATATCATATTTGTCAAATTTTTGAGCATGTGCAGAAAACTTAGAAATGTATCAGAAATCGTCCTTATTTTCAGCAAATGAAAAAGCATATCAAGATCCGGATATGGACTTCAGCCAAGAGAAGCATATCTGGAATCAAAATAGCTTCATATCTTAAATATGATGAGAAAACAAAGATATGCTATGTATAGTCAGTATTTGTCAACATGAAGAGAGAAAATAGGATGTCGCATATCTCAGGCGATTGAATGAGTCCATATCTGGCCATATTCGGAGTACTCCCAATATCATATATGTCTAAAAGACACATCTGGATCCACAAAACTGAAAAAACATGCATTGGAAATGGTCTGTATTCTGAAGAATTGTAACTCGCAAAATGTTTTATTTACTTATTCTAGCATGAGAGCTACTTAAAATAAAGAAAACGTTGAGAGCAACACAATTTTTTTCTAGCTTTCAAATGGGCACATTCTTCTCTCCCCTGCAACTCATCCCCAGGTGTTTAGTGTACAAGAGAAAACAGTGCACTATGTTTTCTGTCAATACCTGGTAAAATAATGGATAATAAACAACTCAGTTGTTATTTTTATTTATTTAACTAGGCAAGTCAGTTAAGAACAAATTATTATTTACAATGACGGCCTACACCGGCCAAACCCAGACGACGCTGGGCCAATTGTGAGCCGCCCTATGGGACTCCCAATCACTGCCGGTTGTGATACAGCATGGTTTCAAACCAGGGTGTCTGTAGTGACACCTCTAGCACTAAGATGCAGTGCCTTAGACCGCTGCACCACTCGGGAGCCTCAAATGTAGAATTGCTCATAGAGAAACAAGGAAATTGGATGTTCTGAGGCCATGTCAATGCTTAAATCACATCAGAATACCATTTGTTTTAGGACTGGAAGAAAACTAACACATTTAGATTTTTGAGTGTAATTCCCCTTTAATTGTGCATCTAACGAGTGAGGAATGTGCCTTCTAACTGCTGGTCTAGTGATGGTTCTATACTGCAGCTGCTCATTTCATTGGAAAGTTTGCGAATAACAAATAACACATACAAAATATATAATGACTCATGATATAGGCTAATCTCCCAGGTAAGCCTACTTTGCAGTTAACATTTATTATGAAAGATGTTGGGGAAAGTATTTCTGTCAACCCACAAGACGGTTATCACATCAACTGGCTACACACGGAGTGAAAGTCAAACGGGTGCACCACACAGACAGACGGGCAATTTTTCTGGAAATTAATTGGCAGATATTGTTTGAGTTTCTAAGCCAAAAGTAGCCAACCAAGGATGGGATAATGTTCACGTTGTGTTGATTAGATAGTAGCTGGGAGCTTGCGTTCTCTGATTCTTGTGAGGTTTATAACAGTTTGCAGTGGAACATGTGAAAATTGCATATACTTTCAGAATTGTTTGGCAAACTACTCATAGATGGGCTGTGAGCTACTTAGATGGGCTGCAATCGACCTGTTGGAGACCCCGGCTTTAGAATTTCAAAAATGTT
Source organism: Salvelinus fontinalis (assembly GCF_029448725.1). NCBI lineage: Eukaryota > Metazoa > Chordata > Actinopteri > Salmoniformes > Salmonidae > Salvelinus > Salvelinus fontinalis. The sequence continues at coordinate 9,898,917 of NC_074666.1, read as the reverse complement.
TCATGTAAAGATATCCCGATATGGACCCTTTTTGCCTAGTGGTTGGACGCTGAGCTGTAGGCCATGAACAGCATTCTCAAATAGGTGTTCCTCTTGTCTAGGTGGGAAAGTGCAGTGTAGAGTGCAAAAGAGATTGCGTAAACTGTGGATCTGTTGGGGTGGTAAGCGAGTTGGAGTGGGTCCAGGGTGTCTGGGGTTAGCTTGGCGTTTTTGGGCAGGTTAGCTTGGCATTCTTGGTCACAGGGACAATGGTGGTCTGCTTGAAACCTATAGATATTACAAACTGGGTCAGGGAGAGGTTTAAAATGTCAAGGAAGGCACTTGGCAGCTGGTCAGCACATGCTCTGTGTTCGCGTCCTGGTAATTTGTCTTATGAATGTTGACCTATTTAAAGATCTTACGTCAGCTACGGAAAGCGTGATCACACAGTCGTCGGAACAGCTGTTGCTCTCATGCATGGTTCAGTGGTGCTTGCCTCAAAGCGAGCATAGAAGGCATTTAACTTGTCTGGTAGGCTTGTGTTACTGGGCAGCTCCCAGCAGCGTTTCCCTTTGTGATAGTTTGCAAGCCCTGCCACATCTGTCAAGCGTCAGAGCCGGTGTAGTGGAATTCGATCTTAGTCTTGTATTGATGCTTTGCCTATTTGATGGTTCGTTGGAGGGCGTAGCAGGATTTCTTCTAAGCGTCCAGATTAGTGTCCCGCTCCTTGAAAACATCAGCTCAAGCTTTTAGTTCAGTGTGGCTGTTGCCTGTAATTCATGGCTTCTGGTTGGAATATGTACGTACGGTCACTGTGGGGATGACATTGTCGATCCTGGTGACTGATGTGGTAACCTCAATCCTATCGGATGAATCCTGGAACATATTCCTGTCTGTGCTAGCGTAACAGTCCTGTAGTTTAGCATCCGCTTCATCGGACTACATCACTGGTACTTCCTGTTTGAGTTTTTGCTAGTAAGCGGGAATCAGGAGAATAGAGTTATGGTCAGATTTGTTTCTTTGTGAGGAGTGAAAGTTATATATTTTTTTCACCTCTAGTTGCACAGGTGACATGCTCGTAGAAATTAGGTAAAACGGATTTGTTTTCCTGCATTAAAATCAGCCTCACCACTTCTGGATTATCATTTTGTTTGCTTATGGCCAAATCTAAAAACAATATTTCTTCACACATATAGCCTCACTGATAGTCAAATGGGGTTAGTACAAATTCTATTTTTGGGAAATAACTGCATTCCCTTTAAATTGGGAGCAGCTACACAAATGTCACTAACCAACTACCAGTTAAGCCACAATCTCAGACGTGATTGGACACAGTGTTCTTTTTCTATGACAAAGGTTACTGGCTCTGTGGCCAGAGTTCAACAGTTAGTTGTTTTGGAACCCACCAGGCTAAAACAGGTCTTATCTGAGCCATGAGGACCTTGCTCATCTTATCTGCTCTGAGACACTAACTCCTGCTGTATTGTAGGTATAAAATGTTAATACCGTCAAGGTTTTTCCTGCTCTCTGGAATAAACTTGTGTGTGTACCCAAAGGGTAGGGGCAATATGGCTTCTAATACGGGCAAGACGGAACAGCTGTGTGTAGTAAGCCAAGTTAAATGACTAGGACTTAACTCAGTGACATCATTGACCAAAGGGCACAAAAACACTGCAAAGTTTTACAGTTTGGATAGGATGACTACCAATTTTGTAGTTTGCCATGTAAACAACAAATCCATTTTAAAAAGAGGTTTATTTTTCTCATATGTACAACATTTTTACAGAACAGGTGTAAAAGCAGTAAACTAGGAATGTACACAGAGGTCACACCTGTAACATTTGACTCAACTATATATCAAATCAAGTATTAAAACAAACTAGGTAGAATTTCATAGATTCCCTAAAACTGTTTCTTTAAAACCCATGCAGCAGGATTCACTAGTGCCTTTCACAGACTTAATAAGGCAGCACTTTCGTCATCATTGCCCTTTATGAACGTTTTTCAAACAAAACTCCTGAACACATCCAGGTTCTAAAACACTAGACCAGTGGGTAGCTGGATGCCGTGGCGATACCACAGTGGTTCTTCCTGTCTTTGGCCATGTAGATGTAGCCTTTGTCTCCCCATTTCTCACTCCAGCTGAGGAAAATACAAACAATCTGTTAGCTTCTCTGGACTTAGTTGGGAAATTATACAAAATTTGATTTACTGCCACTTTAGAGAAATTCATGACTTAACCATAGTACCAGACCAACACCATATTCAAATAAAGGCAATGGTATTGTAGAGGTATATTCCCTGACGAAGAAATGAACCATTCCTGTGGTGGAAACGGTCAAACAAACATTCCAGGAAGAAACTCTGTACCTGTTCTTGACAATCCAGTATTTCTTGCCATCCACATCCTCTCCTTCAAAACCATATCCCACCACTAGAACGCCATGGTCCAACTCCTCACTGCTGCACTCCTTCTCATAGTAGATCCCTAGAGGGAGGGCATATAGTTACATTAGTTGGGCTAAAATGAGTTTACCTCAGCGTATGGCTGTACAACCATCTGATCAATGCTAAAGCTGCTAGCAGGCAAAGTGACAACTTTGGTAACACTTTACTTAATGGCTTTGAAAGAGAACCATTATTAGCTAGTGTGAACAGGACAGTGGACCAGTGAAGCGCACTGCTACACAAAAATAGAATGTAGGGAATCCAAATAAAGTTGAGGAAGTTGATGTAACATATGTTGCGTTGCCTTTTTGCTACTAACCAGACTCATAGAACTGAAAGGACTCGTGGCCGGCATCGATGGCAACAGAGACAGGACCGACTGCAGCCACAGCCTTCATCATAGCATGCTCCTTGCCACTGGGGATGTCCACAAAGCCAGTCTCGTTGGCAGCACTGAACTCCGGCTTGTAGTGGCAAGGGTCCTCATCCTGGGGAAATAGAGGATCAATAGTAAAAAAGGCATTAGTAAAAAAATAATTATCCAATGAATCAAGCAATTCTGGTTGAAATGGCCTAAATCTCAATGCCATAAAGAGCAGAAACCTTCATTTATTTTTCTGTCAGCACCTCACGCAATAATAAATCCAGATTTCTAAACATTTATGGCTCAGTCTTGCCAAATCCTATTGTCATGCCAAACATGACTACAACCATAGGAGTTGGTTATACAGCTTGAACAGATCTGAGACCAGGCTAAAATAACAGAAATGGGTCTTACAGTGCCGACGTAGGGGTAAGACTCCTCTGTGTCCAGGCCGGCGTTGTCCTGGATGTACTGGAAGGCCTGGTCCATGAGCCCACCGTTACAGCCCTCGTTGCCCTCCGGTCTGGAGCAGTCCACCAGGTTCTGTTCACTCAGCGACACCAGCTTGCCAGTCTTCCTGAACTGCTGGCCCTCCATGGCCCCGGTGGTGCTGAACGCCCAGCAAGACCCACATGATCCCTGAGGGAGGTGGAGATTGTGAATAGCTAGCATGTGTATAACAAAGTGACAATAATTAAGCAGTTGCGAAGTAGGGGTGTAAGCAATGCATTTACTGCAACTATAAATATCCTGTGTACACAACTTGTGGCAACTTGGAATGGGTTAACGGCAAACCTCAAAGTCTTGTTTTATTCAGTGACACAGCTGTGTATGGTTAAGAATGAGTCATGGCTCATGAGTGTCTGAGGTCTCACCTGGTCCTTGACGGGAGTGACGTAGCCCTTCTCCCTCCAATCAACAGCTTTAGGTGCCTGCAGGTAGTTGGGTTCCATGAACAGAGAGCCCTTGAACTTCCTCTCAGTCGTCTGCTTGTAGCCGTTCATCGTCTGCCTGAACTCTTCATTGGTCTAGGGAGGAAGGAATCAGTAAGGGCATGTTGAAATGTATGTCATTCCTGGCCAGGTGTGCTTTGGGGTTTTTAAAGTTCCTATCTGAATAGAACATTGAGGGGTTTCCAATGTCTTAGGACTTTTTAAATATTTTTTTAACTTATGCATAAAGATGAGTAAGTTTCAGTTCCCTTCTCAGGATCACTATTCTGTTCCTGTTTCTTCAGTACATGCTAGTGGAAGAAACCCAACTTGTGAGTCTGGCAATGAAAGCAGGAATGTATTCAATGCTGACACCTGTGGCTATGTTTTCATAGTGCCTGTGAAATATTTTCTCATTCCGTACTGTGTCATAGACCACATAGGGCATGACAACAAAAGGATTCAGCTACAGCAAACACTATGAGACAAGGCTGTTGACATGCATCTCCTGCCCCACAATAAAATGTCTCAGCAAGGAGCTTGTTCTTACCATGTCACCAAAGTGGTTCATGCCCAGACGGTAGGAGTGTTTTCCCATGGTGTGTTCGAGGTTGTGCATCTCAATCTTCTTCAGGTTTTTCTCCCAAACCATCCTCCTCCAGCCCTCCTCGCTCTGAGAAATGAGTGTACTTGGTCAGAGAATGGACATACAAATCATACAGTCCCAGAACTACAAACAAAATCCAGGGAAAAATAAGTCACTACATTTTGCAATAATACAGGCCTACATGGAATGTACAGTTGTCAAGGCACCAAATAATTAATTTGAGACTCAACAAGACCTTGAGGCACTATGGTGCCTTACTTGTACTTCAATAACACCCACCTCATGGTAGTTCTTGCTGTGCCAGTTTTTCCACAGGTGCCAATGGCCCTCCAACTGAGAGTCAAACCTAGGAGCCGCACACACAGCACTCACACAGAGCACCAACACTGCCAAGTACAGTGCTGTCATGGCCAAACAGCTGTGAAGGGAGAGAGAAGAGCTATCGGTCAGCCTTGTATTTCACAGTGTGAAGAAGCTACATTTATATATAGATTGTTATTGCCTTCAGATTATTGCCACAGGCAGCTTGGTTGACTGACATGTTTAGTGTGTGTTGCGTTTATCTAGAACCAACAGAACAGGAAAAACAAGGGCTATAGATTCTGCTCTGTGAGGAAGAGTTGAGCATAATGTCTGAATCAGAAGTCATTTAAAAACTCATAAAACAAATAGCTAATTTCCTTAATTGAAGTCTACGCGAATGGCAGACTGCAGCCGTCTGAACCGACGTTCTGGTTAGAATGCTGTGTATGCAAACACTGAAAGGGAGTCTGCGCAAAGTGGGACTTGGTTGGTTGCATCATTCCTGTTTTTCCTAGTTTGGCTTGATCCTGATCACAAGATGCGGGCGGATCCAAAGCCGCTGAATCATTCTCTGAACATGGACAAAGCCCAAGGAAAATATAAAAGGAAATCTAATCTCCCACATCACCATTTCCAAAAATGTAACGGTTCGCTTTAAATATATAGCAACCTATAAACGATAACATTCGCGACTGATACATTTGAACACAATGTTCCCTTTGTGAGAACAAAACAAAGCCCTCGACTCATGGAGGGGAAAAAAGATACCGTTTTACTGCTATACCTTTTCAATTTATATCAAGTTCTGTAATGTTGATATCCACGAAACTAGTCGAGGGAATGTTAGGTAACAGCAGGTATCAAAAACAAACAAGAACAAATGCCCGGGGTAAAGTCTATAACCCAAGTAGACGTACCTAACGTAGCAAACGAAAATAGAGAGGCCTAATACTGTACAAACAACGCAAACCCTAGAGAAATACTTACTTAATGTATTGTCAATTTGCAGTAGAAGTGTGGAGGTCCCTGCTGTTGCGTGTCGATCAATAAATAAATATTGTGTAGACACACCACTTTATACAGACAGTTTTTTTGTTGTACAGTAGGAGGAGCCTGTGATTGGTTGAATGGGGACCGTATGTCACATAGGAGGGTCTTGGATTGGCTGAAATGGGACTTTAAAACGCGCAGATCCCGCCCGAGTAAATATCCCAGCATGTGATTCCTGCCCACGTGACCATCTTATCCGGCAGCGGAACTGCTGGCATGTTACAAAGTAACAGTTAGTCGTTTTCCCTCAACATTTTTTACTTTTCAGATAGGCTACTTTGTAACAGTTCTCCCATGGATACAGAAAATACAAAGAAATTGTCAGAAAAAAAAGTCAAGACATGTACAGCACAAGGACGAAATGCATTAAGGAAGAAATGGTAGTCATATGATCAAAACACCGCACTCACGTGAGACACACCTTAATGTTAGTCTTGGGCCCTAGACAAATGTTTTGTAACACACACAAAAACAGTGGTGGAAAAAGTACTCAATTGTCATACATGAGTAAAAGTAAAGATACCTTAATAGAAAATGACCCTAGTAAAAGTGAAAGTCACCCAGTAAAATACTACTTGAGTAAAAGTCAAAGTATTTGGATTTAAATATACTTTAAGTATCAAAAGTAAATGGAATTGCTAAAATGTACTTAAGTATCAAAAGTAAAAGTATAAATCATTTCAAATTATTATTTTTTATTGACGGATAGCAGGGGCACACTCTAACACTCAGAAAAAAATATGAATAGTAAAGTACAGATAACCCCAAAAAAACGACTAAGTAAAAAATACTTTAAAGTACTACTTAAGTATGTTACACCACTGCAAAAAACAGGTAGGCCTGAAAATATTTGTACCGCATTCTCGTTCACCAGACACTCCTGCCTACGCGCAATTGGCCTACTCCCTAAAACTGAGTGGGCAGCAACAAACACCACACCGCTAATTGGACATCAAAGCCAGTCTTATACTTTTTTTTCAGACAAAGCTCACACATGGTGAAAATGATCATTTATTCTATGAAGTAGATTCAGTGTTTGATCAACTGTGGGCTGATATGATTTAAAAAAATATACAGTTGAAGTCAGAAGTTTACATACACCTTAGCCAAATACATTTAAACTCAGTTTTTCACAATTCCTGACATTTAATCAAAGTAAAAATTCCCTGTCTTAGGTCAGTTAGGATCACCACTTTGTTTTAAGAATGTGAAATGTCAGATTAATAGTAGAGAGAATGATATATTTCAGCTTTTATTTCTTTCATCACATTCCCAGTGGGTCGGAAGTTTACATACTAATTGAGTGTATTTGGTAGAATTGACTTTAAATTGTTTAACTTGGGTCAAACGTTTTGGGTAGCCTTCCACAAGCTTCCCACAACAAGTTGGGTGAATTTTGGCCCATTCCTCCTGACAGAGCTGGTGTAACTGAGTCAGGTTTGTAGTTCTGCCCACAAATTTTCTATAGGATTGAGGTCAGGGCTTTGTGATGGCCACTCCAATACCTCGACTTTGTTGTCCTTAAGCCATTTTGCCACAACTTTGGAAGTATGCTTGGGGTCATTGTCCATTTGGAAGACCCATTTGCGACCAAGCTTTAACTTCCTGACAGATGTCTTGAGATGTTTCTTCAATATATCCACATAATTTTCACTCCTCTTGATGCCATCTATTTTGTGAAGTGCACCAGTCCCTCCTGCAGCAAAACACCCCCACAACATGATGCTGCCACCCCCGTGCTTCACGGTTGGGATGGTGTTCTTCGGCTTGAAAGACTCCCCCTTTTCCTCCAAATATAACGATGGTCATTATGACCAAACAGTTCTATTTTTGTTTCATCAGACCAGAGGACATTTCTCCAAAAAGTCTTTGTCCCCATGTGCAGTTGCTAACCGTAGTCTGGCTTTTTTATGGCAGTTTTGGAGCAGTGGCTTCTTCCTTGATAAGCAGCCTTTCAGGTTATGTCGATATAGGACTCGTTTTACTGTGGATATAGATAGTTTTGTACCTGTTCCCTCCAGCATCTTCACAACGTCCTTTGCTGTTGTTCTGGGATTGATTTGCACTTTTCGCACCAAAGTACGCTCATCTCTAGGAGACAGAACGCGTCTCCTTCCTGAGCTGTATGACGACTGCGTGGTCCCATGGTGTTTATACTTGCGTACTATTGTTTGTACAGATAAACGCGGTACCTTCAGGCGTTTGGAAATTGCTCCCAAGGAGGAACCAGACTTGTGGAGGTCTCCAATTTGTTTCGGAGGTCTTGGCTGATTTCTTTTGATTTTCCCATGATGTCAAGCAAAAAGGCACTGAGTTTGAAGGTAGGCCTTGAAATACATCCACAGGTACACCTCCAATTGACTCAAATTATGTCAATTAGCCTACCAGAAGCTTCTAAAGCCATGACATTTTCTGGAATTTTCCAAGCTGTTTAAACACTCAGTCAACTTAGTGTATGTAAACTTCTGACCCACTGAAAATGTGATACAGTGAAATAATCTGTCTGTAAACAATTGTTGGAAAAAATTGCTTGTGTCATGCACAAAGTAGATGTCCTAACCGACTTGCCAAAACTATAGTTTGTTAACAAGAAATTTGTGGAGTGGTTGAAAAACGAGTTTTAATGACCAACCTAAGTGTATGTAAACTTCCGACTTCAACTGTATATATTTATTTAACCTTTTTGATAAAGTTGCCTAAAGCTGAGAGAACCACATAGATAACTAGAAATTAGTGTCTGCATTCTTAATATACTGATTAATTATTGTGTGATAGCCTGCTGTGTCGAGAAAGTTCTGATGGGATTATAAATTGATTTGTGTAACTAATAATTTCGATTGAATTTGAAAGGGGGAGGTGTCTTAAAAGTCTTTCAGGCGTTTTCTACCTTTCCTGTGTTATGATACTGACGATTTGTCGCCACAGATGGTTTTACATTTTTAGCGTTGTGGCTAGATGGAGTAGTCAGGACAACTATAGATTTGTAGCTAACCCTTTTCCTGACCTTAACCTCATTATCCTAACCCGCTATGTTAAATCCCCTAACCTGCCACGTTAGTTATCCTAACCTGCTATGTAAGCAAACAAACATGCTCTTTTCGGCTAACTTTGATCATATTGTTTTTTTGTTTTTGTTTTGTTTGTTTTTTTGGGGGGTGGATCAGCTTAATATTGCGGAAAGAATGTTGCTTCCAATGCAATTGTCTGCATCATTTCCAATCCCCCATATTTTTTGGGGTAAATATATATATCCATTGTTGTTTTTTTGTTTTTTCTTGTGTGCTACTACTACAACCCTAAGGACAACAAATGACCATTCAGACAATTGTTTCTATGTAAATGTCTGCGGAATTACCTGTAGTGGGAAGTTCAAGTCAAGTTTCGCTCATCCACCAAGAAACCCGAATCATTATTTACCTCATTTATATATTTTCTCTGAAAAGTGGCCCATGTAAATATGTTTCAGATGAATGGCCTCATCTACATCAAGCAGTCATTAAGAAGCCATTGATCTCGGTTTACGTGTTTCACATTGGAAAGAGAACAATCAGGTAGGCCTCGCCTGACCTCCACACAGTGACTTGGAGCTCATACATTTTGAAATGACAAAGCATTTAAATGCATCTATTTCAATGATGAAACTGCGTAGATCGAAACCAACTAATAAATACATTGTTTCTGATTAATACCTATTATTTAATTTCACCTTTGCCTTGTCAGCTATAGGAAACACAGCCTGTCAAACTATTGAAATTGACTTTAGTATTCTGAAAGAGACAAAACAACAAAAATACTTTGTAAATGGGTATTTGACAATTGCAGAATGATTTAGTGTGAAGGAAAAATTGACTGATTCTAAAGGATTGTTTGTCTCTGACATTGGATAGGACTCACTGGTCTCTGAGCTGACTAGGAAGACACAGGAAGAATGAAACGGATTGATTTTCTTATTTGGCAGCTGCTGATAGCTGGTTAATGACAGGACACACCATTCTGTAGATATGTAGTGGTTAACAGGACTACTTCATTGCTAATGTTCTGTCTACAGAAACACAGGGAAATCACACACACTCCTGAGGAGTTTCTCTTTCTGAATAGATGTTTTGATTACAATGCAGTACTGACCATAACCTCATCCATGCAACTTCAAACATTTTGCCGTACTGGAAAGGTTACACCATGAAAGAGTCCAAAATGGACATAGCAAATGCAGATTGACCCTTTAATTGTCTGCATACTTTAGATAGCCTGCTGTGCCAAGAAAGTTCTTATGGGCTTGTAAATCATTTATTTGTGTAAATAATCATTCCAATTTCATTTGAAAGGCGGATGTCTTACAAGCCTCTCTGGGTTTTTCTACCTTTCCCGCACATGCTCTTCATTTTCCCTGTTAACTACTACTGGGACAATTGACTATATGTAAATGTTTGACAATTAAATGTACTCTCACAATGGATTCTATGTAAATGTTTGTGGAATTATCTGTAGTGGGACATTCAAGTCAAGTTTCTCTCATCCACCAAGAAACCCCAATCACTGTTTACCTAATCTCGGTTACCTAGAAGTAAAATTATATTTACTCTGACAACTGACCTACAGTGGGATCGAAAATGATTGACACCCTTGATAAACATGAGCAATAATGACTGTATAATTCAAATACTGAGCTATATTGTATGCAACAAAAAAAGTGGGAGATTATATTAGTTTATACTAATACAATTGTTCAGAGAAAGAGATGTTGTTAAACAAGTAATACTTTATTTTCTCAAAAAGGCAAGGGGTACAAATTGACACCCCTAAAGCTTTTTATAAATAAAGTAGTCAAAAGTTTTATATTTGGTCCCATATTCCTAGCACGCAAGGACTACATCAAGCTTGTGACTATACAAACTTGTTGGATGCATTTGCAGTTCGTTTTGGTTGTTTCACATTATTTCTTGCCCAATAGAAATTAATGGGGAATCATGTGTTGTGTCATGTTAGAGTCCATTTTGTTGTAAATATGAATATAATATGTTTCTAAACACTTCTACATTAATGTGGATGCTACCATGATTACGGATAATCCCGAATGAATCATGAATTATTATTTTTTTATTTTTTTATTTAACCAGGTAGGCAAATTGAGAACACGTTCTCATTTACAACTGCGACCTGGCCAAGATAAAGCAAAGCAGTTCGACACATACAACAACACATAGTTACACATGGAGTAAAAACAAACATATAGTCAATAATACAGTGAAAAAAAATAAGTCTATATACAATGTGAGCAAGTGAGGTGAGATAAGGGAGGTGAAGGCAAACAGATATATGTATAAATAAATAAAAATATAAAAAGGCCATGGAGGCGAAGTGAGTACAACACAGCAAGTAAAATAAAAACCAAAAAAAACACTGGAATGGTTGGTTTGCATTGGAAGAAAGTGCAAAGTAGAGACAGAAATAATGGGGTGCAAAGGAGCAAAATAAATTAATAAATAAATACAGTAGGTAAAGAGGTAGTTGTTTGGGCTAAATTGTAGATGGGTTATGTACAGGTGCAGTAATCTATGAGCTGCTCTGACAGCTGGTGCTTAAAGCTAGTGAGGGAGATAGGTGTTTCCAGTTTCAGAGATTTTTGTAGTTCGTTCCAGTCATTGGCAGCAGAGAACTGGAAGGAGAGGCGTCCAAAGGAAGAATTGGTTTTGGGGGTGACTAGAGAGATATACCTGCTGGAGCGCGTGCTACAGGTAGGTGCTGCTATGGTGACCAGCGAGCTGAGATAAGGGGGGACTTTACCTAGCAGGGTCTTGTAGATGACCTGGAACCAGTGGGTTTGGCGACGAGTATGAAGCGAGGGCCAACCAACGAGAGTGTACAGGTCGCAGTGGTGGGTAGTATATGGGGCTTTGGTGACAAAACGGATGGCACTGTGATAGACTGCATCCAATTTATTGAGTAGGGTTTTGGAGGCTATTTTGTAAATGACATCACCGAAGTCGAGGATTGGTAGGATGGTCAGTTTTACAAGGGTATGTTTGGCAGCATGAGTAAAGGATGCTTTGTTGCGGAATAGGAAGCCAATTCTAGATTTGACTTTGGATTGGAGATGTTTGATGTGGGTCTGGAAGGAGAGTTTACAGTCTAACCAGACACCTAGGTATTTGTAGTTGTCCACATATTCTAAGTCAGAGCCGTCCAAAGTAGTGATGTTGGACAGGCGGGCAGGAGCAGGCAGCGATCGGTTGAAGAGCATGCATTTGGTTTTACTTGTATTTAAGAGCAGTTGGAGGCCACGGAAGGAGAGTTGTATGGCATTGAAGCTCGCCTGGAGGGTTGTTAACACAGTGTCAAAAGAAGGGCCAGAAGTATACAGAATAGTGTCGTCTGCGTAGAGGTGGATCAGAGAATCACCAGCAGCAAGAGCGACATCATTGATGTAAACAGAGAAGAGAGTCGGTCCAAGAATTGAACCCTGTGGCACCCCCATAGAGACTGCCAGAGGCCCGGACAACAGACCCTCCGATTTGACACACTGAACTCTATCAGAGAAGTAGTTGGTGAACCAGGCGAGGCAATCATTAGAGAAACCAAGGCTGTCGAGTCTGCCAATGAGGATGTGGTGATTGACAGAGTCAAAAGCCTTGGCCAGGTCAATGAATACGGCTGCACAGTATTGTTTCCTATCGATGGCGGTTACGATATCGTTTATGACCTTGAGCGTGGCTGAGGTGCACCCATGACCAGCTCTGAAACCAGATTGCATAGCGGAGAAGGTGTGGTGTGATACGAAATGGTCGGTAATCTGTTTGTTGACTTGGCTTTCGAAGACCTTAGAAAGGCAGGGTAGAATAGATATAGGTCTGTAGCAGTTAGGGTCAAGGGTGTCCCCCCCTTTGAAGAGGGGGATAACCGCAGCTGCTTTCCAATCTTTGGGGATCTCAGACGACACGAAAGAGAGGTTGAAGAGGCTAGTAATAGGGGTGGCAACAATTTCAGCAGATAGTTTTAGAAAGAAAGGGTCCAGATTATCTAGCCCGGCTGATTTGTAAGGGTCCAGATTTTGCAGCTCATTAAGAACATCAGCTGACTGTATTTGGGAGAAAGAGAAATGGGGAAGGCTTGGGCGAGTAGCAGAGGGGAGGGCAGTGCTGTTGTCCGGGGTAGGGGTAGCCAGGTGGAAAGCATGTCCAGCCGTAGAAAAATGCTTATTGAAATTCTCAATTATAGTGGATTTGTCGGTGGTGACAGTGTTTCCTATCTTCAGAGCGGTTGGAAGCTGGGAGGAGGTGTTCTTATTCTCCATGGACTTTACGGTGTCCCAGAACGTTTTTGAATTTGTGTTGCAGGAAGCAAATTTCTGCTTGAAAAAGCTAGCCTTGGCTGTTCTAACTGCCTGTGTATATTGGTTTCTGGCTTCCCTGAAAAGTTGCATATCACGGGGGCTGTTCGATGCTAATGCAGAACGCCATAGGATGTTTTTCTGTTGGTTAAGGGCAGTCAGGTCAGGAGAGAACCAAGGGCTATATCTGTTCCTGGTTCTAAATTTCTTGAATGGGGCATGCTTATTCAAGATGGTGAGGAAGGCATTTTAAAAAAATGACCAGGCATCCTCTACTGACGGGATGAGATCAATATCCTTCCAGGATACCCCGGCCAGGTCGATTAGGAAGGCCTGCTCGCTGAAGTGTTTCAGGGAGCGTTTGACAGTGATGAGTGGAGGTCGTTTGACCGCTGACCCATTACGGATGCAGGCAATGAGGCAGTGATCGCTGAGATCTTGGTTGAAAACAGCAGAGGTGTATTTGGAGGGCAAGTTTGTTAGGATGATATCTATGAGGGTACCCGTGTTTACGGAATTGGGGTGGTACCTGGTAGGTTCATTGATAATTTGTGTGAGATTGAGGGCATCAAGCTTAGATTGTAGGGTGGCTGGGGTGTTGAGCATGTTCAAATTTAGGTCGCCTAGCAGCACGAGCTCTGAAGATAGATGGGGGGCAATCAGTTCACATATAGTGTCCAGAGCACAGCTGGGGGCAGAGGGTGGTCTATAGCAGGCGGCAACGGTGAGAGACTTGTTTTTAGAGAGGTGGATTTTTAAAAGTAGAAGTTCAATAGAAGAAGTTCAATTATGATGATTGAGAAAGTTAAAGGGGGTCAAAGATCATACCCCCAACTCATGCTAACTTCCCCTGTTAAAGGTTAGAGGTTAGCAGGGGAGGTGAGCATGAGTTGGGGGTATGGGTGTAAATGGGTGTTTGACAATTAGCATCCCTAGCCGCGTCCTCAGAGCATGCGCAGACCAGCTGACTGGTGTGTTTACGGACATATTCAATCAATCCTTATCCCAGTCTGCTGTTCCCACATGCTTCAAGAGGGCCACCATTGTTCCAGTTCACAAGAAAGCGAAGGTAACTGAGCCTAATGACTATCGCCCCGTAGCACTCACCTCCTTCATCATGAAGTACTTTGAAAGACTAGTCAAGGATCATATCACCTCCACCCTACCTGACACCCTAGACCCCCTCCAATTTGCTTACTGCCCCAATAGGTCCACAGACAACGCAATCGCAATCACACTGCACACTGCCCTAACCCATCTGGACAAGAAGAATACCTATGTAAGAGTGCTGTTCATCGACTACAGCTCAGTATTTAACACCATAGTATCCTCCAAAATCGCCATTAAGCTCAAGACCCTGGGTCTCGACCCCGCCCTGTGCAACTGGGTCCTGGACTTTCTGACGGGCCGCCCCCAGGTGGTGAGGGTAGGATACAACATCTCCACCCCACTGATCCTCAATACTGGGGCCCCACAAGGGTGCGTTCTCAGCCCTCTCCTGTACTCCCTGTTCACCCATGACTGCGTGGCCATGCACGCCTCCAACTCAATCATCAAGTTTGCAGACAACACTACAGTGATAGGCTTGATTACCAACAACGACGAGGAGGTGAGGGCCCTCGGAGTGTGGTGTCAGGAAAATAACCTCACACTCAACGTCAACAAAACAAAGGAGATGATCGTGGACTTCAGGAAACAGCAGAGGGAGCACCCCCCTATCCACATCGACGGGACAGTAGTGGAGAAGGTGGAAAGTTTTAAGTTCCTCGGCGTACACATCACAAACAAACTGAAATGGTCCACCCACACAGACAGCGTGGTGAAGAAGTCGCAACAGCAAGGGTGAAAAAATTTGGCTTGTCACCAAAAACACACACATACTTTTACAGATGCACAATCGAGAGCATCCTGTCAGGCTGTGTCACCGCCTGGTATGGCAACTGCTCCACCCACAACCGTAAGGCTCTCCAGAGGGTAGTGAGGTCTGCACAACGCATCACCGGGGGCAAACTACCTGCTCTCCAGGACACCTACACCACCCGATGTCACAGGAAGGCCAAAAAGATCATCAAGGACAACAACCATCCGAGCCACTGCCTGTTCACCCCGCTATCATCCAGAAGGCGAGGTCAGTACAGGTGCATTAAAGCTGGGACCGAGAGACTAACATTGAGTGGCTGCTGCCAACATACTGATTCAACCTCTAGCCAGTTTAATAATTCAAAATTGGATGTAATAAATGTATCAGTCACTTTAAACTATGCCACTTTATATAATGTTTATATACCCTACACTATGTTTATATACCCTACACTACTCATCTCATATGTATATACTGTACTCTATACCATCTACTGCATCTTGCCTGTGCCGTTCGGCCATCGCTCGTCCATATATATTTTTATGTACATATTCTTATTCATTCCTTTACACTTGTGTGTATAAGGTAGTTGTTGTGAAATTGTTAGGTTACTTGTTAGATATTGCATGGTCAGAACTAGAAGCACAAGCATTTCGCTACACTCGCATTAACATCTCCTAACCATGTGTATGTGACAAATAAAATTTTATTTGAAATATAGCGTAAAGGAATAATTACAGTAAATGACAGGTATTGGAAAAGTTACTTCATGAAATTGAAACAGAGTGAACGAGAATTGTTATCAAAACCCTCCAACAGTTACAGTCGAAGTGGAGGCACATTTTATCTGAAATGACTGAAGGATTGTTTGTCTCTGACTGGATAGGACACACTGGTTTCTGAGCCAACTGGGAAGACACTACCACACAGGAAGAACAATGATAGATTGATTTTGTATTTTGGCAGCTGCTGAATCTACCTGTAGATATGTGGTTACTGTGAGGACGGACACGGAATCTACCTGTAGATATGTGGTTACTGTGAGGACGGACACACACGCGGTAGATATGTGGAGGTTAATAGGACTACTTGATTGGTAATGGTGTGTACAGAAACAGATGGAAATCACATTCCCATTCCTGAGGAGTTTCTCTCTCTTAATACAATCCGTGAAGCATTCATTATCACAATTATCATTTTGCGGTATAATGAGGCAGTTGAGAAAGTGGTGTTGATTGAAAATTATTAAAATTGATAATCTTATCAAAATTAATTATTTGATAACAATGGAGTACTGACCATTACCTCATCCATGCAACTTCAAAATTTTGCTGACACTGATTACAGTCTGACTAAACAGATGCACTTACTCTACCTGCCAGCCATCAAGAGTACTGAAGTCAATGTAACAGTCATGACCATAGAATGGACATATTGCCTATCATTGACTTGTGTTTACTCCTCTAAACAGGACCTAATAACAATAGGGTCTGAAAGCAACATTAAGATATTAGTTGTTCATTGTCCAATCATCTTAGCATTTCAGTATTTCATCCACCTACACTGAGTGTACAAATAATTAAGGACACCTGCTCTTTCAATGACATAGACCGACCAGGTGAATCCAGGTGAAAGCTATGATTCCTTATTGATGTCACTTGTTTAATCCACTTCAATCAGTGTAGATGAAGGGGAGGAGACCGGTTAAAGAGACAATTGAGCCTTGAGACATGGATTGCATATGTGTGCCATTCAGAGGGTGAATGGGCAAGACAAAATATTTAAGTGCTTTGAACGAGGTATGGTAGTATTTATATTCATTAAGGATCCTTGGCCGTAGCTACTCTTCCTAGGGTCCAGCAACATTAAGGCAGTTATATACAATTTCAAATATTACATGACATTATATTTCATAACACTTTACCCAATACATGTAGTGTGTTCCCTCAAGCCACTACTCCTATCACATATTTACAATACATCATCCATGTCTACGTGTGTGTAGAGTGCATGTCTTATCATGTGTGTCTCTTCACAGTCCCTGCTTTTCCATAAGGTGTATTTTTATCTGTTTAAAAACAAATCTGATTCTACTGCTTGAATAAGTTACCATGTAGCCATGGCTCTATGTAGTACTCTGCGCCTCACTTAGTCTACACAACTGAACAGGCAGTGGCATCTACAGAAGGTAGCTAATGAGCTAGAGCTAGCCAAGCTTGTCACATGCTGTCTTAAAGTAAAAGATAAAGGTGCTGATGCAGCCAGAACCCAGATAACTCAGCCAGAGCAGAGGAACTTCTCACCAGCACCATCTGATGAATCATGTGACAGCTTTGCGGCTGTATCACTAACACAACCACGCCAACCTAGGAAAACAAGGCAGAGCCTATGAAGTCTCACATCTTCTCCCTGCCTACCCGAGGCACTCATCAGCAGCTCCCATGGTTCCGCACCCTGCTCCAGCTCCCGTGGTTCCGCACCCATCTCCAGTGGTTCCACACCCAGCTTTAGCTTCCGTGGTTCCTCACCCAGCTCCAGCAGCTCCTCACCCAGCTCCAGCGGTTCTGCACCCCGCTCCAGCTCCCGTGGTGCCGTACTAAGGACCAATACCTGCGGCTCCATAACCCGGACCAGCACCCGTGGCTCCATACCCTGGACCAGCATCCGCAGCTCCACATCCTGCACCAGTTCAACCCTACTTACCTGCGCGACAAAACATGCCTTATCCAGTCCCAGCAGCACCGGGCTTCCATCCAGGTTTAGGCATGCCCTATCCCAATCCAGCAGCACTACATCCTGCCCTGGGATAGATGGCACCCTACCCGGAGCCTGCTCCGCCACATGGCACAGATCAGCTGATTGCCTCATCATACAGCATGCTGAAGCCATCGTTGCCCTACTTTGAGAGCAGTAGAGAGGGATTTTGTCCTCCTCAAGATGTTCCTAGATGACCTGATGAGCAGTCACAGACACCTAAACGAGTGGTATAAGTATCAAGTGCTCCTGGCCCACCTGAAACTACAGAGTGCAGTACAGCTCGCTAAGGCCTACATGCACAATCCCAGACTTTACACTGCTGCCTTACAAGCTCTGCAGGACAAGTACGGTCAGCCAACTTGTCCAGTGTGAGCTAGCCACCATCCTAAACTCCCCCGCCTTCCAGGCCGGAGATGCAGAAGCTTTTGACACCTTTGCCCTGTCTATCCACTCACTGGTAGGCATGCTCAGGACCCTTGAGGGGCAGAACGGCTATGAGCTCAGATGTGGATCGCACGTCGACCGGCTCTTGAGCAAGATGCCACAGAGCTACCGAGATGAATTCGTTGAGTACTGCTTCAATCACGGCATCCTCAGGTCTGGCATGGACCAGATGTTCACCCTCCAGACGTACATCCAGGTCAAACAGAGCTGCAGCCCTTTATCAATGTGACATGCCTAAGCCATTCAAGACCACTGTGCCTTAAGACAGAAGGAGAAATCTGCTTCAATCCTTTTCAACGCAAGTGAAGACCCAAACCCAAAGGAACCTGCTCAATCCAAGGAGAAATCCAACCCCAGGCTATACTGTCCCCACTGTGACAATAAAGAACACTTTCTCTTCTCGTGAAGCGTTCAAGAAGCTGAACACAGGACAGATCGTCAAGTGGATAAAGGATTGGAAAAGGTGCTGGAAGTGCAGACGATCCCACAAAGCTGATGCTTGCACCCTCCGACGACCTTCCAATACATTTAAAGAGCAGCACCTAACGATCTTTCATGATGCCATACAGGAAAACCACAAAAGCATGCTCATGATGAGTGTCCCTACGACCAAGGTGTACATGGACAGACCCAACCGATCAGCGAAAGTAATGTTGTAGGTCGTGAAGGTCTTACTTTACAATGGAGACCGAGCCCAGGAGACACACGCCGTGCTCGATGATGGCTCTGAGCGTAGCATCGTCCTGCCACAGGCTGTTCAACAACTTAACCCCAATTCTGAGCCTGAGACCCTCACCCTTAGGACAGTTCGACAAGGCGTTGTGCAACTTCAAGGTGCCTCAGTTACCTTTGAGGTGTCGCCCCTGCGCAAACCTTTCAAGAAGCATCAGATACGTCAGGCATTCACCGCAGACAACCTAGGCCTTTCCAAACACTCCTGACCAGTAGCAGCTCTTCAAAGGCGATACGACCACCTCTGTAAGCTGTATGCCACCGGTGGACCAAGCTGATTGGTTCAGACATGCCTCACTTCCTGATACCCATACAGCCAGAGTGTACAGGCCCGCCTGGTGGACCCATTACCGTCCAC
This sequence comes from Salvelinus fontinalis, assembly GCF_029448725.1. Classification (NCBI taxonomy): domain Eukaryota; kingdom Metazoa; phylum Chordata; class Actinopteri; order Salmoniformes; family Salmonidae; genus Salvelinus; species Salvelinus fontinalis. The sequence continues at coordinate 9,879,755 of NC_074666.1, read as the reverse complement.
ACTGAACATGGCTGGTCCCTGCAAGGCCCTATTAGCTTTGTCCACACATCACCCGCTGAACAACAGTGCCTGCTCACCACTACCGTTTCGCCTTCTGCCGAGCTCTTCAAAAATGTTGAGCGTCTTTGGCAGATCGATAACCTTTCCTACATGAGTGAGAAGCTGGCGACTCCATCGAAACAAGACCAGCAAGCCATGACATCCACCTCTAGGATATAAGTTGATGACGTTCAGCGCTACGCTACACCCCTGCTTCGTCGAGTCAACAATGCAACTCTCCATGCTCCAAAGGAAGCTGTACTGCCAAGCCTCCATAGCATGGAGTGAAGACTCGCCAAAGATTCAAAACGCGCAGAGATGTACTGCAAGGATATCAAGAAGCTGCAGATGGCAGTTTAAGTGTCACTGGTGCCACCCGAGGTAGCTGAACAATCTACTGAGTCCTGGTTTATACCCGAACATATTGTGCATCACAATGGAAAGGATAGGATTGTGTTTAATTGTTCATTCTAGCATAAAGGACAGTTGCTCAATGACTTTCTCCTCCCTGGACCAACCTTGGGACCATCCCTGCTCGGTGTCCTTCTCAGATTCCGTCAACATGCCGTAACTGTAAGTGGTGACATCAAAGGCATGTTTCATCAGATTCGCCTCTTACCAGCTGACAAACCGCTGCTATGCTTTATTTGACGGAACATGCGTAGAACTGAAAAATCGAGCATTTATGAGTGGCAGGTCTTGCCATTCGGCAGGACTTGTAGTCTCTGTTGTGCCATCTACGCTCTGCCGCGACACGTTCAGGACAATGTAGGAGTCAACCAAGAGCTTGTGAAGGAGTCATTATACGTGGACTACTGCCTTTGAAGCATCCCCTCTGCCGAGGAAGCAAGAAACCTTGTTAATGGACCTCCATGCTGGAGGCTTTGAAATACGCCAGTGGGCTAGCAATGTACCAGCTGTCATCGATCACCTACCACCCGAGGCCAGATCGGAAAGCAGCGAACTGTGGGTTTCCCAAAGTAGCATGGTTCTCAGGAGCCAACCCTGGGGCTACGTTGGAACTGCCTCAGACTCCTTGCGATACAAGCAATGCACTGCGGAGCGCTCCAAACCTACAATGAGGAATATCTACAGCATGCTCGCTCATCAATATGACCCGCTAGGCTACATCACGCCTTTCACAACCTGAGCCAAGGTAATCGTCCAGGACCTGTGGAAAGAAGGGATAGGTTGGGACAACCTCATTCAGCCTCAGTGCCTGCTGGACAAATGGCTTGGCTGGGAACAAGAGATTCCTGACCTTGCCCAGATAGAACTCCCCAGAACTTACGCACCTCCATACACTGACAATCCAAAGTCAACCAGAGACCTCCAAATATTCTGTGATGCATCAGAGAGAGCATATGGTTCTGTTGCCTACATTCGGACGACCAGTAGCAGGTGCACATTTTCTTCGTTCTGGTCAGGTCTCGCGTTGCGCCAAAGCAGCAGCTGTCAATGCTACGCTTGAAGCTGAGTGCTGTACTCACTGGGGCTCAGCTGGCCAGTGTCCTCCAAGCAAAACTCACCCTGCCCACCGGACAAGTCATCCTCTGGTCCGATTCCACCACAGTCCTTCATTGGCTCAAGTCAATTTTGTAGATACAAGGTCTTCGTAGGAACTTGTGTTGCAGAGATTTAGAACCTTACGGATGTAACCAACTGGAGGTATGTGGACACCGCAAAAACAACGGAGGATGAAATCACTCGGGCAAGACCCTGAAAGAGCTGGCCCAACCACATTGATGGCAGCAAGGCCTTGAGTTCCTCCAACACTCAGAAGATCAGTGGCCTTCAATGCCTTCTGCTGACCCAGAGCCTGACAACAGCAAACTGAAGAAATTATCCTTCTGCGGACATGTGTCTATCAGTTACAGTCCTCAGCTCCCAGATATCTGCAAGTTTGATACATGGGAAGACCTCATGAAGGCAACAACTAGATCCCTACACGGGGCGGCCAATCCACTCTCCAGTTCACCCAGACATCCTTGATGATGATGCAGAAGAACCTGTTATCTAAAACAGACTTTCCATCTGGTTAGAATGTCATAGCAGACATTTGGGGCAGCTATGTAAGAACTCAGTGATGACGTCACAGCTATCACAAGCAGGCAGAGTGTTTAGTTCATTGCCAAGTGCAGCTCGCAACCTACTGCTGTAAACACAAATCTCAGTTTATGACATTATTTCCTTTGACCAATTTATTCATCACTGTGCGTTAATACCAAAACTGTAAGTAAGCTAAATGTTTTCCCTGTTTTACTGACAAAGTTGTTAATAGTTGTCAGAGTCTAGGTGATCTGGGTAAGGTGGGGTCAGGCGCAGGACACAGAGATGAGTAATAATAGTAACTTTACTCAAAAATAATCTTCCAACAAGGAGAACGGAAATCCAGAAACACATAAACGAGACAACTGACAACAATAAACAAGCACAAAACCATGATGGCTCCAGAGGGTTAAATAGGGAAATAATTAAAACGTAATGGGAACCAGGTGTGTACAATACAGACAAAACAAATGGAAAAAGAAATGTAGATCGGTGGAGGCTAGAAAGCCGGTGACGTCGACCCCCGAAGTCGTGACAATAGTTGAAGAATATTTTTGTCATTATTACAGCATTATGTATCTCGTTTTTTTATGCTAGCATTGTTCCTCATGAAGCTGGTTGAGAGAATGTCAAGAGTGTGCAAGGTTGTCAGTCAAAGGGTGGCTACTTCAAAGAATCTAAAATATTTTGATTTAACACTTTTTTTGGTTACTACATGATTCCATGTATGTTATTTCATAGTTTTGTTGTCTTCACTATTATTATACAATGCAGAAAATAGTAAAAATAAAGAAAAACCCTTGAATGAGTAGGTGTGTCCAAACTTTTTGACTGGTACTGTATGTTAATATGGGCTATTTTTAGTACTTCTCTAGGTTGCTTGATTGTTATTCATTCTTTACTGGGAAGCTTATCAGATGTAGACTTGCTCATGTTATTTATATTGGAGCTGATAGTGCAGGGTGAGCTGCACACAGTGGACTTCCTACTAGGGCACACTGCCTCAGTGCTAAAAGTGTAAGTCTGGTTCATAGGCACATGATTACTGCATACAATAGCTGTAGGATCAACGGAGGTATTCAGGGTAGTTAGGGGGACATAAATTAAGTTACTTACAAGTTACTTACATAATGTACATTTGATGCAGCATTATGACAACTGTGTCACAATGATAGGGATTAACCGAGCAGGTCTTGGGTCATTCATAAGTCATTGTCTCACCGCAGCCTTGAAATGTCTGGACAGAGTCCAGGAGCCAAGATGATTTGGATGGACTCAGTCATTCCTGTAGAGTATCTTCTGTTTCCAGGTGTCAAAGTTGTCTATAAAAGTGTTTTGAACAGAGCTACAGTAATCTTTTAGCCAGGTGTGTAATGCCAGTAGCTGAATCTTTCAGACCCGCAGCCCAACGATGGTACCGGATCTTTTTTGGAAACTTTAAGTGCTAGAATCAGTTCTTTAAAATCCATTGAGGGTATGAAATGTACAAATGTATTATCAGAGGACAATCTTCTCAAATTAAGGCCATTGGATATGTTATAAACTTCATAATACAACACATTAAGGTAAAAAACTATTTGAATGGTAATGAAATCTCTATGGGCCCACCTTGGGGGGGAGGGGTCAAAGGTCATACATGTATACATTTGGGGTTATATCGAGCCATAATGAGCAGTATTGGGATGTGCTCTATTATCGCATGGTACCCTAGTAACCACACCAAATTCACACACAGAAAAGGAAACCCATTGGGGAAGTTTTTTAGCTATATAGAGTCATCATAGATTTAGAATGTTTGTATGTATAAACTTTTTCGCCAATATAGTTGTTTCTGGATTTTAGGCTATGTTGCTTGGCAAGATCTATGAGGGCAATAATATTGAACATTGTAACACTTTTGTAGAGGATATATAATTCAAGAATACCATCTAGTGTTCAAACTTGGTTGTACAACAACATTGGTGAGAATAGGTTGTCTGTAGCAACAGTCACTCCAGCTAACTTTGATCTGATGCAAGTTTTATTTTCTTCAGAAAGAGATATTCAGAAATAAATGTTCCCAAACATTCTTAATCAATATGACAGAGTTAGTTTATTTGCAAGGAGACCAACCAGCTCCTATTGAAAATCAAGAAGATATATATATATTTTTTAATCTAACCAAAATGAACATTATATTTCTCTCTAAAATAGTTAGTTTAACCTAGTGATACATAAGGGTCAAGTCTTTTCATAGCATGTTATTAAGCAACTCTCAAATCAATGCAGACATGAGGTGGCTCAGTTACAGTCTGCAAAACATCACACATGCTATAGTCCTCTAGTGTTACAATTATATGTAGAAGTGAAGCAAAGGGAGGCACTTTGAGAACAGAAGGCTCTGTCTATCCCCTCATGAGCTCCTTCCCCTCTAAGGAATCTTCTACCTCCCTCGGGTGTGAGTTCTGAGGTGTCCCTTGATCTGGCTGGACTGACTGAATCCTTTTCCACAGACAGGACAGGAGTAGGGTTTCTCCCCTGTGTGGACCCTCAGGTGGGTCTTCAGATGTGCAGACCGGTTGAAGCGCTTACCACACACGTGGCAGCGGTACGGTCTCTCTCCAGTGTGGATGCGTTGGTGCTCCCTGAACCTGCCTGAGTAGCTGAAGCTTTTGCCACACACACCACAGTGGAAGGGCTTCTCATTAGTGTGAGAACGCAGGTGGACCTTGAGGTAACTGGTAGAGGTGAATGACTTCCAACAGACTGTGCAGAGGATTTGCCTGTGACTAGTGTCACCACTGTGTGGTACTGTGTGGGATAGCATGTGTGCCTCCAGTTGGGAAAGCTCACAGAACACGGCTCCACACTGAGTACATGAGTGGGTCTGTGTGTCCTCTGGTCTCCTTTCTGGATCTCTCGAAACATCAGTAACACTGTCAGTGTTCTCACTCTGTGTTCTAGAACAGTCTGGATTTACTGCAGAGAGGGGCTGAGACTGAGGGGAGTCACTGGTTGGTTCTGATAGTGATACTCCATAGCCCTCGCCATCGGGTTCTGTTTTGATCTGTCCAGCTGTGTTGGTCAGTAGAGAGTACTTCTCTCTGTTCTCCACAGTTTGGGGAAGATGTGTGGGCTGAGGTGGCTCCTGATCACAGTCACTTTTCACACAGGGAGGAATGGTTATGGAGTCTTCTTTGGTATCAGCCTCCGGCCCTTGAATCTCCTCTACCTCCCGACGAGTCCTGAGTTCACCCTGTTCCTGTTTAATCTGTGTGGGCTCTGTGACCTCCTGCCCCAGACTGGGGCTCCACTCCTGCTCACAGTGCTGTTGCTCAGGGGGAGTTTGCTGCTCCGAGACCCAAGAGAGAATGGGCCGAGGAGCTGGTGGAAAGAAGACAATAAATGACATCAATGAAAGTAATGACAGTTATTGACGCTTGATTGACAAGACCACCATTGAGTTAGCTATGTCATTCCCAGAACAAGCTAGCTATTTCTCTGGCTGAATCCCATATCACCCTTCCATTTGCACATTCACGCATTCCTCTGCCATATGCACAAGTGTCCCAAAGTTGAGGGTGTGAAAATTATGGAGGGTGTAGGGACTAATTAGACCCTCCGATAACCAATTAGATCGAACCAGCAACGCTGCTGCTTCAGAGAGAAGTGGAATCCCATAAGGCACTGCATTACTTTTTAGTGTGTACTAGCAAATAGCTTCGGGAAGTATGGGGAAGCATATTTTCACCATCAAAAGGCACCTTTATAATAAAGCATGCATTATCACATTTGTAAACTTATGTAAGATAGCCTACTATTGCTAATGTGATGAGTAAATTGGATAGTAATAATGTAGGCTAATAATATACACTATACAGTGCATTCGGAAAGTATTCAGACCCCATTACTTTTTCTAAATATTGTTATAAATATTGGATTAAATAGATTTTTCCCCCATCAACCTACAGACAATACCCCATCATGACAATGCAAAAACAGGTTTAGACATTTTTGAAAAGGTATTAGAAATAAAAAACTGGAATATCACACTTGCATAAGTATTCAGACCCTTTACTCAGTACTTTGTTGAAGCACCATTGACAGAGATTACAACCTCGAGTCTTCTTCAGTATTTAACCAGTGTCTGTAGTGGTGCCCCTAGCACTGAGATGCAGTGCCTTAGACCGCTGCGCCACTCGGGAGCTTCTCTGCAGATCCTCTCAAGCTCTGTCAGATTGGATGGGGAGTGTCGCTGCACAGCTATTTTCAGGTCTCTCAAGAGTTAAAGTCCGGGCTCTGGCTGGGCTACTCATGCACATTCAGAGACTTGTCCTGAAGCCACTCCTGCATTATCTTGGCTGTGTGAATAGGGTTGTTGTCCTGTTGGAAGGTGAACCTTCACCCCAGTCTGAAGTCCTGAGCACTCTGGAGCAGGTTTTCATCAAGGATCTCCCTGTACTTTGCTCCATTAATCTTTGCCTTGATCCTGACTAGTCTCCCAGTCCCTGCTGCTGAAAAACATCTCCACAGCATGATGCTGCCACCACCATGCTTCACCGTAGGGATTGTGCCAGGTTTCCTCCAGACGTGACGCTTGGCATTCAGGCCAAAGAGTTCAATCTTGGTTTCCTTTTACTGAGGAGTGGCTTCCGTCTGGTCACTGACCATAAAGGCCTCATTGGTGGAGTGCTGCAGAGATGGGAGAACCTTCCAGAAGGACAACCACCACATAGGAACTCTAGAGATCGTCAGAGTGACCATTGGGTTCTTGGTCACCTCCCTGACCAAGGCTCTTCTCCCCCGATTGCTCAGTATGTCCGGGCGGCCAGCTCTAGAAGAGTCTTGGTGGTTCCAAATCTCTTCCATTTGAGAATGATAGAGGCCACTGTGTTCTTGGAGACCGTCAATGCTGCAGACATTTTTTGGTACACTTCCCCAGATCTGTGCCTCGACACAATCCTGTCTCAGAGCTCTACGGACAATTCCTTCGATCTCATGGCTTGGTTTTTGCTCAAACGTTTACTGTCAACTGTGGAACCTTATATATACAGGTGTGTGCCTTTCCCGTCCAATCAATTGAATTTACCACAGGTGGACTCCAAGTTATAGAAACATCAAGGATAATCAATGGAAACAGGATGCACGTGAGCTCAATTTCGAGTCTCATAGCAAAGGGTCTGAATACCTTTGTAAATAAGGTATGTTTTTTATGTTTTATAAATTTGCAAAAAATTCTAAAAACCTGTTCTTACTTTGTCATTATGGAGTATTGTGTGTAGATTGCTAAGGATTTGTTTTTATTTAATACATTTTAGAATAAGGCTGTAACATAAAATGTGGAAACAGTCAAGGGGTCTGAACACTTTCCAAAGGCATTGTATATATTTCATTGTGACCTGATGCTGCTGACTATCAGGCAGTGAACAGGCTAATACTGAGTGAGTGACTGAGTGAATGGTGGAGAGGGAGAGGGCTGGATGTGTGTGTGTTGGTTGAGAGAGTGCTGCAGCAGAGGCAGCTGAGTCATGGACAGTGCAGCATGCGCTGTGACAACTTTTTACCAGTTGTAGGTAGGCTATTTAGATTGGTAATTATGAAGATACCCATTTTCTATAAAACATTAACATGCTATAACTGACACAATGGCAACAAAGCATTGGGAAATTCTTTAGGCGCACTAGAGCTCTTTATATAAATTCGCTCAGAGGAGGTTTAAAGTAAACTGTATTCTAATGTTGACTTTTCTTATGGATAACCATATCAAGTGAAGGGTTTTACTCATGCTCAGTTCTAGGGTCTGGAGGGCTGCACGAGTAGAAATGTGAAATGGAACTCCCTCGCGTGCTTGTGTTATTGGAAAGAGTCCACAATGAGAATTACATGACATGTGGAGAATGATAGGCTACATTTGCATCTGTTGGCCATCAAGTAGGCTATTCATTTATATTCCATTGCAGGCTACTGTAGCTTACCATATGATACAATAAATATATTGAAATGAAGATATCACTGGAGTCATTGCAAATCAATTCTTGCTACTTGTGTAGCCTTCCTGGAGCTGGCAAACAGATTTAATAAATAGCCTAGAACTCAGTTTGTTGTAGCCTTGTGTTATTATGCAATTATTAATGTCCATGTTTAGATAATTAACTTGGAAGTTGTCAATTGTAATCATGGTCTGAGCTCTATCTCAATTGTATCATTCTCCACATTTAATGTCAGTTTCATTGTGGACTTTTCCCTGAAATGAGATGTTAGCCTATCAGGGGCAATACGCTACCTGTATCAAGCTCAGCAAACCATGGCCAAGTTGAATTGCAATTATAAACCCATATTTTAGTCGGTAGCCTATGCCTATTGTAATAACAAATCAATCTCGCAAATAGGCCATTTATAATGGTTTGTAGTCTTAACATCACAATTGCCAGAAAATAACATAACATTCATTTTTTGAAGTTGGTCCAAGTGTTTCTTGCCCAGAGATTGAGATCCTCTGTCCAACTTACATTCAACAGGAGAGTTTGAGTGATGAATCTATAGTTGTGCGCATTCGCAAACAAGATTTATTTGGGCTTCCCAAGTGGCGCAGTGGTCTAAGGCTGTGCCACTAGATATTCTGGGTTCGAGTCCAGGCTCTGTCGCAGCCGGCCGTGACCGGTAGACCCATGGGGCGGCGCACAACTGGCCCAGCATCGTCCGGGTGAGGGGAGGGTTTGGCCGGCAGGGATGACCTTGTCCCATCACGCACTAGTGACTCCTGTGACGGGCCAGGCACAGTGCACGCTGACACGGTCGCCAGGTGTTTCCTCCAACACATTGGTGCGTCTGGCTTCCGGGTTAAGCGGGCAATGTGTCAAGACGCAGTGTTGCTTGGTTGGGTTTCGTGGGATGCACGGCTCTCGACCTTCGCCTCTCCCGAGTCCGTACGGGAGTTGCAGCAATGAGACAAGACTAACTACTAATTGGATACCACAAAATTGGGGAGAAAAAGGGGTAAAAAAATATATATTTACAATTACACACTGGGTAGTTTGAGCACTGAATGTTGATTGGTTGAAAGCCATGGTATATTCTAATTACGTTGGTAACCAGTTCATAATAGCAAACCTCAGGGGTCCGTGGTATATGGCCAATAAACCACGGCTTAGGGCTGTTCTTTGTGGTATATGGCCAATATGGGCTATAGCCCTTAGCCGGTATATTGGCCATATACCACAAAGAACAGCCCTAAGCCGGCATGGTTTATTGGCCATATACCACGGACCTTATTGCTTAATCATAGCAGTGAAAACAAGTTAAATCGACATCCATTGATGGAAAATGATCTGGAGAGTTTAATAAGTGCGATTTATATTGTCTCTTGCGATATATTATTAAACTTGCAAGAACTATTTGGATGGAAAACCTAGTTTGCTTCTTAGCCTACTTCGTTAAAAATGACTTCTATATTCCTTCTTAATTCGCTCGATAACGTTATGGAAAATGGGTATATTGGATAAACGTGGCAACAACTCTGCCTGAGAAAAAAAAAATTGGGGCTAGTTTTCGGGACTTTTTAGCAGGTTTTCAAAGTATAACCTGGCAATCCTGACTGAAAAACGGATGTGGGGACTCCGCTCAGGCGTCTTTTTACGCCTGCTACATTAGGTTAGGGTGTCATCCTTCAAATACTGTAGAATACAATATAACACGTTTCTAGCTATCTAGATAATTCGTGTAAATGAGAAGTAAAGTAGTTTGGCTAGTTACATACCAGGGAAGACCGGTGTGATCAAGTGTTGTTTCAGGTATTGGTTCTCTCTCTTCGTCCTGACTATTTCTTCCTGGTATTCGGAAATCGTGTCTCCGACCACTCCAAGTATCTCCTCGGCAGCTTGCATCAAACGCTCAGTTAGATACACATTCAGATATTGTAATTTAGTCATCATTGGACGATAGGGGGCAAGAAATATTCTCGAAATACACCTAGATACCCAGACCGCTGTGAAGAAGGCAAGAGTAGCCAAGTACTTCCGGGTCACGGATTTTTTTTTAAATCTTTCAGAAAATAAGTTCCGTCCTGTATGGTTTATAAATTAATAATAAAGGCGAATATGATGGAAAATGTGCACAATTATAGATATGTTATACTAGTTGTCATACAAAGAAGAATTAAAAATATTTATGCGCGATATGTGATTTGAAAAATATATATATTTTATTTTTACCCATCTACCAATAGGTGTATTGGAAAACCTCCTGGTCTTTGTGGTTAAATCTGTGTTTGAAATTCATTTCTCGACTGAGGGAGGTAGTCATTACAAAAGCATGTTTAACACTATTATTGCACACAGAGTGAATCCATGCAACTTATGTGACTTGTTAAGCACATTCTTACTCCTGAACTTATTTAGGCTTGCCATAACAAAGGGGTTGAATACTTATTGACTCTAGAAATGTCAGCTTTTCTATTTTAATTTTGTTGTGAAAATTCTGAAAAACAGAATTCTACTTTGACATTATGGGGCATTGTTTGTAGGCCAGTGACAAAAAAAAATAATTAAGTCAAATTTTAAATTCGGGCTGTAACACAACAAAATGTGGAAAAAGTAAAGGAAGGTGAATACTTCCTGAAGGCACTGTAAATCAAATTTACAGGGATGAAGGTGTGATTGCAGGGTACAGTGAAAATCTTAGGCTCCCAACTCCAACATGCAGGACTAAGGGAAATAAAATAATGATCATGGTAATACAAAAACAACATACATGTAAATATAAATAGCACTATATACATAATATCAACTGTAGCAGTGATGAATACATGTCTATTGGGGTGGAGGCAGTGTAAAGACTGTTGAGGGGGTGGGAGGGAATGACTATAAGGGAGCAGCAGTCAGAGTAAATTACCATTGAGGGGGTGTGGGGACCAAGGGAAATAAAACAGACACAAATATAAATAATAATATACATATTAACCGCAACAGTGATGAATGTTATTGGGGTGGGGGGAAAATGTCCATAGGGGGAGTTGCAGGGGAAGGAGGGAGCAGGTAGCTGACTAGTGGTGGCTATTCAGCAGCCTGATGGTCTGGGGGTAAAAACTATTGGCCAGTCTTTGCCATGATGCTCCTGTACTTCCCGCATCTGAGTGATGGAAGCGGGTAGAACAGGGCATGGCTCGGGGATCTGGGGTCCTTGATCTTCTTGGCCTTCCTGCGACACCTGGTGTTGTAGGTGTCCTGCAGGACGGGCAGTGTGCACCCAATAGTGAGTTCGACTGTGCGTATCACCCTATGAAGAACCTTGCGGTCAGCGGCGGTGGAGTTTCTGTACCAGGCTGTAATGCAGCCCAACAGTATGCTCTCGATGGTGCTCCTGTAGAACACGGAGGGCCCTCTGGGAAAGGAAGAATTTCTTCAGCATTCTGAGGTTGAAGAGTCATGCCTTGACCATTACAGCTTCTCTGAGATGTGTAAGCCTAGGAATTTAAAGTTATTGACCTTCTCCACAACCGACCCGTTGATGAGGATGGGGGCATATCCAGCCAGGTTCCTCCTGCAGTCCACAATCAGATCCTTTGTTTTGCTGACATTGAGGGAAAGGTTGTTAACCTGGCACCACGCCGTCAGAGTGCCTTGGTAATTGTTGTTGGTAATCAGGCCTACTACTGTCGTATTGTCCGCGAACTTGATGATGGAGTTGGAACTGTGTGAGGCCATGCAGTTGTGGGTATACAGGGAATACAAGAGGGGACTGAGGGGGCACCCTTGTGGGGCCCCTGTGTTGAAAATCAGTGTCGAGGAGGTAATGTTGCCTACCTTCACCACATGAATATATGTGATGATAGGGGTGAAACTAACCTATGAAAATGCATGTATTATTTGGGGTATTATCTTTTATCAGATCTAATGTGTTATATACTCCAACATTACTTTCATATTTACATAAACTTCAAAGTGTTTCCTTTCAAATAGTATCAAGAATATTCATATCCTTGCTTCAGGTCCTGGCTACAGGCAGTTAGATTTGGTTATGTCATTTTAAGCAGAAATTGAAAAAAAGGGTCTGATCCTGAAGAGGTTTTAAACTGTTAGGCCACTTTTTTATATACAGTACTAGCCACTCTTTGCCTTGATGACAGCTTTGCACACTCTTGGCATTCTCTCAACCAGCTTCACCTGGAATGCTTTTCCAACAGTCTTGAAGGAGTTCCCATATATGCTGAGCACTTGTTGGCTGCTTTTCCTTCACTCTGCGGTCCAACTCATCCCAAACTATCTCAATTGTGTTGAGGTCGGTGATTGTGGAGGCCAGGTCATCAAATGCAGCACTCCATAACTCTTCTTCTTGTTCAAATAGCCCTTACACAGCCTGGAGGTGTTTTGGGTCATTGTCCTGTTGAAAAACAAATGATTGTCCCACTAAGCGCAAACCAGATGGGATGGCGTATCGCTGCAGAATGCTGTGGTAGCCACGCTGGTTAAGTGTGCCTTGAATTCTAAATAAATCACAGATACTGTAGTGTCACCAGCAAAGCACCCCCACACATCCTCCTCCATGCTTCATGGTGGGAACCACACGGAGATCAACCGTTCACCTACTCTGCGTCTCACAAAGACACGGCAGTTGGAACCAAAAATCACAAATTTGGACTCATCAGACCAAAGGACAGATTTCCACTGGTCTAATGTCCATTGCACGTGTTTCTTGGCCAAAGCAATTCTCTTCTTATTGGTGTCCTTTATCAGTGGTTTCTTTGCAGCAATTCGACCACGAAGGCCTGATTCACGCAGTCTCCTCTGAACAGTTGATGTTGTAGATGTCTGTTACTTGAACTCTGTGAAGCATTTATTTGGATTGCAATTTCTGAGGCTGGTAACTCTAATGAACTTATCCTCTGCAGCAGAGGTAACTCTCGGTCTTCCTTTCCTGCGGTGGTCCTCATGAGAGACAGTTTCATCATAATCATAGCGCTTGATGGTTTTTGCGACTGCACTTGAAGAAACTTTCAAAGTTCTTGAAATTTTCCAGATTGATTGACCTTCATGTCTTAAAGTAATGGACTGTCGTTCTCTTTGCTTATTTGAGCTGTTCTTGCCGTAATATTGACTTGGTCTTTTACCAAATAGGGCTATCTTCTGTATACCACCCCTACCTTGTCACAACACAACTGATTTGCTCAAACGCATTAAGGAAAAACATTCCACAAATTAACAAGGCACACCTGTTCATTGAAATGCATTCCAGGTGACTACCTCATGAAGCTGGTTGAGAGAATGCCAAGAGTGTGCAAAGCTGTCATCAAGGCAAGGGGTGGCTACTTTGAAGAATCTCAAATATAAAATATATTTTGAATTGTTTTACGCTTTTTCGGTTATGACATGATTCCATGTGTTATTTCATATTTTTGATATCTTCACCATTGATCTACAATGTATAAAATAGTCAAAAATGAAAAACCCTGGAATGAATAGGTGTGTCCAAACTTTTGACTGGTACTGTATTAACACTACCGTTCAAAAGTTTGGGGTCACTTAGAAATGTCCTTGTTTTCCATGAAAATATACATGAAATTAGTTGCAAAATGAATAGGAAATATAGTCAAGACATTGACAAGGTTATAGATTATACTTTTTTATTGAAATAGTCATTCTTTCCTTCAAACTTGGCTTTTGTCAAAGAATCATCCATTTGCAGCAATAACAGCCTTGCAGACCTTTGGCATTCTAGTTGTCAATTTGTTGAGGTAATCAGAAGAGATTTCACCCAATGCTTCCTGAAACACCTCCCACAAATTGGATTGGCTTGATGGGCACTTCTTACGTGCCATACAGTCAAGCTGCTCCCACAACAGCTCAATAGGGTTGAGATCCGGTGACTGTGCTGGCCACTCCATTATAGACAGAATACCAGCTGACTGCTTCTTCCCGGTGCTGTGCTTTGGGTCATTGTCCTGTTGTAGGAGGAAATTGGCTGCAATTAAGCGCCGTCCGTAGGGTATGGCATGCCGTTGCAAAATGGAGTGATAGCCTTCCTTCTTCAAGATACCTTTTAGCCTGTACAAATCTCCCTCTCCCAGCACCAGACCATCACATTGCCTCCACCATGCTTGACAGATGGCGTCAAGCACTCCTCCAGCATCTTTTCATTTTTTCTGCGTCTCATGAATGTTCTTCTTTGTGACCCGAACACCTCAAACTTAGATTCTTCTGTCCATAACACTTTTTTCCAATCTTCCTCTGCCCAGTGTCTGTGTTTTTACCCATCTTAATCTTTTATTTTTATTGTCCAGTCTGAGATATGGCTTTTTCTTTACAACTCTGCCTGGAAGGCCAGCATCCCGGAGTCGCCTCTTCACTGTTGACGTTGAGACTGGTGTTTTGCGGGTAGTATTTAATGAAGCTGCCAGTTAAGGACTTGTGAGGCATATGTTTCTCAAACTAGACACTCTAATGTACTTATCCTCTTGCTCAGTTGTGCACCGGGGCCTCCCACTACTCGTTCTATTCTGGTTAGAGCCAGTTTGCGCTGTTCTGTGAAAGGGGGTAGTAGACAGCATTGTACGAGATCTTCTGTTTCTCGCATGGAATTGCCTTCATTTCTCAGAACAAGAATAGACTGACGAGTTTCAGAAGAAAGTCCTTTGTTTCTGGGCATTTTGAGCCTGTAATCAAACCCACAAATGCTGATGTTCCAGATACTCAACTAGTCTGAAGGCCAGTTTTATTGCTTCTTTAATAAGCACAACAGTTTTCAGCTGTGGTAACATAATTGCAAAAGGTTTTTATAATGATCAATTAGCCTTTTAAAATGATAAACTTGGATTAGCTAACACAACGTGCCATTGGAACACAGGAGTGATGGTTGCTGATAATGGGACTCTGTACGCCTATATTCCATTTAAAAATCAGCCATTTGTTAATGTTGTAAATGACTCTTGTAGCTGCAATGTCTATACTGTATTTCTGATCAATTTGATGTTATTTTAAAATGGACCAAAAAAATGTGCTTTTGTTTCAAAAACAAGGATATTTCTAAGTGACCGCAACCTTTTGAATGGTAGTGTATATATATATATATATATATACACACTCAGCAAAAAAAGAAACGTCCCTTTTTCAGGACCCTTTCAAAGATAATTCGTAAAAATCCAAGTAACTTCACAGATCTTCATTGTAAAGGGTTTAAACACCGTTTCCCATGCTTGTTCAATGAACCATAAACAATTCATGAACATGAACCTATGGAACGTTCGTTAAGACACTAACAGCATGGCAGGCAATTAAGGTCACAGTTATGAAAACTTAGGACACTAAAGAGGCCTTTCTACTGACCCTGACTCTGCCCAGGGTACCTGCTCATCTGGATGAACGTGCCTTGGGCATGCTGCAAGGAGGCATGAGGACTGCAGATGTGGCCAGGGCAATAAATTGCAATGTCCGTACTGTGAGACGCCTAAGACAGCGCTACAGGGAGACAGGACGGACAGCTGATCAACCTCGCAGTGGCAGACCATGTGTAACACCTACACAGGATCGGTACATCCGAACATCACACCTGCGTGACAGGTACAGGATGGCAACAACCACTGCCCGAGTTACACCAGGAACGCACAATCCCTCCATCAGTGCTCAATAGGCTGAGAGAGGCTGGAATGAGGGCTTGTAGGCCTGTTGTAAGGCAGGTCCTCACCAGACATCACCGACAACAACGTCGCCTATAGGCACAAACTCACCGTCGCTGGACCAGACATGACTGGGAAAAGTCACGGACGAGTCGCAGTTTTGTCTCACCTGGGGTGATGGTCGGATTCACGTTTATCGTCGAAGGAATGAGCGTTACACCGAGGCCTGTACTCTGGAGCGGGATCGATTTGGAGGTGAAGGGTCCGTCATGGTCTGGGACGGTGTGTCACAGCATCATCGGACTGAGCTTGTTGTCATTGCAGGCAATCTCAACACTGAGCGTTACAGGGAAGACATCCTCCTCCCTCATGTGGTACCCTTCCTGCAGGCTCATCCTGACATGACCTTCCAGCATGACAATGCCATCAGCCATACTGCTCGTTCTGTGCGTGATTTCCTGCAAGACAGGAATGTCAGTGTACTGCCATGGCCAGCGAAGAGCTCAGATCTCAATCCCATTGAGCACGTCTGGGACCTGTTGGATCGGAGGGTGAGGGCTAGGGCCATTCCCCCCAGAAATGTCTGGGAACTTGCAGGTGCCATGGTGGAAGAGTGGGGTAACATCTCACAGCAATAACTGGCAAATCTGGTGCAGTCCATGAGGAGGAGATGCACTGCAGTACTTAATGCAGCTGGTAGCCACACCAGATACTGACTGTTACTTTAGATTTTGACCCCCCCTTTGTTCATTATTCCATTTCTGTTAGTCACAAGACTGTGGAACTTGTTCAGTTTATGTCTGTTGTTGAATCTTATGTTCATACAAATATTTACACATGTTAAGATTGCTGAAAATAAATGCAGTTGACAGTGAGAGGACGTTCTTTTTTTGCTGAGTTTATATGGGGGGGGGGAGGCAGCAAAAACATACAGTACATAGACTAAAACAATAGACAAATGAACATTTACATAAATACATTTCCAAACATAAATGACATCACACTTGCTCAGACCCACATGTTCCCACCGTCTCCACACCCAACTTTGTTTCTCATGCTTGTAAGACTCTGCCCCGTATGACTTCAAATTGTGTTGTTTGTCTGGAGCCAGATTTTTTCTCTCCAATATTTAAATAATAAAGCATTTGATTATTCCATTCTCTTAACATGGGTGTATCATTTGACTTCCAATATTTAAGTAACAGCGTCTTCAATATAAGTGATGAAAAAATTATTGTTCAACCCATTGGGTATCTCACCGCACCTCCCTATTCCCGTCTTGAAATATACAGATAGATGGACTAAAAGTAAACTTACATTGTAAAATGTTTGACAGCCAGCTTTCTAACTCTGATAGGTCCCTCTTTAAGGTCCACAGAATGAGCAGTGATGCTCCTTGGGTTGTAAACTCTGTTGATTTGGAAAGTAAAAGTGCTCCTGAGTGGAATGGGCCCTCCTTTACGGCAACACAATGTGCAGGCAATTAAATACAGTGCCTTCAGAAAGTATTCACACCCCTTGAATTTTTCCACATTTTGTTGTGTTACAGCCTGCATTTAAAATAGATTAAATTTATATCCCAAAATGTGAAAGTGGAATTATGTTATTGAACATTTAAAATATATATAATTACAAATGAAAAGCTGAAATGTCATGAGTCAATAATTATTCAACCCCTTTGTTATGGCCAGTTAAGGAGTAAAAATGAATAAAAATGTGCTTAACAAGTCACATAAGTTGCATGGACTCACTCTCTCTGCAATAATAGTGTTTAACATGACTTTTGAATGACCACCTCCTCTCTGTACCACACACATACAACTATCTGTAAGGTTCCTCAGTCGAGCAGTGAATTTCAAACACAGATTCAACCACAAATACCAGGGAGGCTTTCCAATGCATTTTAAAGAAGGGCACCTGTCGGTAGATGGGTAAAAAAAAAGCAGACATTGAATATCCCTTTGAGCATGCTGAAGTTATTAATTACACTTTGGATGGTGCTGCTGGCGCGGCAGGTAGCCTAGTGGTTAGAGCGTTGGATTAGTAACCGAAAGGTTGCAAGATCGAATCCCCGAGCTGACAAGGTAAAAATCTGTCGTTCTGCCCCTGAACAAGGCAGTTAACCCACTGTTCCTAGGCCTAGGCCGTAATTGAAAATTTGCCTTGCACAAAGGCAGAGGTAGCGGTCCTGCTGCTGGGTGGTTGCCCTCCTACGGCCTCCTCCACGTCTCCTGATGTACTGGCCTGTCTCCTGGTAGCGCCTCCATGCTCTGGACACTACGCTGACAGACACAGCAAACCTTTTTGCCACAGCTCGCATTGATGTGCCATCCTGGATGAACTGCACTACCTGAGCCACTTGTGTGTGTTGTAGACTCCGTCTCATGCTACCACTAGAGTGAAAGCACCGCCAGCATTCAAAAGTGACCAAAACATCAGCCAGGAAGCATAGGAACTGAGAAGTGGTCTGTGGTCACCACCATTCCTTTTTTGGGGGTGTCTTACTAATTGCCTATAATTTCCACCTTTTGTCTATTCCATTTGCACAACAGCATGTGAAATTTATTGTCAATCAGTTTTGCTTCCTAAGTGGACAGTTTGATTTCACAGAAGTGTGATTGACTTGGAGTTACATTGTGTTGTTTAAGTGTTCCCTTTATTTTTTTGAGCAGTGTAGTTACAGAGTTTAATGGCTGTGATATGAGAAAACTGAGGATGGATCAACAACATTGTAGTTACTCCACAATACTAACCTAATTGACAGAGTGAAAGCAAGAAAGTCTGAACAGGATAAAACATATTCCAAAACATGCATCCTGTTTGCAACAAGGCACTAAAGTAATACTGCAAAAAAAATGTGTCAAATCAATTCACTTTTTTGTCCTGAATACAAAGTGTTGTATTGGATTTGCCAACATATTACTGATTACCACTCTCCATATCTTCTAGCATACTGGTGGCTGCATCATGTTATGGGTATGCTTTTAATTGTTAAGGACTGGGGAGTTTTTCAGAATAAAAAAATAGACGGAATGGAGCTAAGCACAGGCAAAGTCCTAGAGGAAAACCTGCTTTCCACCAGACACTGGGAGATGATTTCATCTTTCAGCGGGACAATAACCTAAATCACAAGGCCAAATCTACACTGAAGTTTCACTGCAGTGGGCTAAATCAGGGTCACAGAGTGGTTATTGGTAGTCTGAAACAAATATACTTTGAAACAAGAGTATACACCTCACGGTCATGTGCTTTAAAAAAAGAAGACACCTGTACCGTGTCAGATATAGAATTGAGATGCATTACATTTTGAGTTTGCGTCCCAATATTACACTTTATAGACATTACAGAAGACTGAAATAACAAAACTGTTTGACATAGAAACACAGGATTTTCATGGTAAAAATAAATCAAATCTTTATTAATTATTTAATTATGTAAAATATTAATAACATTGCAGCCATGAGGCCAAAGAGGGCTCCTTTGGTCATTGAATGCAGGAAAGGGCTACATCTACTTGAAAATATATGGCAAGACCTGAAAATGGTTGTCTAACAATGATCAACAACCAATTGTTGCACAATCCAGGTGTGGAAAGCTCTTGGAGACTCACAGCTGTAATTGCTGCCAAAAGGTGCTTCTACAAAGTATTGACTCAGGGGTGTGAATACTTATGTAAATTTGTTATCTGCATTTCATTTTCAAAAATGTCTAAAAACATGTTTTTAATTTGTCATTAAGGGGTATTGTGTGTAGATGTGTAAGAAAAACATTATTGAATCCATTTTGAAGTCAGGCTGTAACACAACTACATGTTATGAACGTTATGCGGTTCGTTGAGCCAACAGGATTGAGGGTATGAGATGTCATTTTGAATTAACAGGTAATAATCTTCTCAAACTAAGGCCATTTGATATGTTTTTAACTTTAGAATACATCACATATTGAGGTATGAAACAATTTGAATGGTAATGAAATTTCTATGGGCCCACCTTGGGGGGGAGGGGTCAAAGGTCATACATGTATACATTTGGGGTTATATCGAGCCATAATCAACAGTATTGGGATGTGCTCTATTATTGCATGGTACCCTAGTAACCACACCAAATTCACACACAGAAAAGGAGACTCATTGGGAAGTTTTTTTGCTATAGAGTCATCATAGATTCTGAATGTATGCATAAACTTACCAATAGCTGTTTCTAGGTTTTAGGCTGTTGCTTGGCAACCTGTGAGGGCATTAATATTGAAAACTGTAACACTTTTGTGAAGGAGAAATAATTAAAGTAAAGTAAACTCACGTGAACTCGTACATCGCCTTGGTCCGTACAATTGCCCTTATTTTAGCGCCCCAAAAACGTAATACTTCCAGATCAACTGTAATGTCAATACCATTGTAAAGCACAATTTCTCCCCTTTCCAACAGAATCAATTACATGACCTAAACACTGCCCGTTTTTGCATAATTCAAGCAGGCAATGAGCCACGTCGGGTCTTTTTAAAAATGGCGGGTGGGGAAGCGAAACTAATGCGTGATAGTGAGAAGGAGAGATGTGTGGGAAAATTGCTTTTTTTCACTCGATCTGTCCAACCTATCACCTTATCGCCACTAAAATGCAGATAAAACACTATAAAGAGTTTATATAATGTGTCATTACATACCTATTTGAAGGTTTGTGTCGAATTTTAAGCGGGTTTTTAGGGCGGTGCTAACGTGATCTTAGAAGTAAACAGCGGCTTTGAGAATGATGATCGCATGCAATGATGACACAAAAAATTACTAGGTATCCCCCCATTCCCCCCGTCACTGTCCATTTCTTGTTATTAAACGATGAGAGAAGTGCTACACCTGGTGGAGAGAGATTGTAAGACAGAAATAGTTGCTTTATGCGTGCTGTAAGTTACGACATGACACGTCACGATGTAACGGAGGGTCCGTTTTTTCAACTTTTCTCCAATACTATAGAGCATTACCATGTCCATCAACGCTTGAATAGAAACCTAGTTCACACCCCAGATTTTGAAGTCAACACAGTCGCTACAGTCCCATTGGTCTTCTTTGTAGCATCGTTTGAATGTTGCGGTTGCGCACATTTGTACAAAATGGGGTGAGTTTACATTATATGCCATCTAGTGTTCAAACATGGTTTTATAACAACATTGGTGAGGATGGGTTGTCTGTAACAATAGTCCCACTAGTCACTCCAGCTAACATTGACCTGATGTGTTTTTTTCTCTAAAGAAACAGACATTCAAAAGTAAATGTTCCCACACATGCTTAATCAATATGACAGAGTAAGTTTGTTTGCAAGGAGACCAACCAGCTCCAATTGAAACATAGTTAGTGTAACCTAGTGATACATGAGGAGATGCATTCAAGTCTTTTCATAGCATTGTATTAGAGCAGCTCTCTTAACTCAATGCAGACATGAGGTGCCTTAATTACAGTCTACAAAACATCATACATTCTATAGTCCTCTAGTGTTACAATAATACACTACATGGTCAAAAGGGGACGCCTGCTAGTCGAACATCTCATTCGAAAATCTTGGGCATTAAGATGGAGTTGGTCCCCTTTGCTGCTATAACAGACTCCACTCTGCTGGGGAGGCTTTCCACAGCTCCAAACCATTATTAATACTCCACCAAACTTTACAGTGGGCACTATGCATTTGGGCAGGTAGCGTTCTCCTGGCATCCGCCAAACCCAGGTTCGTCTGTCGGACTGCCAGATGGTGAAGCGTGATTCATTATGCTAGAGAACGCGTTTCCACTGCTCCAGAGTCCAATGGAGGCGAGCTTCACACCAGTCCAGCCCACTCTTGGCATTGCGCATGGTAATCTTGGGCTTGTGTGCGGCTGCTCGGCCATGGAAACCCATTTCATGAAGCTCCCGACGAACAGCTCTTGTGGTGACGTTGCATCCAGAGTTTGGAACTCGGTAGTGAGTGTTGCAACCGAGGACAGGCGTTTTTACGCACTACGAGCTTCAGCACTCAACGGTCCCGTTCTATGAGTTTGTATGGCCTACCGCGTCGCAGCTGAGCCATTGTTGCTCCTATACTTTCCATTTCACAATAACAGCACTTACAGTTGACTGGAGAAGCTCTAGAAATTTGACGATCTGACTTGTGGGAAATGTGGCAAAGGTGGTATCACTTTGAAAGTCAACTAAGAGTAAATGTTATACCTGTCAGCAACGGGATTGGCTGAAATAGCCGAATCCACTAATTTGAAGGGGTGTCCACATACTTTTGCCATGTAGTGTATGTAGAATTAGTAGCATTGAAGAGAAGTAATGTCTTTATTTCTTTCTCTTCCTAAAAGCTGGGCACTGTGAGAACAGAAAGCTCTGTCTATCCCCTCATGGGGTCTTTCCCCTCCAAAGCATCTTTCTCCTACCTCCCTCGGGTGTGAGTTCTGAGGTGTCCTTTGATCTGGCTGGACTGACTGAATCCTTTTCCACAGACAGGACAGGAGTAGGGTTTCTCCCCCGTGTGGACCCTCAGGTGGGTCTTCAGATGGGTAGACCGGTTGAAGCGCTTACCACACACGTGGCAGCGGTACGGTCTCTCTCCAGTGTGGATGCGTTGGTGCTCCCTGAACCTGCCTGAGTAGCTGAAACTCTTGCCACACACACCACAGTGGAAGGGCTTCTCATTAGTGTGAGAACACATGTGGACCTTGAGGTAACTGGTAGAGGTGAATGACTTCCAACAGACTGTGCAGAGGATTTGCCTGTGACTAGTGTCACCACTGTGTGGTACTGTGTGGGATAGCATGTGTGCCTCCAGTTGGGAAAGCTCACAGAACACGGCTCCACACTGAGTACATGAGTGTGTCTGTGTGTCCTCTGGTCTCCTTTCTGGATCTCTCGAAACATCAGTAACACCGTCAGTGTTCTCACTCTGTGTTCTAGAACAGTCTGGATTTACTGCAGAGAGGGGCTGAGACTGAGGGGAGTCACTGGTTGGTTCTGATAGTGATACTCCATAGCCCTCTCCATCGGGTTCTGTTTTGATCTGTTCAGTTGTGTTGGTCAGTAGAGAGTACTTCTCTCTGTTCTCCACAGTTTGGGGAAGATGTGTGGGCTGAGGTGGCTCCTGATCACAGTCACTTTTCACACAGGGAGGAATGATTATGGAGTCTCCTTTGGTATCAGCCTCCGGCCCTTGAATCTCCTCTACCTCCCAACGAGTCCTGAGTTCACCCTGTTCCTGTTTAATCTGTGTGGGCTCTGTGTCCTCCTGCCCCAGACTGGGGCTCCACTCCTGCTCACAGTGCTGTTGCTCAGGGGGAGTTTGCTGCTCCGAGACCCAAGAGAGAATGGGCCGAGGAGCTGGTGGAAAGAAGACAATAAATTACATCAATGAAAGTAATCACAGCTGTTGACGCTTGATAGACAAGACCACCATTGAGTTAGCTAGCTTGTTCTGGGAATGGAATATCTATGTCTCTAGCTGAATCCCATAACACCCCTTCCTCCAGGCTATATCAGATATGTTTCTTATTTCTTTGCACAGGTAAGATGTTGCCTTTTCATAAACACATTTCATGCCATTCCTCTACACTTAATATGACTGGAGACAAACAGATGAATAATAATAGGTCTAGAAGGGGAGACCCAAATACAATATGACACCCATCTAACCTGGAGGAGAATATTATTGTCCGAAAATACAATATGAAGTTGCACTAACGCAATAATGATAAAGAGTGAATATGCAAACTCACCGGTGATGTTGCCGATGCTCTCCGTTGGTGCCAATAAGATAGGCTATACTGTTCGCTCAATTAAGTTGAGAATTTTGATAACTAAAAGACAGATTAGAGTCTTTTCATTGTCTTCTCTTTACATCAATAGCCAGTTGCTTTCCAAACTGTTTTCCGGCAATTGTATTTTGAAATATTGTGTGATTTTCCTAGCTAGACTTTTCTACTTTTTACTGACAGTTGCAACTCAACAATTATCTATTTGGTATTTGCCGCCCACGATGCCCGAATTGGTGGACCTTCCAATCGTAGGCAATGTGATTTAAAACAATCCACAGCTTCTTTTTTTTTTTACAGAAGCTAATGAACGTCTGCAGCCAAAACATGCTTCCTGGTGTAGTAGCCTGTTTTGACTGATTTTAGCTAATTAGGCTATATCATTTTAAAAATTGAATTCTATTGGGGGTACTTTAGCCTAATGGACACGCCACCTATGCCCACTAACTAGCTAGCTAGTGTGTACCAGCTACACTACTTGACCAAAAGTATATGGACACCTGCTCGTCGAAAATCTCATTCCAAAATCATGGGCATTAATATGGACTTGGTCCCCCGTTTGCTGCTATAACAGCCTCCACTCTTCTGGGAAGGCCCTCCACTAGATGTTGGAACATTGCTGCGTGGACTTGCTTCCATTCAGCCTCAAGAGCATTAGTTAGGTCGGGCACTGATGTTTGGCTATTAGGCCTGGCTCGCATTCGGCATTCCAATTCATCCCAAAGGTGTTCAATGGGGTTGAGGTCAGGGTTGTGTGCAGGCTAGTCAAGTTCTTCCACGCCGATCTCTTCAGTAAGTCCATTTTACTGCCAATGTTTGTCTATGGAGATTGCATGGCTGTGTGCTCGATTTTATAAACCTGTCAGCAACGGGTGTGGCTGAAATAGCAGAATCCACAAATTTGAATGTGTGTCCACATTCTTTTGCATATATAGCGTAGCTAGCGTGCTACCTAGAGTGTACCATCTAGCTACCTAGAGTGTACCATCTAGCTACCTAGAGTTGTACTAGCTAGCTAGTATACATGTAGTGACGTAATGGTTGAGGGTGTGGCATGTAGTGACGTAATGCTAATGAACGTCGTAGCCTCAATGGCAGTGGACGCAGTGTGTAGTTACTGCAGTCCGCAGATAGATCTGATTGCAATTTCACAAAAAAGAATGGAGAGGTGTGCCTAATTATGTTACTGAGGTTTATATATTTTGGGGTATTCTC
The DNA here is from genome assembly GCF_029448725.1 of Salvelinus fontinalis. Classification (NCBI taxonomy): domain Eukaryota; kingdom Metazoa; phylum Chordata; class Actinopteri; order Salmoniformes; family Salmonidae; genus Salvelinus; species Salvelinus fontinalis. Next base: position 9,855,100 of record NC_074666.1, on the reverse strand, counting down.
TTTGTATTTACATTTTCTGGTGTATTTCCTGTGTGATTTTGTTTTGTAATTGTAAGATACCGGGCATCCCTGCAAGAGTGACCTTGGTCTCAATGAGCCTCCCTTTAAAATAAATAAAGTATATCTCGTTATTTTGAATTTCATGTCATTTTATTATTTAAAAGTGGAACATGAATTGCATCATTCAAGTCCCGAAGTGTCCCGAAGTTAATGGGTTTATTGATCCCCGAGCCACTATCTGGAAGTCGTCCTCGGAACGAGTTAGTAGGAGCGAGGGGGTGGTGTGGAAGTCAACGCTCTCCGCCGGAATGAAGTGCAGCTAATGTTTGCAGTTGTCAAGGATACAGTATTTTCAACCTAACTTCCGATTCTCCGGAAAATTCGAATTTGGGGTCTCCGCTCAGGCGTCTTTTTACGCCTGCTACATTTGGTTAGGGTTTCACGGTCTCTCTCTGCCCTACAGAGTAAAATACAATATAACACGTTTCTAGCTATCTAGATAATTCGTGTAAATAAGAAGTACAGTACAGTAGTTTACTTACCAGGTAGGACCGGTGTGATCAAGTGTCGTTTCAGGTATTGGTTCTCTCTCTTTGTCCGGGTTATTTCTTCCTGGTATTCGGAGATCGTGTCTCCGACCACTCCAAGTATCTCCTCGGCAGCTTGCATCAAACGCTCAGTCAGATACACATTCAGATATTGTAATTTGGTCATCATTGGACTATTATATGGGGCAAAAGATATTCCTGAAAAACACGTAGGTAACTAGACCACTGTGAAAGCAAGAATAACTAAGTACTTCCGGGCCACGAGTAAAAAAAAAGAAGAAATCTTTCAGAATATGAGTTCCGACCTGTATGCTTTGTAAATTAATAATTAGGGCGAAGATAATAGAAAATGTGCACAATTACATATTGTATACTAGTTATCATATCAACAATAATTACAAGTATTTATATGCAATTTATTATTATTTCAAGGCTTAATGGTCAACAAAGGGTGCATTCTACTCAGAAGCACTTCTAGTATCCAAATCCAGAGTTTACAGCCAGAGGAGCGTTACATTTTAGTCATTTAGCAGACACGCTTATCCAGAGCGACTTACAGTAGTGAGTGCATACGTTTGAATATTTGTTTCGTACTGGTCCCCCTTGGGAATTGAACCCACAACCCTGCTGCTGCCATGCACCATATATCATTTTCTGTCAATTGTGTCACAGTAAAAGGGAGGGTCCATTCTACTCAGGAGCACTTGTAGTTTCCAAATCCAGAGTTTACAACCAGAGGAGCATTGATGCTCGGCACTTAGTGTCAATCAGGTGTTGAAACAATAAAGCCATCCCGCCCTGTTTCAGTAAAAATCTGAGAGATAGGGCTGGAGAAATGTAAAATTCATAGAAAGAGCTATGGATGGAAGGACTGGCCATCTATAAAATTATAGTTTTAACCAAGTTTTGAGGCTATAAAGTGCTTGTTTACATTTGCTTATATTTTGGGTTCTAAAGGGGTAAAGCAGTTGAATTAAGCTCATGGTGCATTTATGTTATCTTCTTTAAGAATCAATGGGTACATATCATTAATTTAAAAGTAAAAAAATGTATGTACCAACTGCAGATTGCCCCTTTAAAGAGTGGTCTCTCAGCTTAAATTCCCCAAAAATTCATATTGGACATACATATTGCACCATAGACAATGTTTCTGTACATTATGTTACAATAAAGGGGGGTCCATTCTACTCAGGAGCACTTCTAGTTTCCAAATCCACAGCGTTTACAGCCAGCCAAGCATCACTGTTCATTTTGTCCAATCAACTTTAATTTCATATTGGAACAACTTTTTGAAGTCATGTTTTCAAGAATTATTCTAACGACAGTAATACAAATAACATTATTTATAATGCTACTATTAAAAATAATAGCAATAAGAATAATAGTAATAACATGATTATCATTATAATAATGAACTTTATAAAACACTTTTAAATCCCATTGTTGAAAACGTGGATGCTGACTATGGCAGCCCCCCACACCTCTCTGATTCCTACCCTGACCAAACCATAACCCGGACGATGCTAGGCCAATTGTGCACCGCCCTCTGGGACTCCCAATCACAGCCGGTTGTGATACAGCCTGGAATCGAACCAGGGTCTGTAGTGACACCTCTAGCACTGAGATGCAGTGCCTTAGACAGCTGCGCCACTCGGGAGCCCCAGTGACTAGTGTTCCATTTATTAAAGTGGCCAGTTTATCCACCAGACAGGTGTGGCATATCAAGAAGCTGATTAAATTAGCATGGACATTACACAGGTGCATCTTGTGCTGGGGACAATAAAAGGCCACTCTAAAATGTGCAGTTTTGTCACTCAACACACTGCCACAGATGTCTCAAGTTTTGAGGGAGTGTGCAATTGACATGCTGACTACAGGAATATGCGCCAGAGAATTTAATGTTATTTCCCTACCATAAGCCACCTCCAACATCGTTTCAGAGAATTTGGCAGTACGTCCAACTGGCCTCACAACTGCAGATCACGTGTAACCACTTCAGCCCAGGACCTCCACAGCCGACATCCAGGCTTCTTCCCCTGTGGGATTGTCTGAGGAGGGGTGTGCTGAGGAGTATTTCTATCTGTAATAAAGCCCTTTTGTGGGGAAAAACTAATTCCGATTGCCTGAGCCTGGCTTCCCAGTGGGTGGGCCTATGCCCTCCCATGGCTATGCCCCTGCCCAGTCATGTGAAATCCATAAATTAGGGACTAATTAATTTATTTAAATTGACTGTTTTCCTTCTATGAAGTGTAATTCAGTAAAATCTTTGAAATTGTTGCATGTTGCATTTATATATTTTTGTTCAGTATAGATGGCTACAGTAGTTGCCTTGGTAACCAAAGAAACATACTTGCCAGTTTAGCCATTGAATTCTACCTTGCTGATATACAGGTCCTTATGTTATAGCAAAATAATGCACACTAGAATGCCCTTCAAGCCAATCAGAAACGAGTATTCAATAATGCCATGGTATAAAATAGCAACAAGGCACCTCAGGAGTTTGTTATATTGCCAATATGCCACAGGCACTCCGCATTTCATTGTGCATAAGAACAGCCCTTAGCTGCGTTATATTGGCCATATATCACACCTCCTCTGGCCTTATTGCTTAATCATTCAACTGTTTGTTTGGATCCTGGATGCTAATTGGACAAGCAGCGTTCCAAGCTGTGCTGTATTGGCCGTCACAGACACCACACCTATGCCATTGCTTGCTAACAGTTCCATCTGAAAATTATCACTGCGCCTCCATAAGAATATCATGTTCCTGTCTGAATCATCTCTTGTATATTTCTCTCAACGCGCACATTATTTCACCTTGCTTCTAGCCCAGCATTTAGTTTGGTACATCAGGGGTTCATTTATAAGCCTCACTGTCTGCCTGTCCAACTTCTGAATTTCAATCTCTGTAGTACCTACCACACAGTGAGCGGTGCCCAGACTAGACAACTCTTTGAGCCAATCTAAATCACCTTTCTAACATTATCATAGAAATATCCAAATAAATGCCAATAGAAAAAAAGATCAAACAAATGAAAATGCAGCTAATATACTGTCATTCCAGGTTCAATGTTTGACGTGACTGAGTTAGGGTGCGTTCATAAATTCACTCTGGCCATCTACTCTGATTTCAGAGCACTCACATCTGAGTGTGCCAGATTGCAGAATAACGAACGCTCAAAGCTTAATTAAATGGTTGCCAGCAGCACAGTTAGTCACCAATGCTCTGGATAACATAAAAACAGACTAACCAGCTCTGCAAGGGCAAGTAAAATGGTCAGAGTGAGGTGTTCTCTCAATGCCAAGAGTGCCCTCTTGCACTCCAGATTGAATTTACAAACACACCCTTAGTTGAATTTGGCTAGCTACCGGGAAGAACATTAACCAGCGTGCATAGCAACCATTTAGTTTAGAATAGAAGACCAATCCATTTGTATAGCAACTATGCAAAAATATTTAACTGCATCATATCTGTAGCAACATGATGAAAATAACCAGATTTTTGTCAGGACTATATCTTCTGTTGGAAGAATGACATTATATGAATTGACTTAGTTAATGAAAATATGTAATTCATTGTGATTTTAAGATGCTGGTAACAGTTTTATAAAAGCATTAAGGCACGTGAGACAGTGCTGTATCATGAATACTCCCAGGGTAGGGTTAGCATTATTGCATCGGGCCGAACAGCTCCATTTACCTGTGACTGTGGGCACGTGCGTGAAGTCGCTCTGGCTATCTCCTCAGATTTCAGAGCACTCGCCTGAGTGTGCCAGAGCGCAGAAAAACAGATGAATTTACAAACGCTCAACACCTGTTGAATATGGCCGTTGTCGGTAAACATAACCAAAAAAGCGTGCCCTACTATTTCAATTGTTGCCAGCAACAGTTAGTCACCAACACTCTGGATAACATGAACACAGCCTAACCAGCTCTGCCAGGGTGAGGTGTTCTCTCATTTGCAGTGGTGTAAAGTACTTAAGTAAAAATACTTTTACATACTCGTTTTTTGGGACTCTACTTACAATTTATATTTTTTACATTTTTTACTCCACTACATTCCTAAAGAAAATAATGTACTTTTTAGTCATTACATTTTCCCTGACACCCAAAAGTAGTCATTACATTTTGAATGCTTAGCAGGACAGGAAAATTATCTAATTCACACACGTCAAGAGAACATCCCTGGTCATCCCTACTGCCTCTGATCTGGCGGACTCACACAACACAAATGCTTAGTTTGTAAATTATGTCTGAGTGTTGAACTGTGACCCTGGCTTTCTGTAAAAAAAATTTAAAGAAAAGAAAAATCGTGTCATCTGGTTTGCTTAATATAAGACATTGTACATGATATATACTTTTGATACTTAAGTACATTTAAAAACAAATACTTTTATACTTTTACTCAAGTTTTATTTTACTGGGTGACTTTTACATTTGAGTCATTTTCTTTTAAAGGCATCTTTACTTTTACTCAAGCATGAAAATTGGGTACGTTTTCCACCACTGCTCATTTGTGTCTTTAAGTAGCTAGCAAGCCAACGTTAGCCAGTTAGCTTGAGTGCTTGACTGCCGTTGTGTGGCCAGAATGCTTGGCTCATCCCTACTCCAGTGCGCGCTCTGAACGCTCTGAATTTACGAACGCCAGAGCGCACTCTGAGCACATTCTGGCACTCCAGAGTGAATTTACGAACGCACCCTGTATTCGATACAGCGCTGCCTTTTGTGCCTTATTGCTTAATTAAAAGTACGGTTGATGGACGTACTGTTGCTTCATGCATCACCCTGATACTAGGTAGCTAAGTCCCACGCAGCTGCCTGGCAGTAGTGCTTGTCAAGCGGGATCAAGGGCACAGTCGTTGTTGTTCATGCCCTCCCAATTTGAGTAGACTGTGTGATAAAAATGGCCACGCTAGCTACCGCCAGCGACACGTTCATATACACAATAGGAAGCTTTACTGGGTACCACGGGCAGGTCTCAGCTCGGCAGGCATGTCCATACTACACCGGTGCATTTCCCATGCCGCAACAGAATAGAAAGATGCTAAACACATGATTTTGTATTCGATTTTTGCATTGTTTAAAGTTTATAGATCATTCACGCAAATTAAGGGACTGTACAGTGAGACTGGGAGTGTAAGTATGCCTCCAGGATAATATGGTAAAGTCGGCTATATGAACAAAAATCCATATGATAAATTGCCTGAATTGATGCAATAACAATAAATAGAACGATACATTTATAAATGTGCACCACTGTTTTTTATAAAGTAGTATTATATTTGAAACTACTATTACTAGGCTGGTGGTTGCAGCCATCAATTGCCCCATTAACGGCCATATTAGCAAACATTTCATTTCAAACTCCACAGTATGTCAGAATGGCCTCTGCAGCTGGACACCTCGTGAAAAGAGTGTCCCAGCTCAGTGCTGCCCCTCAGAGTATCTCAAGTTAAATGCCGACCGGGGTACTGCAGGCTGCCATTAGCCACTAAGTTATCCTTAACTTCTGTGTGGATTTTTTTTTTTTTTATCGTTTCAATGACATACATCTGGTGTACCAGAAGCAATTATTGGTTCCACGATTGTCTTCTAATTTGTATTTACACGAAGATTGACATTTTCCGGGGATCCTGTATTCGGCAAACAATGCCAGCAGTACTGCGGTCGGCCTTGAACTTCGTGGCTTCAATGAGAGAGAGCAGTGTTCCCTGATTTGATCCAACTTTATTTTTCAAATCTCGTCTTTATTACCCCCCCCCCCCCCCCATTTTTCCACACTAGAGGGCGACCTCTAACAGTTAGTCAGCTCAGAAGTAGCTCCTAGTTAGACCTACCATAAAAATAAACACTGTACATCGATTCACATACTAGACTAGTTTAGCCTACTCTGACGAATGATAAATTGACATAATGAAAGAACTTGAGGTAAACTTGTGTACAGTAGAAAACCCTATGTATACCTTACACCTTTCTCTGTCAGTTTCAATTAAATAAACTCTAGGGTGTGTAAAATAAAAACAGGGATCACATTAGTCTAATGACTTCCTCAGTCATAATAAGACTGACCTCTGTGTTCCTGGGGGAGAGAACTCAAGAATGCCATCTAGTGTTCAAACATGGTTTTACAACATTGGTTAAAAAAAATGCTGTAACCATTATCCCACTGAGCACTTCAGGAAAAAAATGGGGGATCTAACCAAAATTAACAATATATTTCTCTCTTAACATAGTTAGTGTAACCTAGTGATACATGAGGCACAAGTATTTTCATAGCATGTTATTAAGCAACTCTCGAATCAATGCAGACATGAGGTGGCTCAGTTACAGTCTGCAAAACATCACACATGCTATAGTCCTTTAGTGTTACAATAATATGTAGAATTAGTAGCATTGAAGAGAAGGAATGTCTCTCATTCTCTTTCCAAACACTGGCTACTTTGAGAATAGAAGACGGTCTAATCTCTCATGGGCTCTTTCCACTCCAAGGCATTTTTCTTCTACCTCCCTCAGTGTGAGTTCTGAGGTGTCCCTTGATATGGCTGGACTGACTGAATCCTTTTCCACAGACAGGACAGGAGTAGGGTTTCTCCCCTGTGTGGACCCTCAGGTGGGTCTTCAGATGGACTGACTGGTTGAAGCGTTTACCACACACGTGGCAACGGTACGGTCTCTCTCCAGTGTGGATGCGCTGGTGCTCCTTTAACCTCCCTGAGTAGCTGAAACTCTTGCCACACACACCACAGTGGAAGGGCTTCTCCTTATTGTGAGAACACAGGTGGACCTTGAGGTAACTGGTAGAGGTGAATGACTTCCAACAGACTGTGCAGAGGATTTGCCTGTGACTAGTGTCACCACTGTGTGGTACTGTGTGGGATAGCATGTGTGCCTCCAGTTGGGAAAGCTCACAGAACACGGCTCCACACTGAGTACATGAGTGTGTCTGTGTGTCCTCTGGTCTCCTTTCTGGATCTCTCGAAACATCAGTAACACTGTCAGTGTTCTCACTCTGTGTTCTAGAACAGTCTGGATTTACTGCAGAGAGGGGCTGAGACTGAGGGGAGTCACTGGTTGGTTCTGATAGTGATACTCCATAGCCCTCTCCATCGGGTTCTGTTTTGATCTGTTCAGTTGTGTTGGTCAATAGAGAGTCTCTCTCTCTGTTCTCCACAGTTTGGAGAAGATGTGTGGGCTGAGGTGGCTCCTGATCACAGTCACTTTTCACACAGGGAGGAATGGTTATGGAGTCTTCTTTGGTATCAGCCTCCGGCCCTTGAATCTCCTCTACCTCCCGACGAGTCCTGAGTTCACCCTGTTCCTGTTTAATCTGTGTGGGCTCTGTGTCCTCCTGCCCCAGACTGGGGCTCCACTCCTGCTCACAGTGCTGTTGCTCAGGGGGAGTTTGCTGCTCTGAGACCCAAGAGAGAATGGGCTGAGGAGCTGGTGGAAAGAAGACAATAAATGACATCAATGAAAGCAATGACAGCTGTTGACGCTTGATTGATAAGACCAACATTGTGTTAGCTAGCTTGTTCTGTTGTTCTTTTTCAAGCAGAAATGTGCTTCCTGCAACACAAACTCAAAAAAGTTCTGGGACACTGTAAAGTCCATGGAGAATAAGAACACCTCCTCCCAGCTTCCAACTGCACTGAAGATAGGAAATACTGTCACCACCGACAAATCCATTATAATTGAGAATTTCAATTAGCATTTTTCTACGGCTGGCCATGCTTTCCACCTGGCTACCCCTACCCCAGTCAACAGCACTGCCCTCCCCTCTGCTACTCGCCCAAGCCTTCCCCATTTCTCTTTCTCCCAAATACAGTCAGCTGATGTTCTGAAAGAGCTGCAAAATCTGGACCCTTACAAATCAGCCGGGCTAGATAATCTGGACCCTTTCTTTCTAAAACTATCTGCTGAAATTATTGCCACCCCTATTACCAGCCTTTTCAACCTCTCTTTCGTGTCGTCTGAGATTCCCAAAGATTGGAAAGCAGCTGCGGTTATCCCCCTCTTCAAAGGGGGAGACACTCTAGACCCAAACTGCTACAGACCTATATCTATCCTACCCTGCCTTTCTAAGGTCTTCGAAAGCCAAGTCAACAAACAGATTACCGACCATCTCGAATCCCACCATACCTTCTCCGCTATGCAATCTGGTTTCAGAGCTGGTCATGGGTGCACCTCAGCCACGCTCAAGGTCATAAACGATATCTTAACCGCTATCGATAGGAAACAGTACTGTGCAGCCATATTCATTGACCTGGCCAAGGCTTTTGACTCTGTCAATCACCACATCCTCATCGGCAGACTCGACAGCCTTGGTTTCTCTAATGATTGCCTCGCCTGGTTCACCAACTACTTCTCTGATCGAGTTCAGTGTGTCAAATCGGAGGGTCTGTTGTCCGGACCTCTGGCAGTCTCTATGGGGGTGCCACAGGGTTCAATTCTTGGACCGACTCTCTTCTCTGTATACATCAATGATGTCGCTCTTGCTGCTGGTGAGTCTCTGATCCACCTCTACGCAGACGACACTATTCTGTATACTTCTGGCCCTTCTCTTGACACTGTGTTAACAACCCTCCAGGCGAGCTTCAATGCCATAAAACTCTCCTTCCGTGGCCTCCAATTGCTCTTAAATACAAGTAAAACTAAATGCATGCTCTTCAACCGATCGCTGCCTGCACCTGCCCGCCTGTCCAGCATCACTACTCTGGACGGCTCTGACTTAGAATATGTGGACAACTACAAATACCTAGGTGTCTGGTTAGACTGTAAACTCTCCTTCCAGACTCACATCAAGCATCTCCAATCCAAAGTTAAATCTAGAATCGGCTTCCTATTCCGCAACAAAGCATCCTTCACTCATGCTGCCAAACATACCCTTGTAAAACTGACCATCCTACCAATCCTCGACTTCGGTGATGTCATTTACAAAATAGCCTCCAAAACCCTACTCAATAAATTGGATGCAGTCTATCACAGTGCCATCCGTTTTGTCACCAAAGCCCCATTTCCTACCCACCACTGCGACCTGTACGCTCTCGTTGGCTGGCCCTCGCTTCACACTCGTCGCCAAACCCACTGGCTCCAGGTCATCTACAAGACCCTGCTAGGTAAAGTCCCCCCTTATCTCAGCTCGCTGGTCACCATAGCAACGCCCACCCGTAGCACGCGCTCCAGCAGGTATCTCTCTCTGGTCACCCCCAAAACCAATTCTTCCTTTGGCCGCCTCTCCTTCCAGTTCTCTGCTGCCAATGACTGGAACGAACTACAAAAATCTCTGAAACTGGAAACACTTATCTCCCTCACTAGCTTTAAGCACCAGCTGTCAGAGCAGCTCATAGGTTACTGCACCTGTACATAGCCCATCTATAATTTAGCCCAAACAACTACCTCTTTACCTACTGTATTTATTTATTTTGCTCCTTTGCACCCCATTATTTCTATCTCTACTTTGCACCTTCTTCCACTGCAAACCAACCATTCCAGTGTTATTTTTTTACTTGCTATATTGTATTTACTTCGCCACCATGGCCTTTTTATATTTTTATTTATTTATATATATATTTTGTTTGCCTTCACCTCCCTTATCTCACCTCACTTGCTCATATTGTATATAGACTTATTTTTCACTGTATTATTGACTGTATGTTTGTTTTACTCCATGTGTAACTATGTGTTGTTGTATGTGTCGAACTGCTTTGCTTTATCTTGGCCAGGTCGCAATTGTAAATGAGAACGTGTTCTCAATTTGCCTACCTGGTTAAATAAAGGTGAAAAAAAATAATAATAATAATAGCTGTCTCTGGCTGAATCTAAGATTACCCCTTTCCCCACTCCTCTATTTGCGCATTCACCTGTGCCACTGCCATATGCACACATCTCCCAAAGCAGAGGGAGTGAAATTTATGGATGGCGTAGGGGCTAATTAGGTACTTCGATAACCACTTCGACAGAGCCAAGGAAGCTAATTTTCCACCATAAAAATGCACCGCTATAATAAAGTATTCCATGTGTTATCACATTTCAAATCAAACTGTCACATGCGCAGAATACAACAAGTATAGACCTTACTGTGAAATGCTTACTTGCAAGCCATTAACCAACAGTGCAGTTCAAGAAGAGTTGAGAATATTTACCAAATAAACTAAAGTAAAAAATAATAAAAAGTAACACAATAACATTACAATAACAAGGCCATATACAAGGGGTACCAGTACTGAGTCAGTGTGCGGGGGTACAGGTTAGCTGAGGTAATTTGTACATGTAGGTAGGGGTGAAGTGACTATGCATAGACAATAAACAGCGAGTAGCAGCAGTGTACAAAACAAATGGGGGTGTCAATGTAAATAGTCCGGTGGCCATTTGATTAATTGTTCAGCAGCAGTCTTATGGCTTGGGGGTAGAAGCTGTTAAGGATCCTTTTGGACCTAGACTTGGCGCTCCGGTACTGCTTGCCATGCGGTAGCAGAGAAAACAGTCTATGACTTGGGTGAATTTGAGTCTGACAATTTTATTGGCTTTCCTCTGACACCGCCTATTATATAGGTCCTGGATGGCAGGAAGCTTGACCCCAGTGAAGTACTGGGCTGTACGCACTACCCTCTGTAGCGCCTTACGGTCAGATGCAGAGCAGTTGCCATACCAGGTGGTGATGCAACCGGTCAGGATGCTCTCGATAATGCAGCTGTATAACTTTTTGAGGATTTGGGGACCCATGACAAATCTTTTCAGTCTGAGGGGGAAAAGGTTTTGTCGTGCCTTCTTCACAACTGTCTTGGTTTGTTTGGACCATGATAGTTCATTGGTGATGTGGACGCCAAGGAACTTGAAACGCTCAACCCACTACAGCCCCGTCGATGTTAATGGGGGCCTGTTCGGCCAGCCTTTTCCTGTAGTCCACGATCAGCTCCTTTGTCTTGCTCACATTGAGGGAGAGGTTGTTGTCCTGGCACCACACTGCCAGTTCTCTGACCTCCTCCCTATAGGCCGTCTCATCGTTGTCGGTGATCAGGCCTGCCACTGTTGTGTCGTCAGCAAACTTAATGATGGTGTTGGAGTCGTGTTTGGCCTCGCAGTCATGGCTGAACAGGGAGTACAGGAGGGGACTAAGTACACACCCCTGAGGAGCCCCAGTATTTAGGATCAGCGTTGCATACATGTTGTTGCCTACCCTTACCACCTGGGGGCAGCCCATCAGGAAGTCCAGGATCCAGTTGCTGAGGGTGGTGTTTAGTCCCAGGGTCCTTAGCTTAGTGATGAGCTTTGTGGGCACTATGGTGTTGAACGCTGAGCTGTAGTCAATGAACAGCATTCTCACATAGGTGTTTCTTTTGTCCAGGTGGGAAAGGGCAGTGTGGAGTGCGATTGCGTAATCTGTGGATCTGTTGGGGCGGTATGTGAATTGGAGTGGGTCTACGGTATCCGGGAGGATGCTGTTGATGTGAGCTATGACGAGCTTTTCAGCCTTCATGGCTACCGACGTTAGTGCTACAGGGCGGTAATCATTTAGGCAGGTTACCTTTGCTTCCTTGGGCACAGGCTGTAAAATAGCCTACTATTCCTGTGATGAGTAGATTGGATAGTCATAATTTAGTCTAATAATATAACTCAAACACTGTTCGCAAAAAAAAACCTGTTCATTGAGTGCATAGAGTAGGCCTAGCGAGTGTGTACTAGCTAGCTAATGTACGGCATGTAGTGACGTACTGTTAATTGGATTTGTACTGTTTCAAGTACTTTCAATGGCAGTTGTTGTGGCATGTAGTGCAAGTTCACACAAAATAATGGAGAGGCCTACCTAATTATAAGACATAGGTGGCAACCTGTGATAAATAGCTATCTAGCATTACACAAACACCTGCGTGTAAGTTAACAGGGGATGTAGTGTGGTTCGTCAACGAAGCACACAGGTTGTGCATCTGTGCAAAACTGCTACTGTAAGTGTTTCTATATTTGAAATATTATTTATTGCTGATATGAAAGATAAGGGGAATATCAGCATGTGTTTAGAAAACGTGTTTGTAAGCGATGATTGGCGTTTCTAAACAATAAAACACAGCTTCGGAATTGTAGTTCACGTGGAGCCAACTGGGGTGGAATGTAAGCTGGAAACCCTAGATATGGAGAAGGGTTTCCGAGAGTTATGGGAATATTGTAAAACGACTGTGGGGTGTTATTAATTTAAATGTTCGTTTTTATTATTTAAAAGTGGAACATGTATTGCATTTCAGTCACCAGTGTGTCCCAAACTTTATGGGTTTATTGATCCCCTCGCCACCGAGTGCCGTCTAAACGCGTTGGTTGGGGTGGTTTGGGATTGACGACTCTCCGCGAGTAGATACAATCGGTTGTTTCCGGTTTTCAGTGTTTAACCTAACGGCCGTTTCCCCTAAAAAACAAACCTCCACCCAGGCGTCTCTTTACGCCTGCTACGTTAGGTATTCACCGTCTCTCTGCCCTACAGAGTCAAATAGTGTAGAATACAACGTGTACGTGTAAATTAGAAGAGTACAATAGTCTAGATGGCTACATACCCGGTGTGATCAAGTGTCGTTTCAGGTATTGGTTCTCTCTCTTTGTCCGGGTTATTTCTTCCTGGTATTCGGAGATCGTGTCTCCGACCACTCCAAGTATCTCCTCGGCAGCTTGCATCAAACGCTCAGTTAGATACACGTTCAGATATTGTAATTTAGTCATTGTTTGAAGATTATCGGGAACAAAATATCTTCCTGAAATACACGTAGCTAGCTAGGGCTTGTTGTCAAATTTACCACTGTGAAGCAGGCAAGAATAAATAAGTACTTCCGGTTCATGGATTTTTGGAATTCTTCGGAATAAGAGTTCCGTCCTGTTTACTTTGTAAATGAACAATTAGGTCGAAAATTATGGAAAATGTACACTTATCGATATTTTATACTAGTTATCATTCAAAGAATCATGTATATTATGATTTATTTGTTCACTTTAATCCAATCGTTTTTCATATTATACATACACAGCAAAAGGGGATCCATTCTATGCAGGAGCACTTCTAGTTTCCAAATACACAGAGTTTACACCCAGAGGAGCTTTTACTGTGAAACAACGTACAGATCGTTTTGTATGATGCAATAGCTATACATGTCCAATTTGAAATCCAATAAATTTTTTAAAGTTGATGGGCCACTCTGTAAGGGCTGCCAAATGAGCATCAACACTCCTATGGATGTAAACTCTGCGGATTTAAAACTTGAAGTGCTCCTGAGTAGAATGGACTCCACTTTAACAATGACAGAATGTACATTAAATGGTGTAAATGCTTCTATGTGGAAAACTTACTGAACATTGTGCAATACGAATGGGCTAATTAAGTATGGGATGATTATTCATATTGTTATTACTATTATTAATATTATAATTAATGTTTTGTTATTTGTATTACTGTTACCTATCTAGTAATCATTACTTTTAATGCTGTTAACAATATCAATGTTATAATAATATTTGAGCAATAAAGGCGATTAACTTTATTCATTTTTTTCATATTGTTTAACAAAATTTTAAGTCTGCTTACTTTTCCTCATAAAATTGTACCAATTTTGAAGGTTTGTATTACTTTTCACCCTATTCATTGTAGGACTTATATTTTTAAGGAAAATCCCAGAGGTCTTATTTTTTCTAGGACTTGCTCAGTTGTGTAAAAAAAACTTTAAAGTACCACTTAAGTCGTTTTTTGGTATACTTGTACTTTACTTTTTAAAATGTTGCCTACTTTTACTTCACTACATTCCTAAATGAAATAATGTACTTTTTATTCCAAACACTTTCTCTGAAACCCAAAAATACTTGATAAATGGTCCAATTCACACACTTATCAAGAAAACATCCCTGGTCATCCCTACTGCCTCTGAATTGGCAGACTCACTAAACACAAATGCTAAATTATGTTTGAGTGTTAGAGTGTGCCCCTGACTACACATCAATAAAAAATAAACACGAAAATTGTGCCATCTGGTTTGCTTAATATAAGGAATTTGAAATGGTTTACACTTTTACTTTTGATACTTAAGTACGTTTAAGCAATTCCATTCACTTTCGATACTCAAGTATATTAAAAACCAAATACTTTCAGACTTTTACACAAGTTGTATTTTACTGGTTGACTTTTACTTGGGTAATTTTCTATTAAGGTATCTTTACTTTTACTCAAGTATGATAACCGGGTACTTTTTTCACCACTGGTGTTGCTTATTTTTGCTAGCCGAACTGAGGTGTCAAACTTGAAGAGAAGGGTGCAACTGCAGGCCGCAATTCAGAGCGTTTCTGCATCTGCAGGAACCGACTACTTTATTCTTCTATTGGTACATTTTTAAGCTAGGACTCCAGTACGTGAAGCAGGGGCGCTCCAGTACAGTAGATGGCGGGAATGCACCATAATGTTGGATTCCAACCACAGATAAACCCCACAGAAAAGGCGGGGGTGGAAAGGTAGCTAACCATAGCTAGTACACACATGTATGTGGAGGTGAGGGGCACTACGGGCGTGTACTTGCTACCGTTTCCGCCCCGCCTCTTCTGTGGGCTTTATCGGCTGTTAGCAACACCGTATGCTAGCTTGCTTGCTAACTAGTTAGCACACGGTGTCGCCCCAGCCTCTCGCGCTAGTGGGAGGCAGGGGCGACAGGTACAGTGTCCTTCGTCCCCGCCTGTCGGATACGGTTCTCTCTGGTACACGGCAGACGGGGGTTGGGGACGAAACCATGTGCTAAGTGTTGCTCCCGCCTGCTGTACTAGCAGGGGAGTGTCCTTCGCCCCCGCCTGTCTGGTCTGTTTTCCCGCAGTTCAATTAACAACTGTGAGGGAAGAACACTGTCTAAATGCAGCGGGCTGCAGTTGCACACTTGGAACGCTGTAAGCACGAAAGTGACGTCGGCACTCTAGTATCATATGGCCGTGTTTACCATAGAAATGTAGGAACTTAAAATGTATTAATTCTAAAGGATTGTTCACCTCTGACATTTCCTCTACATCTGCATTGCTTACTGTTTGGGTTTTTATGCTGGGTTTCTGTATAGCACTTTGTGACATCTGCTGATGTAAAAAGGGCTTTATAAATACATTTAATTGATTGATGGAGAAGACACTACAGTGGCTGAGCGCCACTACACAACAGTGAACAATACACGAATTGCACTATAACGTTGACAAACGGTGCCCACAAACTGTTTGTGCTTACAGAAAGCTGTCCCAATAGCAGTCCCAACAGCAGAGTCCCAATAGCAGTCCCAACATCTTACCACTGCTACACCTGGCTATCAGTGGAGCCTTGTCTGGCAGTGAAACAGTTAATTCAGCCTCATTTACTGCCTTTAAAAAACATAGCTGATATGGCTGACTTGCTTAAACAAATGTGGTTTCCACTGACACTTGAGATGTACAAACTATGGCATAAGGGAACGACAAGGGGATTAGAGGAAATCTGTAATTTTGATTAAGACATTAATGAGCTAGGATGGACATAGTCAATATAACTATTTGTTAAGCACTTTTGAAATGTACAGAGACAGAATTCAGAACATGGGTCGTTCTTACAGTGTTCTCGCTGTACACCAAGTCAGAACCGTAGGATAAATAAAGGGGGCATATAAGCAGACAATGAAAGCTCTTACAATATTCAATGATTACATTTCTCTAAAACAGGTTATAGGCTACATGTGCACCACCAAGTCAGAACAGTAGGTTAAATTAAGAGGGCAAAATTGACCAAATTATTAGGGCGAGGCACATGGGTTACTAACAGCTTACTACACAACATATACTTAGTATTACTTTCTTAGCTACAGTATACATATCTCCCTAGCATATTGCAGTATTTATGCAGCAACATATAATACATTTTTGGACGCAACTTGTTGTGCTGTGCTCACTTGAACAGAAAGGTGACGTGGCGGTCCTTCATGGGCAAATTTTGTCATAAAAAGTTGTCGTCAAAGTCTGTCATTCTCTGGATTTGTGGTGTTTTCAAGACAACTGGGAACTCTGAAAAAAACAAGGTTGAATCATGATGATGTCAGTGATCTTCAGGTTGTAGCTCTAAAAAGAGGCCCAAGTTCCCGACTTACAATTCCGAGTTGGATGACCGTTCAAAACGTATTTTCCCAGTCGGAGCTAGTTTTTTTCCCTGAGTTCCCAGTTTTCTTGAACTCACTGGTCAGATTTCCCAGTTCCGAGTTAACAGTTGTTTTGAGTGCGACAGAAATCATGCTGGATTGACAGCATGGCCAATGTTGAATGTTTTCATTTTAAGTTTGGAAAATAGACCCTTAAACTTAGAATTGGGACCACACCCACTCAACTGAATAGGAGGCTAGTGATTGCTTTGCAATACTTGCAGTTAGCCACGGATTCCTTCCAAACCACTCACTGTTGAATTTGCGATTTCCAACTTGTTGTGTAATGTTTATATCCAATGGCCGATTAGCACCGATACATTTCATCTATAATTTCTCTTCATTATTTCTCTTCATATGACAAGGATTCAAAATTATTTGCCAGTAGATTGTCGACTTCATTCATGATGATAACTGCTAGCTAAGATTTTGAAAGTAAGTCCAATCAAAGCTACTGTAGATATGTGATTTGATGTCATTTTATATGTAGCCGATGACCTTGAGCTTTCTTGGAAGGGCACTTCTAATGTAACTCTACCGCAGCACCCAAGGGGCTTGAATATGAGCTCTACCCTTAGATTTGGCAGTGACGTAGAGTCCTCATGTGTGACAGAACACTGAGCCAATCACGGCGCAACTAGATAACATTACCAACCCCTATGCTCTGTATTTTCCGCTGGCTGCCCCATCACCACAGAAAGCACTGAGCTAGGCTGAAACACCTGCATTTTGGAGCTGCCTTACTCAAGAAAGTAAAAAAGAGACCATGTTTGTATGGAGGCTTTATTAACTCAATGATTTTAAATGATTTTTTTTTTACATTGTTTGCAAACTGATATGACACGTATTACTGCAAAAAATAACATTAAATAAAGGTAACCTTTTTGCTAAAAATGCGGAGCTCAGAGCCCCACCTGCCCTGAATGACGATTCGCTACTGAGTGTTTGTTTTTCAATCATCTTACCATTGCAGTACTTGATCCACCTATTTTTCAGCTTTCATCTTTATTTTTTGCCTTCTCGTTTCCCACTAGAGGGCAACCTCTAACAGTTAGTCAGCCCAAAAGTAGATCATGGGCCTACCATAAAAATATACGCTGTACATTGATTCACACACTAGACGCAAGTGTATCCACTGCGACATGTTATTTTTCATCATGTCAAGTTAAGGGAGGTAAACTTGTGTACACCTCTGTCATTTTCAACGAAATGGACTCTTGGGTGTATAACATAAAAACGGGGATAATGTTGCTAATGAACTTTCTCATAGTTCTCATACTAAAACTGACCTGAGTGATCCTGGTTGAGTGACGTTACAAGGCTGTTTTGAAGAAGGAAAAGTTTCACAGCCGTTCTCTGCCCGTACAGTCTTCTGAAATTAACACAAGCTGAAACGCACGCACACACACACACGTGTGTCCACACACACGTGTACATATTACATAACCATTACAAAATCACTGCTCTGAGTGCCTGCAGTCTATTGACACAGTACTGAAACGAGATACAAACAACACAACCATCACTTGAGATAGGAGTTAAATTAATGAGAAACAGAATTTCTGTTGGCAAAGGGGCTTTCTGCTTTAATGACTTGCTGCAGTATGCAAGTGCTCAGACTCAGAGCTCTTCGGACCCAGCTCCACGAGGGGGCTAAAGGGGGCTTAGCCCTCTCAGTTCAAACTTGCACCCCCTCAGTTTTAGTTTTGTCCTTTATAAAAATAGCAAGAAATTTTAAAATGATTGAGTGACAGGTTGGCGCAAAAACAAATCTGTGTATTCGCTGTGCTGTGTAAGGAGGGCTATGAAAATCCACTGGGTGGTTAGGTATGACTCATTTTGGATTTCCATAAAAAGCAGAAAGAGTTACTTCTCATCTGTGGTAGGCTAAGTGAATAATGTGATATGCCTGTAATATTTGATTTATAAGGGTGGGGCCAAGTTTACAGTTGAAGCTGCTTTACTCATCTGCCTCATGCCGCACCACTACCAAGTTGAGTAAGCTTCTTAGCTAGCATACCCACCCTTCTACAAGCGCTGCCAGGATAATGGCTCTACCTCCACCTGTTCCTGACGATCTTGGAACAGTGGAACCAGCCCAGGTTAGCCTAGAATCCTACACTAGCCGCAGGTTTTCTGTCCAAAAATGTTAATTTAATTCCAACTGGTTCATGAGAAGAGAGTGGCTGGAATACCCGGTTACTGCAGATACGGCATTTTGTTTCCCGTGTCGAAAGTTCTGTGTTGGGACCAATGCTAACGCAGACAAGAAATACGTGGTGGAAAGTACAGTAGGCCAGCAGGACAGAGGAGAAGAGACTGATACACTCAGTTGGATGCTGTCATTGGTGAGATGTCAGAACGAATCAGCGAACGCAACAGCCAACTGGTGGAGGCCCTGTCTGCCATTGACCCAGAGAGCCATGACTTTCTAGATGTGAAAAAGGTGAAACAGTTTGGTGGAAGCTGAGCTTAGTGTCACTCAGCAGTTTTTGTAGAAAAAATAACATCTTTTGAGTTCCTTTGTCCATGACAGAAAAATATTTCACCACCCCATTCCTTTTTCCACGCAACTTCATTTAAGGATATAAAGTGAGTTTCCTGTAAACAGTATATGTTCAATTCCTTTTCTTTTAGCCACGTAAAGACTGATCTTTTTTTATAACTGGCTATACTTATTTCACCCCTTACCATAACTAGATACTATTCTCAGTCTAAATTGACCATAATTAGTGCTTGTGTTACGGAAGTGAAATGGCTAGCTAGTTAGCGGGTACGCGCTAATAGCGTTTCAATCGGTTACGTCACTTGCTCTGAGACTTGAAGTAGGGTTTCCCCTTGCTCTGCAAGGGCCGCGGCCTTTGTGGAGCGATGGGTAACGACACTTCTCGGGTGACTGTTGTTGATGTGTGCAGAGGGTCCCTGGTTCGCGCCCGGGGCGAGGGGACGTACTAAAGTTATACTGTTACACTTGTAAAGTTACTGACATCAGAGCTATTATGACGGTCAAAATTAGAGCTTTCAAATGTCTGATATTTAGAATTCAAGAAATAGGTTCTATCAATATTTGTTTTATTCCCTTGCCTGTGAGCCAATGCCACAGATGTTAGAAAATTGAGACAAGATATTATGTGTGTAGTAAATCTGAGTAGGTTGATGTGTATGATATTGGATGTGATTTAGTGAGTGTGTACGATGTCTGTATAAGAGTAAGACTAATGTATGCCGTCCAAATAAATAATAACTCCGCCAATTTGCATGGTTGAGCGTCTGTGTGTGTGTAACATGTAGTGCGTATAGCCTTAATATTCATGATGATAATTGTAATCCATATCGTATCACTGTCACAGTTGCATCATAATTACCTTTAACATCATTGAAAAACACATCCCAGCATTTCCATAGAAATTGACATTTTACATGATCATGAAAGACACCTTTCATTACTCTGCAGCATGTGTAAGTCCATATGTGTACGGGAGCATGTAATTGAGTATGTGTGTGTTCATATCCACTTCATAGTGTTCAGATATTTTTACAGTTCCCATACTTTCTTTTTTCGTAACCTGAAGTCCCTGTAGAATTTAGTACAGCCATGGTGTTAAGGAGCTGTCTCGGGAATAGCTGTCCATCTATAGTTTGTCCACAATGAGAAAGGCACGCTTACCCTTCTCCGTCTGTTGCCTTTGTACCGGATACGGTCTCTTACGACGTTCGTTTATCTCCCTTGGAAATTGGTAATTGAGACCAAATTTGGTCCGGTTAAGCTCCCTTCCCCTACTTTTGATCAGCTCCTTTGTTGGTATTGTTCCAATTTTGCAATGATCGGTCGGGGACCCTTGGTCTTCTCACTCCGAGCTCCAAATCTGAGTACTCGGTGGAAAGCCACCTTGTTTACAGTCTCTATAGGAAGTTTCAAGGCGGATTGCATGAATTCTCTGATCGCGCCCTCTGAGTTTTTGGATGCGTCCTCAGGAATCCCAGAAAAACATTGATTTTCACGCATGTTACGACTTTGTTTGTCTAGTAGTGACTCCTTCATCACCCTGTTTTCCCTGAGTAGACAATCCATGTTGGAATCGTGGATTTTTAACTTGGCTGTGAGTGTCTTGTTCTCTCCTTGGAGTGAGAATTTCACTCTGGCTAAACTGCAAACTCCCCCTCAGCCCTGCTATACATATGCACAATTGTGTAGATTGAGGAAAACAACTATTTAATACATTTTAGAATGAAGCTGTACGTAACGTAACAAAATGTGGAAAAAGTCAAGGGGTCTGAATACTTTCTGAATTTCACTGTATGTAATCAAAACAAGCACAAATGCTTCAACTCATGAAGGTCATGTTAACTGACTGATATTATCTCATAGAACAAAACATTTAAGATCGAAGCCTATGTTACCCTCTGACCTTATTTTCGGTGTGTATCCCAAAACTCTATTCTTTCCCCATTCATTTCCCCTATAGTAATGGCTGAACAAACCACAGTCAACTCATTTCCTGTTTTTAGGACGACAAGCTGGTGAGCTCTAGTGGAGAAGTTTTATTGTTGCTATAAAGTCATCATAGATTTTGAATTTTGTACGTATAAACTTACCAATAGTTGGGTTTCTGGATTTAAGGCTGTTGCTTGGCAGGACCTGTGAGGGCAATCATATTCAACTGTAACCAGGTTTCCATTCAAAATGTAAAATCAGTCAAATTAATTTTGCAAGAAATAGCGTTAGTATTCTGCCCTTAAATTGCGTTCCCATGTAAAACTAGACAGAATAGTAAAAAAAACATCATCACGGCGGGCTCAAGCTCAAGAATAACCACACACGGTGGTTTTGTTTCTACATTCATCAGCCAACAAAGCCTCTGTTCCTGTGGAAGACCAGCAGTCTACGGTACAACAACCAGAGCCAGGAGTTCGACAGAGAGAGATGGAGGAGCCTCTTCAGCACATTGGGACCAAGTCTCAATCTACAAGATCAAGGTCATCAAAACAGTCAAGCAGATCCTCAACGGCGAGTTCTGCAGCCATCAAAGCACGCGCCAAGGCAGACGCAGCGCGTGCACAAGTCTCCTATGCTGAGAAGGAAGCTTCTGTGATGAAACAAAAGGCTGACCTCGAGGCAAGTTTATATGTTCTCCAATTTGAGAGAACAGCTGCTGCTGCATTGGCTGAAGCTGCAGACTTTGAAGAAGCTGTAGAATCAGAACGCAGAGAGCTTCGCAAAGAACTAGACACAGGGACACAGCCCTTAAGTCCAGTCCAGCGTACTTGTGAGTATGTGCAACAACATGCTAGGCCCTACTTTGCTGAACATCCATTTGAAGTGGAGAAACAAGAGCTTAGTGTTGACCCAGCTACATTCCATAATCCAGAAAGTAGCAAACAACAGAGCATGAGCAGAGACTCTCCGTTCAAAAGAAATGAACAGCAGCATGGTGTAAATGGGAAACAAGCCCACTTCCAGTCACACACACAAAGCGTCCCTGAGTCACAAGTGGCACCAGACCTCATCAAGTACCTCCTACGCCGTGAGATGGTGAGTTCCGGACTCCTGAAGTTTGATGATCGCCCTGAAAATTATTGGGCATGGAAAGCATCCTTTCTTATTGCGATCAGAGACTTGAATTTATCAGCCAGGGAAGAGTTAGATCTAATTACCAAGTGGCTCGGGGCAGAGTCGTCTGAGCAAGCAAACAGAATTAGATCTGTCCATATTTTCAACGCAACAGCAGGGCTTAACATGGTCTGGCAACGACTAGAAGAGTGCTATGGTACACCCGAAGTGATCGAGAATGCACTGTTGAAGAAAATTGATGATTTTCCAAAACTGGCTAACAAAAACAATCACAAACTAAGAGAACTAGGTGACATTCTTCTCGAACTGGAGTGTGCTAAAGTAGAAGGGTACCTTCCAGGCCTCGCTTATCTGGACACATCTCGGGGGGTAAACCCTATAGTAGAGAAACTTTATATTCAGTTTACAAGAAAAATGGATTGCACAGGGATCCAAATACAAGGAGGACTATCGGGTAGCATTCCCACCATTCTCGTTCTTCTCGAGATTCATCAGGAACCAGGCGAAAACTAGAAACGACCCCAGTTTCACCCTCTACACCTCAACTAACCAGGTGTCTATGAAAAGTGGGAAACCTGCCAGGTACAGCAGCAAGACACCTGTGACTGTATACAAAACCGATGTGTCATCTGAGCCCTCAGACCACCAAACCAAACCCAGTAAGACAAAGATTGAAAACCCTGACCATCACTGCCCGATACATGACAAACCTCATCCTCTTAAAAAGTGTTTTGGGTTTAGATACAAAACTCTGGATGAGCGCAAATCATATCTCAAAGAGAATGGAATTTGTTTCCGATGTTGTGGGTCAACTCAGCACAGAGCTAAAGACTGTAAGGTGTCAATCAAGTGCTCTGAGTGCGACAGCGACAGACATCTTGCTGCTCTGCATCCAGGCCCAGCCCCTTCAAATACAGACACCGCTACCGCAGAGAAAGAGCATGGTGGGGAGCAAGCTGACGATGTTCTTCTATCTGTCACCTCAAAGTGTACGGAGATCTGTGGTGAGGCAGTTAATCCAAGATCATGTTCAAAAATATGCCTAGTTAAAGCTTATCCGGCTGGGAAAAGAGAGAAAGCTGTCAAAATGTATGTAGTGCTTGATGAACAGAGTAACAAATCTCTGGCCAAGACAGTTTTTCAATCTCTTCAACATCAATGACAACTCTGCTCCATACACCATGAAGACCTGTTCTGGGGTAACAGAGACTTCAGGCAGGAGAGCCGTCAACTTCATGGTGGAGTCTATAGACGGACACATGCAGCTATCTCTCCCTACTCTGATAGAGTGTGATATGATGCCAGACGATAGGACGGAGATTCCCTTCCCCGACATTGCGTATCATCCCCATCTGCAACCAGTTATGGACAAAATTCCAGCTGTGGACCCAGACGCTCCCATCCTCCTGCTCTTAGGACGAGACATCTTAAGGGTACACAAGGTACGAGAGCAAATCAATGGGCCCCACGACACTCCTTATGCACAGCGACTCGACCTCGGGTGGGTCATCGTGGGTGAGGTCTGTCTGGGAATGGCTCACCGACCAGCCAATGTTAACGTGTTCAGGACAAACATACTTCAAAATGGTCGCACATCCTATCTGAGCCCTTGCCCTGACATCATCCAGGTAAAAGAGAACGACAACAGCGTAGCTCAGAAACACATCTCTCCCTCTACAGTGCACTCGAGAGATCCGAGCACAACTGTGAACACAGACAGCCTGGGATGTTCCGTGTTCGACAAAACACAAGACGATGATAGACCAGCACCATCAGTGGAGGACAAAGCCTTTTTGGACATTATGGACAAACAGGTTTTCCAGGATGATGGAAACAACTGGGTGGCTCCACTACCCTTTCGCCCCACTCGACGTCGCCTTCCTAATAACAGGGAGCAGGCCATAAACCGTCTCACATCACTTCGCAGGACTTTAGAGAAAAAGCCTGACATGAAGCGTCATTTTATTGACTTCATGCAAAAGATGCTGGATAATGACCAAGCCGAACCTTCACCGCCACTAGAGGGAGACAAAGAATGTTGGTATCTACCCATATTTGGTGTTTACCATCCACAAAAGCCTGATCAAATAAGAGTAGTATTTGACTCCAGTGCTAAGTGTCAAGGCGTGTCACTTAACGATGTTCTGCTCAGTGGTCCAGACTTAAACAACACACTCTTGGGTGTCCTAATGCGCTTCCGCAAGGATTGCATTGCACTAACAGCAGATGTGCAACAAATGTTTTACTGTTTTGGTGTACGTGAGGATTACAGAGATTACTTAAGGTTTCTCTGGTATGAAGACAACAATCCAGATAGAAACATAACTGATGAAAGTCCATGTATTTGGGAACAGCCCTTCACCAGCCGTAGCCATCTACTGCATGAGACGAGCAGCGCTACAGGGTGAGAAGGAACACGGATCAGAACCCAAGCAATATGTAGTGAGGAACTTCTACGTCGATGATGGGCTGACATCAGTAGCTACTACAGAAGAAGCTATCAACATTCTAAGAAAAACACAAGCAATGTTGGCGGAGTCCAACACGAAACTACACAAGATTGCATCCAATAGCAAAACAGTTATGGAAGCATTCCTTATGGAGGACCGTGCAAAAGACTTAAAAGATCTGGACCTAGGAGTGGATCCTCTCCCCTTTCAACGGAGTCTGGGACTTTCCTGGAACCTGGAAACAGACAGCTTCTCATTCCAGGTGTCCCACAATGAGAAGCCTTTGACGCGGAGAGGCATCCTGTCCACAGTGAATAGTCTTTATGACCCCCTTGGGTTCGTGGCTCCAATAACAATGCAAGGTAAAGCCTTAATCAGAGAACTCTCTTCTGATCAGAGTGAGTGGGATGCCCCTCTTCCCCCAGAAAAAGAAGAGAAATGGAACATGTGGAAGGAATCTTTGATGGAGTTGGAACATATGTATATTCAGCGGACCTACATCCCAGTCTCCTTGTCTACCACTCAAAGAAGAGAGCTACACATCTTCTCGGATGCCTCTACAGTAGCCATAGGAGCGGTAACCTACCTGAGAGTTATTGACTCGGAAGGTCAATGCCATGTTGGATTTGTCATGGGGAAATCAAAATTGGCCCCTCGTCCGGCCCACACTATCCCACGCCTAGAACTGTGTGCGGCTTTGCTAGCTGTTGAGATGTATGAACTGATCAGAGACGAAATTGACATTGATGTAAATGCGGCCAAGTTCTACACAGACAGTAAGATAGTTCTCGGTTACATCCACAATGTCACCAAAAGATTCTATGTGTATGTTGCCAATAGGGTAACTCGCATCAGGAAGTCTACCCATCCAGATCAGTGGTGTTATGTAAACACTGACAGCAATCCAGCAGACCATGCAACCAGGCCTATACTTGCTGCGCTCTTAAAGTACACCCGTTGGTTCTCAGGCCCACCTTTCCTGACCCAAACAAACTCAAGTGAGCCTGAGAACATAAAATTTGACCTTGTAGAGCCTCACGCAGACAGAGAGATTCGACCAGACGTCACTGTCTTCGCCTCTAAGGTTTCTGGAGCTCTTATCGCTTTGAGAGGTTCTCAAGCTGGAAAGCTCTCAATCGAGCCACAGCACGACTCATTCATGTTGCCAGATCCTTCCATGAAGGTGCGGACAACACCAGCTGCAGAGGCTGGCATGACTGTAATAAACTATGCGGTACAAGTGAGTTGTCACAAGCCAAAACAGCAATCATTCACTGTGTGCAACATGAAGCCTTCAGAGAGGAATTGAAATGCCTTGAAAAAGGAAAAGAGTTCCCTAAACAAAGTACACTCAATGTTACTGACACAAAAGACCAGCGCTACCTCAGCCCCTTCTGGATACTTCAGCATGAACGACCTTCATGGAAAACAGTGGAAGCAAGTCCAGTGTCTCGCTGACACCTTTTGGAAAAGGTGGAGACAGGAGTACCTGACAACGCTGCAGAGACGCAGAAAATGGACAGCAGAAAAGCCAAATGTAAAAGTGGGAGACGTTGTCTTATTGAAAGACAGTCAGGCACACAGAAATGACTGGCCAGTTGGGCTTGTGGTCAAAACCTTTCCCAGTACTGACAAAAAGGTTAGGAAAGTAGAACTAAAAATTGTCAAGCAAGGAGCTGCTAAGGTGTTTCTGAGACCAATCTCAGAGATTGTTGTTCTTCTTTCTGAAGCATCCTAGAGACAAAAGATACAAATAGAAAGGACATTATTTGTTTCTTGATATGTTTTATTTCATAGTGGCACAATTTCATTATACCAGGCGGGGAGTGTGCTGCCATCCTGTTAACAGATTATTTTATTACAATGGTTAAATGGATTTTCATTGTGTTCCATGGTGTTATTTGCCCCCTAGTGGAGCTTTCTGGTACTTAGACTACGCAAACAGGAAGTAGAGAATTCGTTCTGCACGCATAGAAGCAGCTAAAAACAACGCTACGGTGCAGGTCTTTCAGTGTAGTTATTTCTTGTCACGCTTCAGCCTTGGAAAATATTTGTTTGTAAGTTCGATTCAAGCATTTAGCTAGTGATGATAATCTTGTTATTGATAGAGTTGTTTACATATCAATGTTGGTTGGTTGCATTTACTCACACAAATTGCAATGCCTTTCATGTATGCCGTTAGCTGTATTACTTTGCTCGTGCGTCATGCAAACGAATTGTAAAATATACAATACTGTAGTTTTGTTACTGATTCTAGTGTAATATACTTTGTTATTCTACATAGATGGTTGTACATTATTAGAGTAATGAAAGGAGTTAGTCAATTACCATATGAGTAACAATTAGCTATATGGTTTGGCATCATGCCAGATGCATGGTACCTTAGCCCGTGCTTTGTATTCATGCAACTTCAAATGTATAATATACAGCTACAGTATGTCGGTCTGAATTGAATACTAAAGTATATTCTTTTCTGTATTTTGCAGTTTTACAACATAAACGTTTTCAATATATTCATTCAAGAAAAGTCACGCCTTGGGAGTTTTTTGAAGACTTAGTTGTTAGCTATCTGTCTAGTTTTGCATGTCATATTCAACTGTAACCAGGTTTCCATTCAAAATGTAAAATCAGTCAAATTAATTTTGCAAGAAATAGCGTTAGAAATGCTTTTATGCGCAAATATTGATATTATAATAATCAGAGTTAAATGCGATGCAAACCATTAAACTTTTTTTTTTTTTTATTCGGTATATGTGAATTTAAAAAGATATTTTCATGTGCATTGTCATCACATACAGCCTTTTATGCACAAGTCAATTTGATGGGAACACATCTGGTGGGGAAACGCATACTGTTTTAAGCAGAAAATCTGTTGCCAATAGAATGGAAACCTAGCTTGTGTAACACTTTTGTGGAGGAGAAATAATTTAAGTATACCATCTAGTGTTCAAACATGGTTTTACAACAACATTGTTGAGGATAGGTTGTCTGTAACAGTCCCACTGATCACTAGAACATTGATCTGATGTGACAGTATTGTTTTCCTTCAGAAAGACATTCAGAAATAAAATGTTCCCACACATAGGCCTACTTAATCAATGACAGAGTTTGTTTATTTGCAAGGAGACCAACAAGCTCCTATTGAAATCAAGAATAAAAAAAATGTAAATCTAACAAATTAACATATTTCACTGTAACTTAGTGATACATGAAGCGTTGCGTTCAAGTCTTTTCATAGCATTGTATTAGAACAGCTCTCTTAAATCAATGCAGAAATGAGGGGCCTTAGCTACAGTCTGCAAAACATCATACGTCCTCTAGTTTTACAATTCTATGTAGAATTAGTAGCACTGAAGAGAAGGTATGTCTATCTTCCTCTTTCCAAAAGCTAGGTGCTTTGAGAACAGAAGGCTCTGTCTTTTCCCTCGTGGGCTCCTTCCACTCCAAGGCTATCTCTGATAAGCTACACAGGAAAATGATAAATACAGGCTAAGGAGATCTTATATATTTTGTTCTATGAGATAATCAGCTAATGTCACTTTTTGTGAATTTTCAAGCACTTACCAAGCAATCAAAAAGTATTCAGACCCCTTGACTTTTTCCACATTTTGTTATGTTACAGTCTTATTCTAAAATTAAATTGTTTCCCTCCCTCAATCTACCCCACAATGACAAGACAAAAACAGGTTTAGAAACTTTTGCAAATTTATTAAAAAGAAAAAACGCAAATATCAAATTTACACAACTGTGCAGATCCTATACTCAACTTTGTTGAAGCACCTTTGGCAGCGATTACAGCCTTGAGTCTTCTTGGTATGATGCCACAAGCTTGGCACACCTTAAGATCCTCTTAAGCTCTGTCAGTTGGATGGGGAGCATCGCTGCACAACTATGTTCGGTCGGGTTCAAGTCCGGGCTCTAGCTGGGACACAAAGACATTCAAGGACTTGTCCCAAAGCCACTCCTGCGTTGTCTTGGCTGTGTGTGTTGGGTCGTTTTCCTGTTGGAAGGTGAACCTTCACCCCAGTCTGAGGTCCTGAGCGCTCAGGGGAATGTTTTCATCAAGGATCTCTCAGTACTTTGCTCTGTTCATCTTTCTCTCAATCTTGACTAGTCTCCTAGTCCGTGCCACTGAAAAACATCCCCACGGCATGATTCTTCCACCATCATGCTTCACCGTAGGGATGGTGCCAGGTTTCCTCCAGGCGTGACACTTGGCATTCAGGCCAAAGAGTTCAATCTTGGTTTCATCAGACCAGAGAATCTTGTTTCTCATGCTCTGAGTCCTTTTAGGTGCCTTTTGGCAAACGCAAAGCGAGCTGTCATGCACCTTTTAGTGAGGAGTGGTTTCTGTCTAGCCACTCTACCATAAAGGCCTGATTGGTGGAGTGCGGCAGAGATGGTTGTCCTTCTGGAAGGTTCTCCCATCTCCACAGAGGAACCCTGGACCTCTGTCAGAGTGACCATCGGGTTCTTGGTCCCTTCCCTGACCAAGGCCCTTCTCCCCCGATTGCTCAGTTTAGCCAGGTGGCCAGCTCTAGGAAGAGTCTTGGTGGTTCAAAACTTCTTCCATTTAAGAATGATGGAAGCCACATTGTCTTTGGGGACCTTCAATGCTGCAGACATTTTTTTATACTATTCTCCAGATATGTGCCTCAACACAATCCTGTCTCAGAGCTCTACGGACAATTCCCTCGACCTCATGGCTTGGTTTTTGCTGACATACACTATCAACTGTGGGACCTTATATAGACAGGTGTGTGCCTTTCCAAATCATGTCCAATCAACAGAATTTACCACAGGTGGACTCCAAGTTGTAGAAACATCAAGGATGATCATTGGAAACCGGATGCACCTGAGCTGAATTTCGAGTCTCAAAGCAAAGGGTCTGAATACTTATGTAAATCTGTTTTTAATTTTTAATACATTTGCAAACATTTCTAAAAACCTGTTTTTGTTTTGTCATTATGGGGTGTTGTGTGTAGATTGATATTTTTTTCATCCATTTTAGAATAAGGCTGTAACATAACAAAATGTGGAAAAAGGAAAGGGGTCTGAATACTTTCTGAATGCACTGTATTAACCATTTCTGAGACTCACTAAGCTAATTCCTTTGATAAAGCAGTAGCAATACAAGCAATACAAATATATATTCAGAAACATATCCCTCTAATGCTTAGGGAAGATCTCATGTAAAGTGATATTTAGTGTTGTGGTTTCAGGTTCACCTATCTCAACTAAAGCTTGTTCTTTTAGGGTGTTGCAATAGGCCGCCAAGTGCTAACAGTCAGTATCTAGATAATGTATGTGAAATGCTTGATAGTGTATGTAATATAAACAGAGGTCTACTTTTTGGGGACCTGAATATTGACTGTTTCCATCAAGCTGTCCGCTCAAGAGGAAGCTTCTCACTGTAACCAGTGCCTGTAATCTGGTTCAGGTTATTAATCAACCTACCAGGGTGTTTACACTACAGGAACTAAACTCCGCAAAAAAAAACTTCCTTTTTTCAGGACCCTGTCTTTCAAAGATAATTAGTAAAGTCCAAATAACTTCACAGATCTTCATTGTAAAGGGTTTAAACACTGTTTCCCATGCTTGTTCAATGAACCATAAACAATTAATGAACATGCACTTGTGGAACGGTCGTTAAGACACTAACAGCTTACAGACGGTAGGCAATTAAGGTCACAGTTATGAAAACGTAGGACACAATAGAGGCCTTTCTACTGACTCTGAAAAACACCAAAAGAAAGATGCCCAGGGCCCCTCAGTGGGTTAACATCTCACTGCAAGTACTGGCAAATCTGGTGCAGTCCATGAGGAGATGATGCACTGCAGTACTTAATGCAGATGGTGGCCAGACCAGATACTGACTTTTGATTTTGACCCCCCCTTTGATCAGGAACACATTATTGCATTTCTGTTAGTCACATGTCAGTGGAACTTATTCAGTTTGTCTCAGTTGTTGAATCTTATCTTCATACAAATATTTACATGTTAAGTTTGCTGAAAATAAACGCAGTTGACAGTGAGAGGACGTTTCTTTTTTTGATGAGTTTATATAATCCACATGTAGTTATCACATTTTTACTAATATTGTAGAACTTTGTTCTAAAACTTTATCCGTACCCATTGAATGCAGTGATCTCATTATAGTGGCTATATCCAGGAAAGACAAGATTCCAAAAGCTGGGCCTAAAATAGTGTATAAGAGATCATACAAAATATTTAGCTGTGACTTATGTAGAAGTAAAAAATATTTGTTGGTCTGATGTGATTAATAAGAAGCATCCAGATGCTGCACTTGATGAATTTATGAAATTGCTTCTTTCAATTATTGATAAACATGCCACCTGTTAAGAAACTGACTGTTAAGGATTTGATAAGGAATTGAAGAACGATGGTTGAACAAGATGGGGCAAAAGGAGTGGTTAATAAGTCTGGCTGCACATCTCTTATTGAGATTTGAGAAATTATGTGACTAAACTTAAAAGAAACTTATGAAGACAAGGTCACTGATAAAAATAATGATGGAAAATAACTTGAGTACTTTAAATTAAATTATGGGCAGGAAGACATTCAACTCCATCTTCCATAAAATCAGATGGCTTATTCAACACAAAACATTTTACATTTACATTTAAGTCATTTAGCAGACGCTCTTATCCAGAGCGACTTACAAATTGGAGCATTCACCTTATGACATCCAGTGGAACAGCCACTTTACAATAGAGCATCTAGATCATTTTAAGGGGGGGGGGGGGGGGGCAGAAGGATTGCTTTATCCTAGGTATTCCTTGAAGAGGTGGGGTTTCAGGTGTCTCCGGAAGGAAAACCATTTAATGTTGCCAATTATTTTAATAATTACTTCATTGGCAAAGTGGGCAAACCTAGGCTGTAAATGCCAACCACGAACAGTTGAAAGAAAATAATGACAGAAAAGCATTGTAAGTTTGAATTTTGTAAAGTTAGTGCGGAAGAGGCGGAACAATTGTTATCGATCAATAATGACAAACCACACTGGCATTGACAACTTAGATGGAAAGCTGACCTGCCACTGTCATTAAACAAATCCAGTGTCCATGTCTGCTGATGATTCAACCCTATACGGGCCAGCAACCACAGCTAGTGAAATCACTGCAACCCTAAACAAAGAGTTGGTCAGTTTTAGAATGGGACGCCAGTAATAAACTGGTCCTGAAAATCTCAAACTAAGAGCATTGTATTTGGTACAAATCATTCCGTAAGTTCTAGACCTCAGCTGAAACTGGTAATGAATGGTTTGGCTGTTGAGCAGACTCAATTATTTGGTGTTATCTTCATATTGTAAATTGTCATGGTCAAAACATATTGATTCAATGGTTGTAAAGATGGGGAGAGGTCTCTCCGTGATCAAAAATATGCTGTTTTTTGACACCGCCATCCCCTAAGCAATAATATGCATGCTAGTCTCTCTTGGCTAAGTGTTGAGGAAAGACTGACTGCATCGCTTCTCGTTTTTATAAACAAACACCAATGTGTTCGAAATTACAAATTGTTTGCATAATCAACTTACACACAGCACTTACCCCACCAGACATATTTTCACAGTCCCCAGGTCCAGAACAAATTCAAGGAAACTTACAGTATTATACAGAGCCATGATTGCATGGAACTCCCTTCCATCTCATATAGGGCAAGTGAACAGCAAACCTGGTTTCAAAAAACAAAGCAACACCTCAGGGCACAACGCCTCTCCCCCATGTGACCTACTTGTTGCGTGTATGTACTGACATGTATGTGGAACTGAGTGCACACACACACACACACACACACACACTACATGTTAATTTTTAAGTGTGAAGTTTTTTGTCTGTATTGTCTTTTTCGTTATGTGTTGGACCCCAGTAAGACTAGCTGTCGCCACTGGCGTCGGCGAATGGCGATCCTAATAAAAAGGCATCTTTCTTCTACCTCCCTCGGGTGTGAGTTCTGAGGTGTCCCTTGATATGGCTGGACTGACTGAACCCTTTCCCACAGACAGGACAGGAGTAGGGTTTCTCCCCTGTGTGGACCCTCAGGTGGGTCTTCAGATGGGCAGACCGGTTGAAGCGTTTAGCACACACGTGGCAACGGTACGGTCTCTCTCCAGTGTGGATGCGTTGGTGCTCCCTGAACCTGCCTGAGTAGCTGAAACTCTTGCCACACACACCACAGTGGAAGGGCTTCTCCTTATTGTGAGAACACAGGTGGACCTTGAGGTAACTGGTAGAGGTGAATGACTTCCAACAGACTGTGCAGAGGATTTGCCTGTGACTAGTGTCACCGCTGTGTGGTACTGTGTGGGATAGCATGTGTGCCTCCAGTTGGGATTGCTCACAGAACACGGCTCCACACTGAGTACATGAGTGTGTCTGTGTGTCCTCTGGTCTCCTTTCTGGATCTCTCGAAACATCAGTAACACTGTCAGTGTTCTCACTCTGTGTTCTAGAACAGTCTGGATTTACTGCAGAGAGGGGCTGAGACTGAGGGGAGTCACTGGTTGGTTCTGATAGTGATACTCCATAGCCCTCTCCATCGGGTTCTGTTTTGATCTGTTCAGTTGTGTTGGTCAGTAGAGAGTACTTCTCTCTGTTCTCCACAGTTTGGGGAAGATGTGTGGGCTGAGGTGGCTCCTGATCACAGTCACTTTTCACACAGGGAGGAATGGTTATGGAGTCTTCTTTGGTATCAGCCTCCGGCCCTTGAATCTCCTCTGCCTCCCGACGAGTCCTGAGTTCACCCTGTTCCTGTTTAATCTGTGTGGGCTCTGTGACCTCCTGCCCCAGACTGGGGCTCCACTCCTGCTCACAGCGCTGTTGCCCAGGGGGAGTTTGCTGCTCTGAGACCCAAGAGAGAATGGGCTGAGGAGCTGTGGGAAAGAAGATAATTTACATCAATGAAAGTAATCACAGCTGTTGACGCTTGATTGGCAAGACCACCATTGAGTTAGCTAGCTTGTTCTGGGAATGACATAGATATGTCTCTGGCTGAATCCCATATCACCCCTTCCCCTTCCCCATCAATCCATGTGCGCATTCACACGTGCCTCTGCCATACACACAAGTGTACCAAAGCTGAGGGAGTGAAATTTATGGAGGGTGTAGTGCAGCGTTTCCCAAACTAGAGGTCGCGAAAGAAACTGACAAATTGAAATACTATCAAAAGTACTGTCAGACTGATTTGTAATAGACTGTCATATCCCCAATTTAAAAATGTAAACATTGGCCGTTGATTACATCACTCTCATTTTTCTTATACATTGTGTGGTCGCGGAAAAGTGTTGATCAAAATGGGGTCGCAGGCCAAAAAAGTTTGGGAACCCCTGGTGTAGGAGCTAATTAGACCCTCCGATAACCACCTGGATCAAGCCACGGCACTGCATTATTTGAGTGGGTTGTACCAGCGCATAGGCGGCCAGTGAGTTTGAAGTTAATAAGGGAAGCTAATTGTCACCATTAAAAATGCGCCTTTTATAATAATGCATTCCATACAACATCGCATTTGCAAACTTATGTTAGTTTGCCTGCTATTCCTAATGTGATGAAAAGATTGGATAGCCATAATTTTGGCTCATAATATAACTCAAACACAAAAAAAAGCATGGCTGACCGCGTAGAGTAGGGCACCATCGGAGAGCATTGGCCATATCCCCGATGAGCGCACACATTCACTCTATCATTGTTGGGTCTGTGCCACTTGAATGTTTATTTTTGGACAATCATTTCCTCCTCTATGGTAGATGGATGTCATTGTATTTCCCCTTCTTGTGGGCCTATTATATGAATCGGACAATGCTGTTAGCAGAGTAGGCTACCCTGAACCTTTTGTTGTATAAAATAATATTCTGCTAATGTCTCCAGTCATATAAAGCGTAGTAGAATGGCATGAAATTTGTTTATAAAAATGCCAGATTTTTTCAGTTGAAAGGAGAAGAAACGTATCTGATATAGCTTATAGACAATCCAATAATGTAGGCTATACTGTTCGCTCAATTAAGTTGAACATTTTTTATGACTAAAATACATGATGATCTTCTCTTTACAGCAATAGCCATTTGCTTTCCAAACTGTTTTCCCGGGATTGTAGGGTTGTCCCCGATTTAAAAAAAAAAAAAAAACTTTGCCGACCGAGAGTTCTGTTCTTCAACCAATCGATTGTTCAGATTTTTTTTAATCACATGCACGTGACCAATAGGGCCTGACCTATAGCATATCATAATCACATCAATAAATTGGTTATAACAAACTCTGAACACCGTAACACATCACAGCAAAATGGATGCAGAGGAGGTGACAAACTCGAAACGGGGGAATGTTCACTGGTTGCTAAGGAGGAAAAGGGGAAGTCATATGTGTGGAATAAATTTGAGTAGTTGTGGAAAATACTGGAGATCAATAAAATAAGGTAAGGAGGTGCTGTGTGCATGTGTCAAACAGGTGCTGTTAGATTACAATGTAATTTTTCTGACCGTTTGGAAACAATGAAAACAACAGTAAATAAATTCGAAGAGTACCAGAGAGTATGTAAAAAAAATACTGTTTAAGCCTTTATTACAGCAAAGACTAAAAAGAGTCGCATGCATTCGTGAATGCAATTGCCGAAATGGAGCAGTTTATTTATTGTTTATGGTAATTATTCAAGGGACGCTATATTTTGTTTTAAAGCAAAAATGCTTGATTGCATTTAAAATCATGAATGACTCGTATGCTGTGTAATGACATTAACTAATTAATGATTGATTGATACAGTACCCTATATACAGTGCATTCGGAAAGTATTCAGACCATGACTTTTTCCACATTTTGTTACGTTACAGCCTAAATCTAAAATGTATTAAATTGTATTTTTCCTCAATTTAGACACAATAGCCCATAATGACAAAGCAAAAACAGGCTTTACATTATTTTTTTTTGCAAATGTATGAAACATTTTTTTTTACCCTATTTACCTAAGTACCCTTTGCTATGAGACTCAACATTTAGCTCAGGTGCATCCTGTTTCCATTTATCATCCTTGAGATGTTTCTACAACTTCCTTGGAGTCCACCTGTGGTAAATTCAATTGATTGGACATGATTTGGAAAGGCACACACCTGTCTATATATGGTTCCACAGTTGACAGTGCATGTCAGAGCAAAAAACCAAGCCATGAGGTCGAAGGAATTGTCCTTAGAGCTCTGAGACAGGATTGTGTCAAGGCACAGATCTGGGGAAGGACACCAAAACATTTCAGCAGAATTGAAGGTGCCCAAGAACACCACCAAGACTCTTCCTAGAGCTGGCTGCCCAGCCAATCTGAGCAATCAGGGGCGAAAGACCTTGGTCAGGGAGGTGACCAAGAACACAATGGTCACTCTGACAGAGCTCCAGAGTTCCTCTGTGGGGATGGGAGACCCTTCTAGAAGGACAACCATCACTGCAGCACTCCACCAATCAGGCATTTATGGTAGTGGCCAGACGAAAGCCACTCCTCACTAAAAGGCACATGAGAGCCCGCTTGGGGTTTGTCAAAAGGCACCTAAAGACTCTCAGACCATGAGAAACAAGATTCTGTGGTCTGATGTAGACAAAATGGAACTATTTGGCCTGAATGCCAAACGTCACGTCTGGAGGAAACCTGGCACCATCCCTACGGAGCAGAGTACATAGAGATCCTTGATGAAAACCTGCACCAGAGCATGCAGTACCTCAAACCGGGGTGAAGGTTCACCTTCAAACATGACAATGATCCTAAGCACACAGCCAAGACAACGCATGAGTGGCTTCGTGACAAGTCTCTGAATGTCCTTGAGCAGCCAGAGCCCAGACGCGGTCAAACATCTCTGGAGAGACTTGAAACTAGCTGTGCATCGACGCTCTCCATCCA
The DNA here is from genome assembly GCF_029448725.1 of Salvelinus fontinalis. Lineage (NCBI taxonomy): Eukaryota > Metazoa > Chordata > Actinopteri > Salmoniformes > Salmonidae > Salvelinus > Salvelinus fontinalis. Next base: position 9,818,487 of record NC_074666.1, on the reverse strand, counting down.
ACCTGACAGAACTTGAGGGTCTGCAGAAAATAATGGGAGAAACTCCCCAAAAACAGGTGTGCCAAGCTTGTAGCGTCATACCCAAGAAGACTGAAGGCTGTAATCGCTGCCAAAGGGTCTGAATACTTATGTAAATGTGATATTTCCATTTTTTTTGTGCAAACATTTCTAAAAACCTGTTTTTGCTTTGTCATTATGGGGTATTGTGTGTAGATTGATGAGAAAAAAAAACTATTTAATCACTTTTAGAATAAGGCTGTAACATAACAAAAATGTGAAAAAAGTCAAGGGGTCTGAATACTTTCCAAATGCACTATATCTTGTTAAACGACAGGGGGATTTACTCATTTGAATTTCATGCATGTTTTATTATTTTAAAAGTGGAACAGGAATTCCATCATTCAAGTCACAAGTGTGTCCTGAAGTTGATGGGTTTATTGTAGTGATGTGGGGGTTAGTTCATAACCAGCAGTCCATGCTGTTATATCCGCGGTGTAGGCGGGTTTAGGGTCCTGCAATATTGTGTGGATGAAGGACGGGCTGGTTGAATGAAGAGAAAACAATACATTAAAAAAATGGTACAATTTATTCTTGCACATTGAAGTTTTTCTTTCATTCTTTTTAGGCTTTCTGGCATTAGTACGTGAGCCTATAAGATTCTGCGCAAATTAGCCTACACGCCAATCGCTAAATGTTTTTTGTGAAGGGGCAGAAAAGTTAGTTGATACACAGAGGCTAAAAAGACAATGTCTGAGTTTAATTCAATAAGAGAAAAGCTGTAAAATGAAGAGTTGAAAATAATGAGAAGGCAGGGCAAGAAAAGTAATGAAAGATTTGGTGAAGTGGTAACAGAGGTTGATAGCAGTGCTGGCTATCTTATGTGTGATGATTGTGAGGCGCTATAAAAAAAAATTGAAGTCACAAGACGAGGACATCAAACAGGCCTATGGCACATCAAGGGAACTGTAGCCTACTGTTCAGATGTTTTAAATGGAAACTGAAATCTGGACACTGACTGTTGATCTAACCTTTCACATAGCCTTAATATTAACTCCTGCGGAATTAAGCATTAATTGCAGTAAAATTATACACCAAATGTGAAATGACTCAGGAACAGGAGTGGAGAAATATGATTTATTTCTTTCAGCATCTTGAGAGAAAGTAAATGCACAGTTAGGGATGTCTGTAGAGGTGCTATTTTTATCAGCATCATGAAAGCTGATATTTCAACCACATAAAACATGCATCCAAGCCAAACTGAAATTGTATTAAAAACATGTTGTGTCATTTTCATAGCTTTCCATTTCCTTACAACCGTAAAACTGATGTCATTTTAGTGATGTTACAAAACCTGTCCCGTTTTTTGTTGAGTTATTGCATTTTCTCACCGGTGCCTAAACGTCTTTGCTCCACAAAAGAAGCAGCGATTAAAGAGAACTTTACCGACGTCAACTAGATTGAAGCATTACATCTATCAATTGATGACATTCTGGTGAGCAAGGGTTTATTTAGTCTTATAGGACAACATATAATGACAGAAGAGAAGCCGCATGTATCTAATTATAGACAGTTCACTAACACATCAAGAGCTTGGGACTATAAGGTTATATCTGCAAGATGATGATTCTGAGATAATTGGCTTTAAAAGTTCCAAATGGTGTCGGCTATTTTTATATTTTATTATTTTAAGCTTATCAACATGGATTGGGGGTATTTAGAGTACTATATAGGTAGAGACCATTGAACAGAACAAGGCTATGTCAACTCATTTTTGACAAAAATGCAGACAGAACTTTGTCCCAAGCTCTCGAATTAGCCTACCAAAATGTTGGAAATTGTAAGAAGAAACATATCTAAATTAGGCCCAAGAAATCCTGCACCCCCGTCAACAAATTGTTCCGCTGTCTCCAACTTACCATATCCGGAGAATGATTTTGTACCCTATTTGCAGATAATCGTTTTTAAAAATTCAAAAAGCAGTATTAGCAGTATGCAAATCAGGGAGCCAAATAAACGGCTCTTTTACCGACGCGATTCCCAACGTTCACCAAAAAGAGCCGTTCGTTCGCGAACGACCCATCACTAGTGGGAACTCCGCTATTTGGCGCTGATGAAAGATAAGAGCCATATGTATCGAAAGCAATGATTATTGAAGTTTCTAAACGTTAAAACACAGCGTCGGGATTTTAGTTCACGTGAGGTAGTCGTGGGCGAAGCTAATGTCTGAAACTATAGAAGGCAGAATACTGCTTAGAGTTTGAGAGTTAGGCATCCACCGTCTTTCTGCCCCACAGTCAACTACTGTAGAAAACAATGTAACTTTTCCAGCTGTTTAGCTAATTCGTGTAAATGAGAAGTACAGTAATCTAGCTAGCTACATACCCGGTAGGACCGGTGTGATCAAGTGTTGTTTCAGGTATTGGTTCTCTCTCTTTGTCCGGGCTATTTCTTCCTGATACTCGGAAATCGTGTCTCCGACCACTCCAAGTATCTCCTCGGCAGCTTGCATCAAACGCTCAGTTAGATACACATTCAGATATTGTAATTTAGTCATCGTTGGACGATTATAGGGGGCAAAATATCTTTCCCGAAATACACGCAGCTAGCTAGGGCTTGTTGTCAAACGTGAACGCTGTGCGCACGGAAGTGACGTCGGCACTCTAGTCACATTCACCATAGGAACGTCAAATTAATTGTTCGTCTCTGTCACAGTGAACAGACACAATCACACAGGAAGAATGGGACAGATTGATTATCTTCTTGGGCAGCTGCTGAATTTTCCTGTATGTGGTTACTGATAGGGGACACACACATTCCTAAGGAGTTTCTCTCTCTGAATACAATCAGTAAAGCATTCATTATTACAGTTAGTGCTTTGCAGTATAATGAGGCTTTTTTTTATTTTTTTATTAATGGATACTTAATTCATGAAGTTTATTCAAAATAACCATTACTAGTATTGATTAATCATGTCAATGGGAATGTTTTGATAACAATGCACTACGGAACATTACCTCATCCATGCAACGTTTTGCTGACACTAATTACAGTCTAATGCACAGTTTACATCGTGACGCATTTCATTACACTGTTTGTCATTATCACGGAGTCTTAGCCGCCGTTAGTGTGCTACTGCAGCCTGCATTCGGGGCGTTCGCATTGGTTCCTTCATGAACACCCCCCTCGAGCAACCCATTGGTTACAGCATGAACGCCCCCCATCTCGAGCAGAACATTTCATCAGAGTTTCATACCGTACTATCTTTGTCTTCATACTTGTGACACTTTTGAATGTGGGTCTTTCGCTCCTACCTGCCAAACACCTGCCCTCGCGTCATTAACAGAACTGCGGGAAACCAGTGCCCGACAGGCGGGGACAAAGGACACTATCACGTACAGTTGGTTAGCTATCTACTGTTGTCGCCCCTGACCCTTCTTCTGTGGGGTTTATTGGCGGCTAGCATCCAATGTTATTGTGCATTAATGCCACCTAATGTACTGGATCGCTCCTGCCTTCCGCCTGTCCTAGCTTGAAATGTACCAATAGAAGTATAACGAGGGGTTTCTGCAGATGCCACAATTGCACCCTTCTCTGCCCCGCTACTGAACGGACAACTGTAGTGTTTGTAACGCAAGGTGGAGGAGAGCCTGTCTCACTAGAGACCAGATTTATTTTGGGAGGCTGCAAAGCAGCTAGCTAGCTAAAAGCAATTTAATCAATTTTAGAATAAGGCTGTAACGTAACAAAATTTTGAAAAAGTCAAGGGGTCTGAATATTTTCCGAATGCACAGTAGCTAGCTTAAAGCTAGGCTGAAGATACTGTATCTTCAACTAAGCCTAGCTTTTAGCTAGCTAGCTGCTCTACACCCCTAGCTTGACTTGCTATAAAGTTTGAGGAACAAGTAATTCAATATTATCCACTGAAAAAATATGTATCCTGTATTGAATAATATTTGTATATTTAATGAGACAGGCTCTCCTGGGTACAGGCTCATCGCTCCACAAAAGCCGCGGCCCTTGCAGAGCAAGGGGCAACACTACTTCTAGGTTTCAGAGCGAGTGACGTAACCGTTAACTAGCTAGCCATTTCACATCCGTTACACTGGTTACAGTAAATGGAAAGAGAGGGGGCTCATTGATAGGTGTCAGTAAGAGCTGGCATTACCAGGAGACTGAGAGAGAGAGAGAGGCAGTGAGAGAGAGGAAGGTGTTGTCCAGACTGACAGTTTCAACTTGGTTTGATCACCAGACAGGAAGACAAAGAAAACCATTAAGAGCTGAACATAACAGTATGCCAGTGGAAGGGAGTAGCAGGTGCAGGTGACCCAACTGTGTTTTTTGTCTTCTATGATTTCCCAGTGTAGCCAATTCAGTTGCAGTAATTCCTTTACTGATTTGTTTTGGTAATTCTAAGCTTTAATCACTTAATAATTCATAAACCAAATTAATATCAGTAAAATCACTATAACTAATTGGTAGGTCTACCATTACTTGTTACTTCTGTAAACATTTATTATCTTCCACCCTCATGAGGGAGAGAAATTAGAAAATATAAAGATACAGTGTGTGGGTTTTTGTAATGGCAAAATTTCTTAAACTTACAGAAGGTAAACCATTTATCCAAAACTAAATTTATCCAAAACTAAAAAAAGTGTTTGCAGGGGTCTTCACGTCAACATTATTTTGATATATTTCTGATACCTTAAGTATGATAGGGCCTGGGGAATAGGGTAATTGGCAATGAAAAATTCAGAATTTTCCTTACCTAACTACAACATTTTCCGCCAAGATAGAACTGCCAAAGGGGGTGGAGTTGCAATCTACGGCAGAGAATCTGCAGAGTTCTGTCATGTTATCCAGGTCTGTGCCCAAACAGTTCGAGCTTATACTTTTCAAAATCCACCATTCCAGAAATACGTTTCTCACTGTTGCCGCTTGTTATAGACCCCCCTCAGCGGTGCCTTGGACACCATATGTGAATTGATTCCACCCCATTTGTCTTCAGAGATTGTACTGTTAGGTGACCTAAACTGGGATATGCTTAACACCCCAGCCGTTCTACAATCTAAGCGATGCCCTCAATCTCACACAAATTATCAAGGAACCTACCAGGTACAACCCTAAATCCATAAACACGGGCACTCTCATAGATATCATCCTGACCAACCTGCCCTCTAAATACACCTCTGCTGTCTACAACCAGGATCTCAGCAATCACTGCCTGAGTCCGAAATGGGTCCGCGGTCAAATGACCACCCCTCATCACTGTCAAACGCTCCCTAAGACACTTCAGCAAGCAAGCCTTTCTAATTGACCTGGCCCGGGTATCCTGGAAGGATATTGACCTCATTCCATCAGTAGCCAGCCTGGTTATTCTTTAAAAAGTGCTTTCCTCACCATCTTATATAAGCATGCCCCATTCCAAAAAATGTTGAACTAAGAACAGATATAGCCCTTGGTTCACTCCAGACTTGACTGCCCTTGACCAGAACAAAAACATCCTATGGCGTACTGTAATAGCATCAAATAGCTCCCGCGATATGCAACTTTCAGGGAAGTTAGGAACCAATATACAGTGAGGGGGAAAAGTATTTGATCCCCTGCTGATTTTGTACGTTTTCCCACTGACAAAGAAATGATCAGTCTGTAATTTTAATGGTAGGTTTATTTGAACAGTGAGAGACAGAATATCAACAAAAAAATCCAGAAAAACGCATGGCAAAAATGTTATAAATTGATTTGCATTTTAATGAGGGAAATAAGTATTTGACCCCCTGTCAATCAGAAAGATTTCTGGCTCCCAGGTGTCTTTTATACAGGTAACGAGCTGAGATTAGGAGCACACTCTTAAAGGGAGTGCTCCTAATCTCAGCTCGTTACCTGTATAAAAGACACCTGTCAACAGAAGCAATCAATCAATCAGATTCCAAACTCTCCACCATGGCCAAGACCAAACAGCTCTCCAAGGATGTCAGGTACAAGATTGTAGACCTACGCAAGGCTGGAATTGGCTACAAGACATTACAAGACCGTCACACTGTGGCATACCCTGCATGCTGCTTCAGCATTCTGTGGCACGTCATTTAATTATCCGCCATTTCTTCTGTTATTGCTAGTTTGACCACCAGAGGGCATCTTTGAGAAGCATTTGATAGTATTCCGTATTGGCATTAACAGAGAATTTTTTTGTAATAACATACTATATGGGATTGATTTTAAGAAATTTGGCTTAAATTAATTTGATTAATATTATGGTGTTTCCATTCAGAGAAAAATGGTCAGTTTGTAAATTCAGACCGTTTCGCTCTCTGAGTGCAGTAGGGTTGATTTGAGCGTTCTGGCCTAACAACCGCAGACGAGAGTGCTCTGAAATCCATGTAGATAGTAGGGGTGCGTGTTAATAGAGTTTCAATCGGTGACGTCACTTGCTCTGAGACCTGGAAGTAGTTGTTCCCCTTGCTCTGCAAGGGCCACAGCTTTTGTGGAGCGATGGGTAATCAAATCAAATATAATTTTTCACATACACATGGTTAGCAGATGTTATTGCGAGTGTAGCGAAATGCTTGTGCTTCTAGTTCCAACCATGTAGTAATATCTAACAAGTAATCTAACAATTTCACAACAAGTAACGATGCTTCGAGGGTGGCTGGTCAACAGGAAGTATTTTTGAAGACGTGCTTTACATTGAAATACAGACAGAGATGTAGTAGTCCCAGAGTTAATGATCCAAGGTCAGTTTTGCATTTCACCTCCTGATTTAAGATGACTGACCGTGTTAGGATTTTTTAAAAACAAGGCTTAATCATGCTCTCTCGTCTGCAGGTATGTTTTAATGTGAGAGGAAGCCAGTCCCGTCATCGCCACCTCACCCGCTCTTAAGATAACCTTCGGGCCAACTGGGGGCCCAAGGCTGGTTAGGAGACCCCGCAATTGTGATGAACTGAGAGAATATTAGGGTAGCACTTTAATTCATGAATCATATGCTGTCTGCCGCTGTTCTTACCTCTTTCCCTTTCTGTCTTCTACACCTCTCTCCCCACCTCGTCTTTCTTCCTCGTTTTATAATGCACACCATATGTGCATTGAAGTACAGATTGAATTTGTATTTATAATATTATAATTATAATGCATTCATGTATTTATAACACCTTGATAATGAATGAACTTCTTTCAATAAAGTGTTTCACATTCTACACACGATGAATTTAAGTATCTCATTGAAATACTATCCTGTGTTCTCAGATTAATGCAGATGAAGGGAGTTAGATATGCATTTTTTCTGTATATATGAATTACAAATCAATCATGTTTCTAGTCTATTGCATAGTTACAATGTGTAATCATTGATGTCCCAGAAGCAAGAGTGGTAAACATTGTTGAAGTGTATAATTGTAATACATACAGTACATGCAGACACAGCATCATTCAAATAATGGAGTTTGATATGACTGAAAAATAATGTCTCAGAGATTCATACCTGAACCGCACCTTTATTTGCCAAAGAAGAGTACATGATCAGTGAATATATATTCAATGTACAGGCTACAATGTGGGAATCTCATGCGTGGTAATAACTACATTACATGTGTATATAGGACTTGCATCCTTGGCACAATAAAGTTATCATATTCTACTCTATCCACAGGCTTAATTAATGCCATTCAAACTTGAAGTTGATACAACTATGATAGCTGAGGTTCATAGATTGGTATGAATATTAGTTCAGAACCTAACGTTTTAGGGTCCATACAAAGATCGGCTACAAACTGTAGCTAGCTACACATCCATAGGCATACAGTTATTTTTATCCTCCACTAACATATTCCTCTCAATTGTACATTGGCTGATTTCTTTTGATTTTCCCATGATCTCAAGCAAAGAGGCACTGAGTTTGAAGGTAATCCTGGAAATACATTGTTTCTGTATGATAGGATGGATAAAGGAATAAAGACAGACACCAATGTCAAGTTCAACAGCCTTGTTAAGCATTGTACAAATCCCTACGCTTGGAGTCTGGGGAACAGTCCAGCTAGTCGATTACCTATCAACTAGACTCCGTAACATCATCCTTTTCAATAGAAAGTGCAAACATAACGGCATAACATTGAGTTCTTAACAGTCAAGTCATAACAATTGAAAAGCATGACATTTTCTTTTTACTTTAGTGTTACGTTCCCCAGTTTCTGTGTTCTGTTTTGTATTTGAGTGTGTGTTTCAGGAGATGGCTTCCTGAAGTACTCCCCAACCAGCTGATTGGTCAACCCCAGGCTAATTGGTGATTGGAGCTGACCCCGCCCCCTCGTCAAGAAGCAGCTGACACTAATCACCATTGCCCGCAGAAGATAAAAGCCAGTGTTCTGCCCCAGGAGAGTAGGGAGAGAGAGGAGATGAAATTTGGAGTAGAGATTTGGAGATTGAGAGAGAAAAATTAGATTGTGATATAGTGTGGGTTGTGTATCAGAAAGTGTGGTATGTACTGTTGTTGTTGGTAGCAGTTTTTCTATGTCCTGTGTTTGTGAGTGTTTGTGAAATCATTAATAATTACTCTGTTTCATTTGTTCCCAGGGGGGGAAGGAGAAGGCACTTTGGGAGTGCTTAGGCAAGAGGCCCACGGGCATACATATACCCGTAGTATATTTACTGTCTAGGCACACTAGGTAAGACCTGGGCGGACCACCCCCTGTATTTTGGTTAGGGCACCAGACGGTGCTAAGTTAGGTAAGTTAAGTGGGTAGGCAGGTTAGATAGGAGAGGGGGAACTTTGATATTTACTTTCTTTGCTTTGGTTCCGTCCAGCCCCTTTTCCCCATATTACCGTGTAAGAAAATAAATCCAAGTAAATGGTAAAATCTGCTTTTGTGTCATCCTTACTCGCACCTACAGTCCATACCTCTTGCACTTCAGAGAGTTGAGTTGTAGCAGGGAGTTGCGTTCCCTCTTCTCAGAGGCGTGCGTAACATAATGGGGGCTCATCCGGGATTCCATTAAACCCACCGGACCCTGCTGCACTGAGCTCTCTGTTGTTAGTGATTGAGGTGTGATGGTAGGTTGTGAGTTTGGATGACTTGTTTAGTTTGTGTTTTCAGTAGATTGTTGTGTACAAGATGGCTGCCTCAGCCATCTCCAAGTTCATTGAAGCGCCCTCTATTGATTGTTTGGTGAGGTTTCGAAAAGTAGACCTTATAGCTATAGCTGACCATTATGGATTTGTTATCCCTGAGAAAGCCCTAAAGGCTGAGCTTTTGGTGCTAGTCAGGGAGGGATTAGTAAGAGAAAGAATTCTCTCATTGAAAGGAGAGGAGACGGGTAGACTTTCCGATGCCAAGTCGGAGGACAGGGCGGAGGAAGGGGTTGCTCGTACCCCCTTTACATTGCCTCGATTCGATCCTTTATCTTCTGCTTCAGGTCGTTCAGACGGGACCGCTAGGCTGAAGGTGAGGCTGGCCCGGTTAGAAATGGAGCAAAAAGATAAAGAGAGACAAATGCATTTTGATCTTGAAATTAGGAAAATAGAAGCCGACAAGGAGGTGAGCATCCGACAGCTAGAGCTAGATGCTGGCTCCGGTACGACTCCAAAAGCTGCTCATCATCAAGCCCACTTTGATGTAAGTAAAAATATAGCTTTAGTCCCTCCATTCCGAGAGTCGGAAGTTGATTCCTATTTCTCTGCGTTTGAGCGTGTGGCCGCTGCGCTACATTGGCCACTCGAGGTTTGGCCTCTCCTGTTGCAATGTAAATTGTCTGGGAAAGCCCAGGAAGTAGTAGCTGCTCTCTCGCTGGAAGACAGTTTACATTACGAAACAGTTAAAACTACCGTGTTGCGGGCTTATGAGTTGGTGCCTGAAGCTTATAGACAGCGCTTCAGGAACCACAAGAAACCCTCTCACCGTACTTTTGTTGAGTTTGCTAGGGACAAAGAGTCTCTGTTTAATCGATGGTGTTCCGCCAGCAAAGCTAACACATTTGCTGATATTCGGGAGTTGATGCTGTTGGAGGATTTTAAAAGCAACCTCCCTGATAGAATTGTAGTTCATTTAAATGAACAGAAAGTGGTGACATTGGCTCAGGCAGCAGTGTTGGCAGATGAGTACGCTTTGACACACAAGACTGTCTTTGGTGCACCTCGTTTTGAAGGTAGACTGATTACATCATCAGTGCCTCATTCAGGTCGTTTTTCCTCTGACAAGTCTTTTCATGAAATCCGTGAATGTTTTTACTGTCACCAAAAGGGTCACGTGATTGCGGACTGCCCAGTTTTGAAAAATAAACCTAAACAGTCCCAGTCACCATCCCCAAAAAGGAAAAGTTTGGGTTTAGTCAAGTCTTTGGCTCGTCCGTTGGTCCGAGGTATTGATTCAGCATTTGAGAAATCGGATCCTGTTTATGCTCCGTTTATTTCTGCCGGTTGTGTTTCCTTAACTGGAGAACAAGCTGATCAAAAGCCAATTAAAATCTTACGAGACACCGGGGCGGCGCAGTCAGTAATCATTACTGATGCTTTACCCTGGTCTCCTGAAACGTATTGTGGCTCACATGTTATATTACAGGGCATAGAGACAAAAACAGTACCTGTACCATTACACTGGGTCCACTTAGTGTCAGATTTGGTATCAGGACGTTTCCGTGTTGGTGTAGTGTCTACACTGCCAGTAAAAGGAGTCACATTGCTATTAGGGAATGATATTGCTGGTGGTAACGTTACTCCTGTGTTAGAGGTAGAAGACAACCCAGAAATCAGAACTACAGATGAGAAATTGGTTCAAGCATTTCCACATGTTTTTCCTGCTTGTGTCTTAACGAGGGCACAATCTCGCAAGCTTGGAGATGTGGTAGATTTGGCTAGTTCCATTTTTGAGAATGTTGAAGTAGAAGACAATGCACCGAGTATTCCTTCTGCAAGTCCGACAGTTTTTACTCCTGTAAAAACTAAAGGGGACTGCGAAATCGCACCCCAATTACATGACATTCTTTTGTCTGTCACCCCTGAGAAGGTGATTGAATTTCAAAAAGAAGACACCAGTCTTCGTAAGTGTTTTGCTTCGGTAATTTCCATTGAAGAAGCTAAAACTAGAGAGACTGCCTACTTTATGGAAGCAGGAGTTTTGATGCGTAAATGGGCAGCTCATGACACCGTTAATGACTGGAGTGAAGTGTGTCAAGTGGTTGTTCCTACACCGTTCCGACAGCAGTTGCTGTCACTCGCCCATGACCAGGCGTGGTCTGGACATTTGGGGATCACAAAGACTTATAACCGGGTCCTTCGTCATTTTTTCTGGCCAGGTTTGAAGTCTGATGTGGTCCAATTTTGTAAAACATGCCACGTATGTCAACTCACTGGGAAAGCGAATCAAACAGTTCCTAGAGCACCGCTCTACCCGATTCCTGTGGTGGGGGAACCGTTTGAAAGAGTGATAGTTGATTGTGTAGGTCCGTTGCCGAAAACCAGGTCAGGTAACCAGTTCCTATTAACAATAATGTGCAGTGCTACTCGATACCCAGAGGCTATTCCTCTCCGTACTATTACGGCTAAGACTGTGGTGAAGGCACTGGTGAAGTTCTTCTCTACGTTTGGACTCCCTAAAGTAATCCAAACAGATCAGGGATCCAACTTTATGTCCAAAATGTTTTCAAATGTGTTAAAGACATTGTGTATTTCCCATCAGGTCTCAAGTCCGTATCATCCAGAGAGTCAAGGGGCTCTCGAACGATGGCATCAGACGCTGAAGGCAATGCTACGCAAGTATTGTATGGATACCAGTACCGATTGGGATGAGGGGGTGCCCTTTGTCCTATTTGCTATTAGGGAAACGATACAAGAGTCCTTAGGGTTTAGCCCTGCTGACCTTGTGTTTGGACACACCCCACGGGGTCCGCTGAAAGTGTTGAAGGAGCATATCTTATCTCCTACACCCAGTAGCGCCCCTAAAAATGTGTTGGATTATGTCAGTAAGATGCGGGAGAGACTGCACGCCGCATGTGCGTTGGCCCAAAAGTCTCTTTCCTCTTCGCAACAACGCATGAAGGTGCATTATGACAAAAAGGCTGTTGGCCGTTCTTTTGCACCAGGGGATCAAGTTTTAGTTTTGTTGCCAATTCCTGGCTCATCTCTGTCAGCACGTTTTTCTGGACCATATCTGGTGGAAAAGAAACTCAGTGACACCAATTATGTGATAAAGACCCCAGATCGAAGGCGTTCTTCCCGTGTGTGTCATGTTAACATGCTAAAAGAATATTATGTACGTGACTCTCCAGACAGCTCCTCAAGTAAGCCGGTCCAGCCCGCCGTCTCCAGTGTGGCTGCGGTGGTGCTGAAGCCTGGCTGGGACCTAGAGGAGGATAAGGAGGATGGGTTGGAGTTACGCCATACGTTACAGCAGTGTGAACGCCTATGTAATTCAGAGATGCTGAAGAAGTTACCCTCTCAAATGGAACATTTGGAGAGCGATCAAACTAAGGACCTTATCCTATTGATAAGCAGTTTTCTCAGTGTGTTTCAGGACGTTCCGAGTCGCACGTCCATCTTGGAACATGACGTGGATGTAGGGAATGCTGCTCCTATACGTCAGCATCCGTACCGGGTTAATGCAAAGAAAAGGGAGGTAATGAAAAGTGAGGTAGCTTATTTATTACAGAATGACATGGCAAAACCCAGTAACAGCTCCTGGAGTTCCCCATGTATTCTTGTTCCTAAGCCTGACGGTACGTCCCGCTTATGCACGGACTATCGTCGAGTAAATGCAGTTACAAAGTCTGATTCTTTTCCTCTACCTCGATTAGATGACTGCATTGATAGAATTGGCTCTGCTGCTTACGTTAGTAAGTTAGATTTGTTAAAAGGTTATTGGCAGGTGCCTCTGACCTCTAGAGCTTCTGACATATCGGCTTTTGTTACGCCTGATAACTTTGTACAATACACTGTGATGCCCTTTGGCATGTGTAATGCACCTGCTACTTTTCAGCGTCTAGTTAACATTGTGTTTGCAGATGTGCCAAATTGTACTGCATACCTTGATGATGTGGTGATCCATTCGTCTACTTGGTCTGATCATCTCTCCACTTTGAAAAGTGTGTTTCAGCGGTTGGAGAATGCTTCTTTAACCCTCAATTTGGCCAAGTGTGAGTTTGGGAAGGCTACGGTGACTTACTTAGGGAAACAAGTGGGACGAGGTCAAGTGCGCCCAGTAACTGGCAAGGTGGAGGCAATTGTTGCTTTTCCTGCTCCCACGACTCGACGCCAGTTGCGCAGATTCCTAGGGATGGTAGGGTACTATCGTACATTCTGTAAGAATTTCTCGACGGTAGTAGCTCCCCTTTCATCTCTGCTTAGTCCCAAGGTACCATTTAGGTGGTCCAAGGACTGTAACCATGCTTTTGAGTCCGCTAAAGCGCTACTTTGTAGTGCCCCAGTGCTTGCCGCCCCCAACTTTGACAAACCTTTTAAGTTGGAGGTTGACGCTAGTATAGTGGGGGTGGGTGCGGTTCTCTTACAGGAAGATGAAGACGGAGTGGATCGGCCCGTCAGTTTCTTCTCCCGTAAGTTCAACTCGTGTCAGTCAAGGTACTCCACAATTGAACAAGAGACGCTAGCTTTATTGCTAGCCTTACAGTTCTTTGAGGTATATGTGGGATCCAGTGCCTTGCCTGTAATGGTCTACACGGACCATAATCCTTTAGTGTTCTTAAAGCAAATGTACAATCAGAACCGCCGCCTTATGCGGTGGGCTCTGATTGTACAAGGATATAATGTACAGATAGCCTATGTGAAGGGCTCAGCGAATGTGGTTGCTGACGCTCTATCACGGGTTTACTAACTGGGGAAGCGTTGGTTTTTGTTATTACAAACTGTATGTTTGCAATTTTTGTGGTGGGCGTGTTACGTTCCCCAGTTTCTGTGTTCTGTTTTGTATTTGAGTGTGTGTTTCAGGAGATGGCTTCCTGAAGTACTCCCCAACCAGCTGATTGGTCAACCCCAGGCTAATTGGTGATTGGAGCTGACCCCGCCCCCTCGTCAAGAAGCAGCTGACACTAATCACCATTGCCCGCAGAAGATAAAAGCCAGTGTTCTGCCCCAGGAGAGTAGGGAGAGAGAGGAGATGAAATTTGGAGTAGAGATTTGGAGATTGAGAGAGAAAAATTAGATTGTGATATAGTGTGGGTTGTGTATCAGAAAGTGTGGTATGTACTGTTGTTGTTGGTAGCAGTTTTTCTATGTCCTGTGTTTGTGAGTGTTTGTGAAATCATTAATAATTACTCTGTTTCATTTGTTCCCAGGGGGGGAAGGAGAAGGCACTTTGGGAGTGCTTAGGCAAGAGGCCCACGGGCATACATATACCCGTAGTATATTTACTGTCTAGGCACACTAGGTAAGACCTGGGCGGACCACCCCCTGTATTTTGGTTAGGGCACCAGACGGTGCTAAGTTAGGTAAGTTAAGTGGGTAGGCAGGTTAGATAGGAGAGGGGGAACTTTGATATTTACTTTCTTTGCTTTGGTTCCGTCCAGCCCCTTTTCCCCATATTACCGTGTAAGAAAATAAATCCAAGTAAATGGTAAAATCTGCTTTTGTGTCATCCTTACTCGCACCTACAGTCCATACCTCTTGCACTTCAGAGAGTTGAGTTGTAGCAGGGAGTTGCGTTCCCTCTTCTCAGAGGCGTGCGTAACATTTAGTTGTCATCTTCCTTTTTTAAATTTTTATTTTAATTTTATTTATTAACAGACAAGTTAAGTCTCTTGCTTACAGAGTAAGCCTGTCCGGTGGCTTGCACAGTCGACCCACCCGTGAGTAAGTATTGGCTCTGACATGTGTAGGAATAGGGCCATGAGCTGGAGAGTTTGGTGGGGTAGAAGCCTCACCTTCAGTTGGCTCATGTCTCAATTCTGCACCCCTTACCCTTAGGCCTGGACTGTGATCCAGCTCATCTAGGTGAGTGTATGGCATGTTCTGGTTTGTCTGCTCTGCTACGCGCAGATCCACCCGATTGTGACGATAGAGGGAGCCACCAACATCCACCAGGTAAGAACGTGGTGCAACTCTCTGTAGGTACGTGCCCAGCCTCCAAAGTCCTGTGTGGTCTCCCGGCAGCGGTTTCATCCTTATCGTTTCACCCACCTCCAGCTCTGGTAGGTCTCGAGCAGTCCGGTCGTAGAAGCACTTAGCGAGCTGCTTTCTGTGACGCAGTTTGTCCGTGACGCCAACCATGACGCAGGGCTCAAGTAGCTTGTTAGCTACGGGGATAGTAGTCTTCAGACGTCTGGACAGAAGGCGTTGTGCTGGGCTGCTGTCCATGTTTTCGGTGGGTGTGTTCCTCCACTGTAAGATCGCTTTCCATGGGTCGTTGCTGTCGCGCAAGGCCCTGCTTAACAGGTTTTTTGCAATCTTGACAGCTGATTCTGCCTTGCCATTTGCTTTTGGGTGTCTTGGAGTGGAGGTCACGTGGTCAAACTCCCATTCTGAGGCGAAACGCTTGAACTGTGCAGTGAATTGTGGGCCATTGTCCGTGATTACCTTGTCAGGCTGACCTTGCCTTGCAAACTGCGCCTTGCAGCGCTTTATGACCGTCTCTGCAGACAAGTCAGGGAGCAGTTCAATTTCCCAAAAGGCAGAGTAATGATCAACGATGAGAAGATAGTCCTTTTGTCTGTGGCTGAATAAGTCCATGCTGATGATTTGCCAGGCCCTTGTGGGCAGTTCGTGTGACATCATGGTTTCCTTTTGCTGTTCATGAGCGTACTCGTTGCATGTGGTACAGTTGCTGACAAAGTCTTTAATTTATTCTTGCATGTTTGGCCAGTATAATGTTTCACGAGCCTGGCGGTAGCATGCGTCACCTCCAACGTGACTGGAATGTATGCGGGTAAGCATCTCTGGACGTAGTGATTTGGGAATAATGACCTTCTGACCTCTGAACAAGACGCCATTTTGCACACTGATCTCATCTCGAAAGGTCCAGTATTCTCTCACTGTGAAAGGTGTCTCCTCTTTCAGATATGGCCAACCTGCGAGAGCCATGGACTTCAGTGACTGTAGGTGTTCGTCCTTGTCAGTATGTTGCCTGATCTGGGCTAGGCGGTGATCTGTGACATTTAAGTAGTCTGCCTGATTGATCTGTTGAACATCTTGTTGTTCCTGCTGTAGCGAACAGATGGCCTGCCGCTGATAGGCAGTGCCTCGACCTGTACATTGTGCTGTTGCCCTGCTCAGTGTGTCGCTGATGTACATCTCTGGTCCTGGCTTGTAAATGACCTTCAGACTGTAGTTTTGCAGAGTCAAGAGCATGCTTTGAAGCCTCTTGGGCGCATTGAGGAGAGGTTTACTGAATATGGAAATGAGTGGTTTGTGGTCAGTTTCAGCGGTGACCAGCTCTCGACCATATAAGTAGTGATGGAATCGCTGGCAGGACAAGACGATGCTGAGGCACTCTCTCAATTTGTGCATAGTTTTGTTCGGTGGGGGTGAGCGCTCGAGGCAAACGCAACGGGCTGGCCTTCCTGCATAAGGCAGCATCCAAGTCCCCTTTGGCTAGAGTCGCTCTGGATTGTGACAGGCTTCGTGACGTCGTAGTAGCGCAACACTGGCATGGATGAAGCCAGAGATTTCATCTCCTGCACTGCGGCCTCGTGCTTGGGTAGCCAGTGCCACGGTGTGTCTTTGTCCAGCAACCGGCGCAGAGGCTCCCAGACTGCTGATAGGTGTGGCATGAACTTTGCAAGATAGTTTGCAAAGCCGATGAGACGCTGTACTCCTTTTGCATCAGACGGGTTTGGCATGTCGAGGATCGCTTGGACCTTGTCTGGGTCCAGCTTCAGGCCTTTTGCCGAGAGAATGTGGCCATGGAAGTGGACGTCTTTCACCTTGAACTGCAGCTTCTTCAGGCCAAGACGAAGCTTAACTGATCGGCAGCGCTCCATCAGTGCCAGGAGCTTCACATCGTGGTCGCGTTCTGCTTCTTCGTCTGTTTCACCACAGCCTACGATCAGGATATCATCGGCGATGGGTTCAATGCCCTTGAGCCCAGCCAGTAACTCGTGCTGCTTGCGTTGGTATACCTCAGGCGCCACTGAGACACCAAACGGGAGCTTGAGCCAGCGTTTCCGACCCCAGGGGGTCCAGAAGGTAGTCATGAAGTTGCTTTCTTCGTCCAGCTTGCATTGAAGGAATGCATCTCGGGCATCCACCAAGGTGAAAATCCTGGCCTTGGGAAGCTTATAGAGGACATCCTCTAGTGTCGGCATGATGTAGTGGGATCGTTTCAGTGCTTGGTTCAGATGCTTTGGGTTGATGCAGACCCTCAGCTTCTCTGTTTTTTTCACTATGACCATATTGCTAATCCAGTCAGTTGGTTCAGTCACAGATGTCATGTGGCCATCGGCCTCATACTTGTCCAGCTGGGCCTTCACAGCCACTTTCATTGCAATGGGCACATTGCGAGGAGCACACTGGACTGGAGTGATGCTCTCATCCACTTCAAAGTGTACCTCCCCAGGCACTGATTCAACGGGCATGTTGAATACATTGTCATATCTGCTGAGTAGTTGTTCTTTGGACAGGGGTCCATGCTGGACATGATCCACAATGTGCAGGTCATTTGGTACAGTGAACTGCATCAGTCCCAGGCGTTCGCATGTAGAGCCTGAGAGGAGAGGATTTTGACTGGTTTTCACAATCTCAAACTCCAGCTTGTGTTTGCGTCCCTGAATAACACATTCGGTCTCAAAGGTGCCCATAGAGCTCATTAGTTCTCCTGAGTACAGCTTTAGTCTAGTATCGCTGGGCAATAGATGTGTGTCAGGTGCCAGATTGATTTTGTCTTTGTAGCTCATTACGTTGCATGTAGCACCCGAATCCAGTTGACATTGTTGTTGCTTGTTGTGTAATCGTAGTGTCACAAACCATTTCTTCCCTCTTGAGTGTACAGCCCCAATGGATTCATGCATGTTAATGTCACGTTCACTGTTCAGCTCTGAACATTGAGTAACATCATCAACACAGTGAATCTTGCCCTCACTCACCCTTCTTTTGCTTTTGAGACACAGTTTTGCAAAGTGATTATTAGTTCCACAAGCTCTGCATGTTTTTCCGTAGGCAGGGCAGTGCTCTTTGCCACGTGTGTGTGTATTCCCACAGTATTTACATGCTACGGGGCTCTCTGTGTTCACCGTTCGTGGTGAATTACTCTGCCTCGATTAGTTTTGTCTGAATGTCTGCCTAGCAACAGCGTGAACAGTATCAACGTCGGAGCGTGGGGTTTCCGTTTCCATTGCTCTCATTCTCATGTCAGTGACTTCAGCAGTGCGGCACATTTCGATGGCAGTCACTAATGTTAAACCTCTCTCTCTCAGTAGACGCCGGCGCGTATTCTCATTTGCAATTCCCAGTACTATTTTGTCACGAATCAATTCACCTTTCAATCCCCCGTATTCACAAGTGGCGGATTTCTCTCTCAAACGGGTTACAAAGTTGTGTACTAACTCACCCTCTTCCTGTTTGCAGCTTCCGAAAACGAACCGCTCGTAAATGACGTTTCTGGCGGGTTTGAAGTAATTCTCCAATGCATCCAATATAGCCTTTGCATCACACTGTTGTCGTGCCGTGAGGGTGAGATTGTGCCGGTAGATATGCCTGCATTCGCTGCCCATTAAACTCCTTAGAGTTGCCGCTTGTACCTCGTTGGGTTTCTCATGTAGACCGGTCGCCAGCGCATAGTCCTCGAATTCATCCCTGAAGTTGTCCCAATTAGTATTCCAGTCCCCTGTGAGAACCATGTGATTTGGTGGCGGAATGTTCGCTGCCATAGCAATGGAATAGGAGATGTCTTTCCCTTCAGTCATGGAGGTAGGTAGTGATGCTAGCTAGCCAGCTAACAACGAGTTGATCCGTGTTGTGAGTAGGAAACGTTGTGTGTTCGCATATGGAACGTAACTGCGCCTATACTGTACTTAGCTACAAAATTAACAAACGTGTGTTTTCCGAGCCACTTCTGATACCATGTTTCTGTATGATATGTTGGATAAAGGAATAAAGACAGACACCAATGTCAAGTTCAACAGCCTTGTTAAGCATTGTACAAATCCCTACGCGTGGAGTCTGGGGAACAGTCCAGCTAGTCGATTACCTATCAACTAGACTCCGTAACATACATCCACAGGTACACCTCCAATTGACTCAAATGATGTCAATTAGCCTATCAGAAGCTTCTAAAGCCATGACATAATTTTCTGGAATTTTCCAAGTTGTTTAAAAGGACAGTCAACTGGAATTATGATACAGTGAATTATAGGTGAAATAATCTGTCTGTAAACAATTGTTGGAAAAATTACTTGCGTCATGCACAAAGTAGATGTCCTAACCGACTTTCCAAAACTATAGTTTGTTAACAAGAAATGTGTTGAGTGGTTGAAAAGCTAGTTTTAATGACCTCCAACCGTAGTGTATGTAAACGTCCGACTTCAACTGTAGCTAGCTATCGTTAGCTCAAATAAAGCAAAATTATGTAATAATATGAAAGTATAAACCCACCATAGTGATGTCGATTATGAATGAAGTCCCAGGCGGAGGGTTCTCGGTCGAACGCAGATGTGTCTCGGACAGTCCTTGCACTTTTCAACCCACGCCCACCCTGATATATAACACCGCCCACTGGGCGAAATGGCGTAAAATGAGTGCTGCCCCCTCTGTAAAGCTGCCATTAGCTACTAAATTATCCATAACTTATTCTGTATGGGATTTTAAAATAATCTGTTCAAGGACATACATCTGGTGTAATAGAAGCAATTACTGGTACCATGATTGTCTTTAAAATGTGTATATATTTATATGAAGATTGACCACGAAGATTTACATTTTCCCTTCACTATGTTTTCTGCATACAATGCCTGCAGTACTGCGGTCGGCCTTGAACTTGGTGGCTGATCTTAGCCATCTTTATTTTTCACCGTGTCTTCTTTTCCACTAGAGGGCGACCTCTAACAGTTATTCAGCTCAGAGTAACCGTAGATCCAAGGCCTACCATAAAAATAAACACTGTACATTGATTCACACACTACTAGACGCAAGTGTATACTACTGTGACAAATGATAACTTGACATGATTTAAGGGAGGTAAACTTGTGTGCATTAGAAAACCCTATGTCAACTTTACATCTCTCTCTGTTGGTTTCAAGAAATGGGTGTGTAAAATAAAAACAAGGATAATATTGCTCTAATGAACTTCCTCACAGTTCTCATACTAAGACTAACCTCTGTGTTCCTGGGTGAGAGATAATTCAAGTATACCATTTAGTGTTCAAACATGGTTTTATAAGAACATTGATGAGGATGGGCTGTCTGTAACAATAGTCCCACTGGTCATTCTAGCTAACGTTGACCTGATGTGAGTTTTCTTTCCTTCTTCGGAAACAGACATTCAGAAATAAATGTTCCCACACATGCTTAATCAATATGACAGAGTTAGTTTATTTGCAAGGAGACCAACCAGCTCCAATTGAAATCTTTAAGAGGAAGAAATTAACATTATATTTCTCTCTAACATAGTGTCACATATTGATCCACGAGGGGATGCGTTTAAGTCAAGTATTTTCATAGCATGTTCATGTTCAAATCAAATGGAGACATGAGGTGACTCAGTCTACAACACATTACACATTCTATAGTCCTCTAGTCTTAAAACTAAATGTAGAATTAGACATTCCTTCTCTTCAGTTCTATCTCTTTCTCTTCCAAAATGCTGGGTACTTTGAGAACATTTGGATTTAACCTTTATCTTGACAGGGAAGTAACACAGACTAGATAAGCCCTGTAAAAGAGACCCTAGACTCAGTATGACTTCCCATGTTGCTCAAGGGAAAGGCTTTGTCTATCCCCTCATGGGGTCTTTCCACTCCAAGGCATCTTTCTCCTACCTCCCTCGGGTGTGAGTTCTGAGGTGTCCCTTGATATGGCTGGATTGACTGAATCCTTTCCCACAGACAGGACAGGAGTAGGGTTTCTCCCCCGTGTGGACCCTCAGGTGGGTCTTCAGATGGACTGACTGGCTGAAGCGTTTACCACACACGTGGCAACGGTACGGTCTCTCTCCAGTGTGGATGCGTTGGTGCTCCCTGAACCTCCCTGAGTAGCTGAAGCTCTTGCCACACACACCACAGTGGAAGGGCTTATCCTTAGTGTGAGAACGCAGGTGGACCTTGAGGTAACTGGTAGAGGTGAATGACTTCCAACAGACTGTGCAGAGGATTTGCCTGTGACTAGTGTCACCGCTGTGTGGTACTGTGTGGGATAGCATGTGTGCCTCCAGTTGGGAAAGCTCACAGAACACGGCTCCACACTGAGTACATGAGTGTGTCTGTGTGTCCTCTGGTCTCCTTTCTGGATCTCTCGAAACATCAGTAACACTGTCAGTGTTCTCACTCTGTGTTCTAGAACAGTCTGGATTTACTGCAGAGAGGGGCTGGGACAGAGGGGAGTCACTGGTTGGTTCTGATAGTGATACTCCATAGCCCTCTCCATCGGGTTCTGTTTTGATCTGTTCAGTTGTGTTGGTCAGTAGAGAGTACTTCTCTCTGTTCTCCACAGTTTGGGGAAGATGTGTGGGCTGAGGTGGCTCCTGATCACAGTCACTTTTCACACAGGGAGGAATGATTATGGAGTCTTCTTTGGTATCAGCCTCCGGCCCTTGAATCTCCTCTACCTCCCGACGAGTCCTGAGTTCACCCTGTTCCTGTTTAATCTGTGTGGGCTCTGTGACCTCCTGCCCCAGACTGGGGCTCCACTCCTGCTCACAGCGCTGTTGCTCAGGGGGTGTTTGCTGCTCTGAGACACAAGAGACAATGGGCTGAGGAGCTGGTGGAAAGAAGACAATAAATGATGTCAACGAAAGTAATGACAGCTGTTGACGTTTGATTGACAAGACCACCATTGAGTTAGCTAGCTTGTTCTGGGAATGGAATATCTATGTCTCTGTCTGAATCTCAAATCCCGCCTTCTTCTCGCCCCTCTATTTGCGAGTTCACGCACACCTCTGCCATATGCACAAGTGTCCTAAAGCTGAGGGTGTGAAAATGATGGAGGGTGTCTCCGATAACCACTTTGACCAAGCCAGCAAGGTTGGCGGCTTCAGAGCGAAGTGGAATCCCCCCAAAATATTTTTTAATTTGTGCAATTTCACGTTTGCGCAAGCATCACTGTGCAAAATGGTACGCAGCATCATCTGGATATGTGAGCAACAAAAGTTCAACATTTACCTTCTGCTACCATTTCTGTCAAGCCGTCTATGCATATAATCTCATGCATATGTTCAATAAATCCAAGGTATGCACCACACAGAACGCACTGCAATTGCCTCTGCAACGCAACACTGTAAGGCAAACACATTGTTCCATTGGAAATGAATGTACTTCTGGTGTACCAAAACCATGTTGGTGTGATGAGAAGGCATTATTATATGCCAAGTGCAATTGTTTGTTTGATTTTTGATACATGTAAAATATTAAATACCTCACAAAATGCAATGTTTAACTGTTACTGAGGTTTATATCTTGTAAAATGACAGGGTGGATTTGTTAATAAGAATTTCATGCTTGTTTTATTATTGCAAAGTGTAACATGAATTTCATCATTCAAGTCACCAGTGTGTCCCAAAGTTGATGGGTTTAATGATCCCCTCATCACTCTCAGGAAGTCACCCTCGGATTTTGCCAGCAACATGGGGAAACAGAGGGCCCTCAATCCAGCTTTT